>NC_061079.1:1626776-1927657 GCF_021917145.1 Hypomesus transpacificus
TGGGTGTTAATACATGGTAAAGGTGTTCTCTGAAGCTATGTAGCCCTTAGATTCAGTTTAAGAGACTTTCATTTTTTTATTGCTTTAAAGTGCTTTTCAGCTCCTGAATAGCGTTTTCCATGCATTTGCAATGTTTGGCATGTAACTTCTGGCTGAAGGGTTTTCTTGATGTTTTCACTGCTCTAACGTGTTACTGTGGGTGTTAATACATGGTAAAGGTGTTCTCTGAAGCTATGTAGCCCTTAGATTCAGTTTAAGAGACTTTCATTTTTTTATTGCTTTAAAGTGCTTTTCAGCTCCTGAATAGCGTTTTCCATGCATTTACAATGTTTGGCATGTAACTTCTGGCTGAAGGGTTTTCTTGATGTTTTCACTGCTCTAACGTGTTACTGTGGGTGTTACTACATGGTAAAGGTGTTTTCTGAAGCTGTGTAGCCCTTAGATTCAGTTTAAGAGACTTTCATTTTTTAATTGCTTTAAAGTGCTTTTCAGCTCCTGAATAGCGTTTTCCATGCATTTACAATGTTTGGCATGTAACTTCTGGCTGAAGGGTTTTCTTGATGTTTTCACTGCTCTAACGTGTTACTGTGGGTGTTACTACATGGTAAAGGTGTTCTCTGAAGCTATGTAGCCCTTAGATTCAGTTTAAGAGACTTTCATTTTTTTATTGCTTTAAAGTGCTTTTCAGCTCCTGAATAGCGTTTTCCATGCATTTGAAATATTTGGCATGTAACTTCTGGGTGAAGGGTTTTCTTGATGTTTTTACTGCTCTAACGTGTTACTGTGGGTGTTAATACATGGTAAAGGTGTTCTCTGAAGCTATGTAGCCCTTAGATTCAGTTTAAGAGACTTTCATTTTTTTATTGCTTTAAAGTGCTTTTCAGCTCCTGAATAGCGTTTTCCATGCATTTACAATGTTTGGCATGTAACTTCTGGCTGAAGGGTTTTCTTGATGTTTTCACTGCTCTAACGTGTTACTGTGGGTGTTAATACATGGTAAAGGTGTTCTCTGAAGCTATGTAGCCCTTAGATTCAGTTTAAGAGACTTTCATTTTTTTATTGCTTTAAAGTGCTTTTCAGCTCCTGAATAGCGTTTTCCATGCATTTACAATGTTTGGCATGTAACTTCTGGCTGAAGGGTTTTCTTGATGTTTTCACTGCTCTAACGTGTTACTGTGGGTGTTAATACATGGTAAAGGTGTTCTCTGAAGCTATGTAGCCCTTAGATTCAGTTTAAGAGACTTTCATTTTTTAATTGCTTTAAAGTGCTTTTCAGCTCCTGAATAGCGTTTTCCATGCATTTACAATGTTTGGCATGTAACTTCTGGCTGAAGGGTTTTCTTGATGTTTTCACTGCTCTAACGTGTTACTGTGGGTGTTACTACATGGTAAAGGTGTTTTCTGAAACTGTGTAGCCCTTAAATTCAGTTTAAGAGACTTTTATTTTTTTATTGCTTTAAAGTGCTTTTCAGCTCCTGAATAGCGTTTTCCATGCATTTGAAATATTTGGCATGTAACTTCTGGGTGAAGGGTTTTCTTGATGTTTTTACTGCTCTAACGTGTTACTGTGGGTGTTAATACATGGTAAAGGTGTTCTCTGAAGCTATGTAGCCCTTAGATTCAGTTTAAGAGACTTTCATTTTTTTATTGCTTTAAAGTGCTTTTCAGCTCCTGAATAGCGTTTTCCATGCATTTACAATGTTTGGCATGTAACTTCTGGCTGAAGGGTTTTCTTGATGTTTTCACTGCTCTAACGTGTTACTGTGGGTGTTAATACATGGTAAAGGTGTTCTCTGAAGCTATGTAGCCCTTAGATTCAGTTTAAGAGACTTTCATTTTTTTTCAATTGCTTTAAAGTGCTTTTCAGCTCCTGAATAGCGTTTTCCATGCATTTACAATGTTTGGCATGTAACTTCTGGCTGAAGGGTTTTCTTGATGTTTTCACTGCTCTAACGTGTTACTGTGGGTGTTACTACATGGTAAAGGTGTTTTCTGAAACTGTGTAGCCCTTAAATTCAGTTTAAGAGACTTTTATTTTTTTATTGCTTTAAAGTGCTTTTCAGCTCCTGAATAGCGTTTTCCATGCATTTGCAATGTTTGGCATGTAACTTCTGGCTGAAGGGTTTTCTTGATGTTTTCACTGCTCTAACGTGTTACTGTGGGTGTTAATACATGGTAAAGGTGTTCTTTGAAACTGGTAAAGGTGTTTACTGTGGGTGTTAATACATGGTAAAGGTGTTCTTCTGAAGCTATGTAGCCCTTAAATTCAGTTTAAGAGACTTTTATTTTTTTATTGCTTTAAAGTGCTTTTCAGCTCCTGAATAGCGTTTTCCATGCATTTGCAATGTTTGGCATGTAACTTCTGGCTGAAGGGTTTTCTTGATGTTTTCACTGCTCTAACGTGTTACTGTGGGTGTTAATACATGGTAAAGGTGTTCTCTGAAGCTATGTAGCCCTTAAATTCAGTTTAAGAGACTTTTATTTTTTTATTGCTTTAAAGTGCTTTTCAGCTCCTGAATAGCGTTTTCCATGCATTTGCAATGTTTGGCATGTAACTTCTGGCTGAAGGGTTTTCTTGATGTTTTCACTGCTCTAACGTGTTACTGTGGGTGTTAATACATGGTAAAGGTGTTCTCTGAAGCTATGTAGCCCTTAGATTCAGTTTAAGAGACTTTCATTTTTTAATTGCTTTAAAGTGCTTTTCAGCTCCTGAATAGCGTTTTCCATGCATTTACAATGTTTGGCATGTAACTTCTGGCTGAAGGGTTTTCTTGATGTTTTCACTGCTCTAACGTGTTACTGTGGGTGTTACTACATGGTAAAGGTGTTCTCTGAAGCTATGTAGCCCTTAGATTCAGTTTAAGAGACTTTCATTTTTTTATTGCTTTAAAGTGCTTTTCAGCTCCTGAATAGCGTTTTCCATGCATTTGAAATATTTGGCATGTAACTTCTGGGTGAAGGGTTTTCTTGATGTTTTTACTGCTCTAACGTGTTACTGTGGGTGTTAATACATGGTAAAGGTGTTCTCTGAAGCTATGTAGCCCTTAGATTCAGTTTAAGAGACTTTCATTTTTTTATTGCTTTAAAGTGCTTTTCAGCTCCTGAATAGCGTTTTCCATGCATTTACAATGTTTGGCATGTAACTTCTGGCTGAAGGGTTTTCTTGATGTTTTCACTGCTCTAACGTGTTACTGTGGGTGTTAATACATGGTAAAGGTGTTCTTGAAGCTGAAGCTGTGTAGCCCTTAGATTCAGTTTAAGAGACTTTCATTTTTTTATTGCTTTAAAGTGCTTTTCAGCTCCTGAATAGCGTTTTCCATGCATTTACAATGTTTGGCATGTAACTTCTGGCTGAAGGGTTTTCTTGATGTTTTCACTGCTCTAACGTGTTACTGTGGGTGTTACTACATGGTAAAGGTGTTTTCTGAAGCTGTGTAGCCCTTAGATTCAGTTTA
This sequence comes from Hypomesus transpacificus, assembly GCF_021917145.1. NCBI lineage: Eukaryota > Metazoa > Chordata > Actinopteri > Osmeriformes > Osmeridae > Hypomesus > Hypomesus transpacificus. Next base: position 1,630,232 of record NC_061079.1, read on the forward strand.
AGAGACTTTCATTTTTTTATTGCTTTAAAGTGCTTTTCAGCTCCTGAATAGCGTTTTCCATGCATTTACAATGTTTGGCATGTAACTTCTGGCTGAAGGGTTTTCTTGATGTTTTCACTGCTCTAACGTGTTACTGTGGGTGTTACTACATGGTAAAGGTGTTTTCTGAAGCTATGTAGCCCTTAGATTCAGTTTAAGAGACTTTCATTTTTTTATTGCTTTAAAGTGCTTTTCAGCTCCTGAATAGCGTTTTCCATGCATTTGAAATATTTGGCATGTAACTTCTGGGTGAAGGGTTTTCTTGATGTTTTTACTGCTCTAACGTGTTACTGTGGGTGTTACTACATGGTAAAGGTGTTATCTGAAGCTATGTAGCCCTTAGATTCAGTTTAAGAGACTTTCATTTTTTTATTGCTTTAAAGTGCTTTTCAGCTCCTGAATAGCGTTTTCCATGCATTTACAATGTTTGGCATGTAACTTCTGGCTGAAGGGTTTTCTTGATGTTTTCACTGCTCTAACGTGTTACTGTGGGTGTTACTACATGGTAAAGGTGTTTTCTGAAGCTGTTTAGCCCTTAGATTCAGTTTAAGAGACTTTCATTTTTTTATTGCTTTAAAGTGCTTTTCAGCTCCTGAATAGCGTTTTCCATGCATTTACAATGTTTGGCATGTAACTTCTGGCTGAAGGGTTTTCTTGATGTTTTCACTGCTCTAACGTGTTACTGTGGGTGTTAGTACATGGTAAAGGTGTTTTCTGAAGCTGTGTAGCCCTTAGATTCAGTTTAAGAGACTTTCATTTTTTTATTGCTTTAAAGTGCTTTTCAGCTCCTGAATAGCGTTTTCCATGCATTTGCAATGTTTGGCATGTAACTTCTGGCTGAAGGGTTTTCTTGATGTTTTCACTGCTCTAACGTGTTACTGTGGGTGTTAATACATGGTAAAGGTGTTCTCTGAAGCTATGTAGCCCTTAGATTCAGTTTAAGAGACTTTCATTTTTTTATTGCTTTAAAGTGCTTTTCAGCTCCTGAATAGCGTTTTCCATGCATTTGAAATATTTGGCATGTAACTTCTGGGTGAAGGGTTTTCTTGATGTTTTTACTGCTCTAACGTGTTACTGTGGGTGTTACTACATGGTAAAGGTGTTATCTGAAGCTATGTAGCCCTTAGATTCAGTTTAAGAGACTTTCATTTTTTTATTGCTTTAAAGTGCTTTTCAGCTCCTGAATAGCGTTTTCCATGCATTTACAATGTTTGGCATGTAACTTCTGGCTGAAGGGTTTTCTTGAGCTGGCTGAAGGGTTTTCTTGTGTTTTCACTGCTCTAACGTGTTACTGTGGGTGTTAGTACATGGTAAAGGTGTTTTCTGAAGCTGTGTAGCCCTTAGATTCAGTTTAAGAGACTTTCATTTTTTTATTGCTTTAAAGTGCTTTTCAGCTCCTGAATAGCGTTTTCCATGCATTTGCAATGTTTGGCATGTAACTTCTGGCTGAAGGGTTTTCTTGATGTTTTCACTGCTCTAACGTGTTACTGTGGGTGTTAATACATGGTAAAGGTGTTCTCTGAAGCTATGTAGCCCTTAGATTCAGTTTAAGAGACTTTCATTTTTTTATTGCTTTAAAGTGCTTTTCAGCTCCTGAATAGCGTTTTCCATGCATTTGACAATGTTTGGCATGTAACTTCTGGCTGAAGGGTTTTCTTGATGTTTTTACTGCTCTAACGTGTTACTGTGGGTGTTAATACATGGTAAAGGTGTTCTCTGAAGCTATGTAGCCCTTAGATTCAGTTTAAGAGACTTTCATTTTTTTATTGCTTTAAAGTGCTTTTCAGCTCCTGAATAGCGTTTTCCATGCATTTACAATGTTTGGCATGTAACATCTGGCTGAAGGGTTTTCTTGATGTTTTCACTGCTCTAACGTGTTACTGTCGGTGTTACTACATGGTAAAGGTGTTTTCTGAAACTGTGTAGCCCTTAGATTCAGTTTAAGAGACTTTCATTTTTTTATTGCTTTAAAGTGCTTTTCAGCTCCTGAATAGCGTTTTCCATGCATTTGAAATGTTTGGCATGTAACTTCTGGCTGAAGGGTTTTCTTGATGTTTTCACTGCTCTAACGTGTTACTGTGGGTGTTACTACATGGTAAAGGTGTTTTCTGAAGCTATGTAGCCCTTAGATTCAGTTTAAGAGACTTTCATTTTTTTATTGCTTTAAAGTGCTTTTCAGCTCCTGAATAGCGTTTTCCATGCATTTACAATGTTTGGCATGTAACTTCTGGCTGAAGGGTTTTCTTGATGTTTTCACTGCTCTAACGTGTTACTGTGGGTGTTAATACATGGTAAAGGTGTTCTCTGAAGCTATGTAGCCCTTAGATTCAGTTTAAGAGACTTTCATTTTTTTATTGCTTTAAAGTGCTTTTCAGCTCCTGAATAGCGTTTTCCATGCATTTGAAATATTTGGCATGTAACTTCTGGCTGAAGGGTTTTCTTGATGTTTTTACTGCTCTAACGTGTTACTGTGGGTGTTAATACATGGTAAAGGTGTTCTCTGAAGCTATGTAGCCCTTAGATTCAGTTTAAGAGACTTTCATTTTTTAATTGCTTTAAAGTGCTTTTCAGCTCCTGAATAGCGTTTTCCATGCATTTACAATGTTTGGCATGTAACTTCTGGCTGAAGGGTTTTCTTGATGTTTTCACTGCTCTAACGTGTTACTGTGGGTGTTAGTACATGGTAAAGGTGTTTTCTGAAGCTGTGTAGCCCTTAAATTCAGTTTAAGAGACTTTTATTTTTTTATTGCTTTAAAGTGCTTTTCAGCTCCTGAATAGCGTTTTCCATGCATTTGCAATGTTTGGCATGTAACTTCTGGCTGAAGGGTTTTCTTGATGTTTTCACTGCTCTAACGTGTTACTGTGGGTGTTAATACATGGTAAAGGTGTTCTCTGAAGCTATGTAGCCCTTAGATTCAGTTTAAGAGACTTTCATTTTTTTATTGCTTTAAAGTGCTTTTCAGCTCCTGAATAGCGTTTTCCATGCATTTGAAATGTTTGGCATGTAACTTCTGGCTGAAGGGTTTTCTTGATGTTTTCACTGCTCTAACGTGTTACTGTGGGTGTTACTACATGGTAAAGGTGTTCTCTGAAGCTATGTAGCCCTTAAATTCAGTTTAAGAGACTTTCATTTTTTTATTGCTTTAAAGTGCTTTTCAGCTCCTGAATAGCGTTTTCCATGCATTTAAATGTTTGGCATGTAACTTCTGGCTGAAGGGTTTTCTTGATGTTTTCACTGCTCTAACGTGTTACTGTGGGTGTTACTACATGGTAAAGGTGTTTTCTGAAGCTGTGTAGCCCTTAGATTCAGTTTAAGAGACTTTCATTTTTTTATTGCTTTAAAGTGCTTTTCAGCTCCTGAATAGCGTTTTCCATGCATTTGACAATGTTTGGCATGTAACTTCTGGCTGAAGGGTTTTCTTGATGTTTTCACTGCTCTAACGTGTTACTGTGGGTGTTACTACATGGTAAAGGTGTTTTCTGAAGCTGTGTAGCCCTTAGATTCAGTTTAAGAGACTTTCATTTTTTTATTGCTTTAAAGTGCTTTTCAGCTCCTGAATAGCGTTTTCCATGCATTTACAATGTTTGGCATGTAACTTCTGGCTGAAGGGTTTTCTTGATGTTTTCACTGCTCTAACGTGTTACTGTGGGTGTTAATACATGGTAAAGGTGTTCTCTGAAGCTATGTAGCCCTTAGATTCAGTTTAAGAGACTTTCATTTTTTTATTGCTTTAAAGTGCTTTTCAGCTCCTGAATAGCGTTTTCCATGCATTTGAAATGTTTGGCATGTAACTTCTGGCTGAAGGGTTTTCTTGATGTTTTTACTGCTCTAACGTGTTACTGTGGGTGTTAATACATGGTAAAGGTGTTCTCTGAAGCTATGTAGCCCTTAGATTCAGTTTAAGAGACTTTCATTTTTTTATTGCTTTAAAGTGCTTTTCAGCTCCTGAATAGCGTTTTCCATGCATTTACAATGTTTGGCATGTAACTTCTGGCTGAAGGGTTTTCTTGATGTTTTCACTGCTCTAACGTGTTACTGTGGGTGTTAATACATGGTAAAGGTGTTCTCTGAAGCTATGTAGCCCTTAGATTCAGTTTAAGAGACTTTCATTTTTTTATTGCTTTAAAGTGCTTTTCAGCTCCTGAATAGCGTTTTCCATGCATTTACAATGTTTGGCATGTAACTTCTGGCTGAAGGGTTTTCTTGATGTTTTCACTGCTCTAACGTGTTACTGTGGGTGTTAATACATGGTAAAGGTGTTCTCTGAAGCTATGTAGCCCTTAGATTCAGTTTAAGAGACTTTCATTTTTTTATTGCTTTAAAGTGCTTTTCAGCTCCTGAATAGCGTTTTCCATGCATTTACAATGTTTGGCATGTAACTTCTGGCTGAAGGGTTTTCTTGATGTTTTCACTGCTCTAACGTGTTACTGTGGGTGTTACTACATGGTAAAGGTGTTTTCTGAAGCTGTGTAGCCCTTAAATTCAGTTTAAGAGACTTTTATTTTTTTATTGCTTTAAAGTGCTTTTCAGCTCCTGAATAGCGTTTTCCATGCATTTGCAATGTTTGGCATGTAACTTCTGGCTGAAGGGTTTTCTTGATGTTTTCACTGCTCTAACGTGTTACTGTGGGTGTTAATACATGGTAAAGGTGTTCTCTGAAGCTATGTAGCCCTTAGATTCAGTTTAAGAGACTTTCATTTTTTTATTGCTTTAAAGTGCTTTTCAGCTCCTGAATAGCGTTTTCCATGCATTTACAATGTTTGGCATGTAACTTCTGGCTGAAGGGTTTTCTTGATGTTTTCACTGCTCTAACGTGTTACTGTGGGTGTTAATACATGGTAAAGGTGTTCTCTGAAGCTATGTAGCCCTTAAATTCAGTTTAAGAGACTTTTATTTTTTTATTGCTTTAAAGTGCTTTTCAGCTCCTGAATAGCGTTTTCCATGCATTTGCAATGTTTGGCATGTAACTTCTGGCTGAAGGGTTTTCTTGATGTTTTCACTGCTCTAACGTGTTACTGTGGGTGTTAATACATGGTAAAGGTGTTCTCTGAAGCTATGTAGCCCTTAGATTCAGTTTAAGAGACTTTCATTTTTTAATTGCTTTAAAGTGCTTTTCAGCTCCTGAATAGCGTTTTCCATGCATTTACAATGTTTGGCATGTAACTTCTGGCTGAAGGGTTTTCTTGATGTTTTCACTGCTCTAACGTGTTACTGTGGGTGTTACTACATGGTAAAGGTGTTCTCTGAAGCTATGTAGCCCTTAGATTCAGTTTAAGAGACTTTCATTTTTTTATTGCTTTAAAGTGCTTTTCAGCTCCTGAATAGCGTTTTCCATGCATTTGAAATATTTGGCATGTAACTTCTGGGTGAAGGGTTTTCTTGATGTTTTTACTGCTCTAACGTGTTACTGTGGGTGTTAATACATGGTAAAGGTGTTCTCTGAAGCTATGTAGCCCTTAGATTCAGTTTAAGAGACTTTCATTTTTTTATTGCTTTAAAGTGCTTTTCAGCTCCTGAATAGCGTTTTCCATGCATTTACAATGTTTGGCATGTAACTTCTGGCTGAAGGGTTTTCTTGATGTTTTCACTGCTCTAACGTGTTACTGTGGGTGTTAATACATGGTAAAGGTGTTCTCTGAAGCTATGTAGCCCTTAGATTCAGTTTAAGAGACTTTCATTTTTTTATTGCTTTAAAGTGCTTTTCAGCTCCTGAATAGCGTTTTCCATGCATTTACAATGTTTGGCATGTAACTTCTGGCTGAAGGGTTTTCTTGATGTTTTCACTGCTCTAACGTGTTACTGTGGGTGTTACTACATGGTAAAGGTGTTTTCTGAAGCTATGTAGCCCTTAGATTCAGTTTAAGAGACTTTCATTTTTTTATTGCTTTAAAGTGCTTTTCAGCTCCTGAATAGCGTTTTCCATGCATTTACAATGTTTGGCATGTAACTTCTGGGTGAAGGGTTTTCTTGATGTTTTTACTGCTCTAACGTGTTACTGTGGGTGTTAATACATGGTAAAGGTGTTATCTGAAGCTATGTAGCCCTTAGATTCAGTTTAAGAGACTTTCATTTTTTATTGCTTTAAAGTGCTTTTCAGCTCCTGAATAGCGTTTTCCATGCATTTGCAATGTTTGGCATGTAACTTCTGGCTGAAGGGTTTTCTTGATGTTTTCACTGCTCTAACGTGTTACTGTGGGTGTTAATACATGGTAAAGGTGTTCTCTGAAGCTATGTAGCCCTTAGATTCAGTTTAAGAGACTTTCATTTTTTTATTGCTTTAAAGTGCTTTTCAGCTCCTGAATAGCGTTTTCCATGCATTTGAAATATTTGGCATGTAACTTCTGGGTGAAGGGTTTTCTTGATGTTTTCACTGCTCTAACGTGTTACTGTGGGTGTTAGTACATGGTAAAGGTGTTTTCTGAAGCTGTGTAGAGACTTTTATTTTTTTATTGCTTTAAAGTGCTTTTCAGCTCCTGAATAGCGTTTTCCATGCATTTACAATGTTTGGCATGTAACTTCTGGCTGAAGGGTTTTCTTGATGTTTTCACTGCTCTAACGTGTTACTGTGGGTGTTACTACATGGTAAAGGTGTTTTCTGAAACTGTGTAGCCCTTAGATTCAGTTTAAGAGACTTTTATTTTTTTATTGCTTTAAAGTGCTTTTCAGCTCCTGAATAGCGTTTTCCATGCATTTGAAATATTTGGCATGTAACTTCTGGGTGAAGGGTTTTCTTGATGTTTTTACTGCTCTAACGTGTTACTGTGGGTGTTACTACCTTGTAAAGGTGTTATCTGAAGCTATGTAGCCCTTAGATTCAGTTTAAGAGACTTTCATTTTTTAATTGCTTTAAAGTGCTTTTCAGCTCCTGAATAGCGTTTTCCATGCATTTACAATGTTTGGCATGTAACTTCTGGCTGAAGGGTTTTCTTGATGTTTTCACTGCTCTAACGTGTTACTGTGGGTGTTAGTACATGGTAAAGGTGTTTTCTGAAGCTGTGTAGCCCTTAAATTCAGTTTAAGAGACTTTAATTTTTTTATTGCTTTAAAGTGCTTTTCAGCTCCTGAATAGCGTTTTCCATGCATTTGCAATGTTTGGCATGTAACTTCTGGCTGAAGGGTTTTCTTGATGTTTTCACTGCTCTAACGTGTTACTTTGGGTGTTAATACATGGTAAAGGTGTTCTCTGAAGCTATGTAGCCCTTAGATTCAGTTTAAGAGACTTTCATTTTTTTATTGCTTTAAAGTGCTTTTCAGCTCCTGAATAGCGTTTTCCATGCATTTGAAATATTTGGCATGTAACTTCTGGGTGAAGGGTTTTCTTGATGTTTTTACTGCTCTAACGTGTTACTGTGGGTGTTACTACATGGTAAAGGTGTTCTCTGAAGCTATGTAGCCCTTAAATTCAGTTTAAGAGACTTTTATTTTTTTATTGCTTTAAAGTGCTTTTCAGCTCCTGAATAGCGTTTTCCATGCATTTGCAATGTTTGGCATGTAACTTCTGGCTGAAGGGTTTTCTTGATGTTTTCACTGCTCTAACGTGTTACTGTGGGTGTTAATACATGGTAAAGGTGTTCTCTGAAGCTATGTAGCCCTTAGATTCAGTTTAAGAGACTTTCATTTTTTTATTGCTTTAAAGTGCTTTTCAGCTCCTGAATAGCGTTTTCCATGCATTTACAATGTTTGGCATGTAACTTCTGGCTGAAGGGTTTTCTTGATGTTTTCACTGCTCTAACGTGTTACTGTGGGTGTTACTACATGGTAAAGGTGTTTTCTGAAACTGTGTAGCCCTTAGATTCAGTTTAAGAGACTTTTATTTTTTTATTGCTTTAAAGTGCTTTTCAGCTCCTGAATAGCGTTTTCCATGCATTTGAAATATTTGGCATGTAACTTCTGGGTGAAGGGTTTTCTTGATGTTTTCACTGCTCTAACGTGTTACTGTGGGTGTTACTACATGGTAAAGGTGTTTTCTGAAACTGTGTAGCCCTTAGATTCAGTTTAAGAGACTTTTATTTTTTTATTGCTTTAAAGTGCTTTTCAGCTGCTGAATAGCGTTTTCCATGCATTTGAAATATTTGGCATGTAACTTCTGGGTGAAGGGTTTTCTTGATGTTTTTACTGCTCTAACGTGTTACTCTGGGTGTTACTACATGGTAAAGGTGTTCTCTGAAGCTATGTAGCCCTTAGATTCAGTTTAAGAGACTTTCATTTTTTTATTGCTTTAAAGTGCTTTTCAGCTCCTGAATAGCGTTTTCCATGCATTTACAATGTTTGGCATTTAACTTCTGGCAGAAGGGTTTTCTTGATGTTTTCACTGCTCTAGCGTGTTACTGTGGGTGTTACTACATGGTAAAGGTGTTTTCTGAAGCTATGTAGCCCTTAGATTCAGTTTAAGAGACTTTCATTTTTTTATTGCTTTAAAGTGCTTTTCAGCTCCTGAATAGCGTTTTCCATGCATTTACAATGTTTGGCATGTAACTTCTGGGTGAAGGGTTTTCTTGATGTTTTTACTGCTCTAACGTGTTACTGTGGGTGTTACTACCTTGTAAAGGTGTTATCTGAAGCTATGTAGCCCTTAGATTCAGTTTAAGAGACTTTCATTTTTTATTGCTTTAAAGTGCTTTTCAGCTCCTGAATAGCGTTTTCCATGCATTTGCAATGTTTGGCATGTAACTTCTGGCTGAAGGGTTTTCTTGATGTTTTCACTGCTCTAACGTGTTACTGTGGGTGTTAATACATGGTAAAGGTGTTCTCTGAAGCTATGTAGCCCTTAGATTCAGTTTAAGAGACTTTCATTTTTTTATTGCTTTAAAGTGCTTTTCAGCTCCTGAATAGCGTTTTCCATGCATTTGAAATATTTGGCATGTAACTTCTGGGTGAAGGGTTTTCTTGATGTTTTTACTGCTCTAACGTGTTACTGTGGGTGTTAGTACATGGTAAAGGTGTTTTCTGAAGCTGTGTAGCCCTTAAATTCAGTTTAAGAGACTTTTATTTTTTTATTGCTTTAAAGTGCTTTTCAGCTCCTGAATAGCGTTTTCCATGCATTTACAATGTTTGGCATGTAACTTCTGGCTGAAGGGTTTTCTTGATGTTTTCACTGCTCTAACGTGTTACTGTGGGTGTTACTACATGGTAAAGGTGTTTTCTGAAACTGTGTAGCCCTTAGATTCAGTTTAAGAGACTTTTATTTTTTTATTGCTTTAAAGTGCTTTTCAGCTCCTGAATAGCGTTTGCCATGCATTTGAAATATTTGGCATGTAACTTCTGGGTGAAGGGTTTTCTTGATGTTTTCACTGCTCTAACGTGTTACTGTGGGTGTTACTACATGGTAAAGGTGTTTTCTGAAACTGTGTAGCCCTTAGATTCAGTTTAAGAGACTTTTATTTTTTTATTGCTTTAAAGTGCTTTTCAGCTGCTGAATAGCGTTTTCCATGCATTTGAAATATTTGGCATGTAACTTCTGGGTGAAGGGTTTTCTTGATGTTTTTACTGCTCTAACGTGTTACTCTGGGTGTTACTACATGGTAAAGGTGTTCTCTGAAGCTATGTAGCCCTTAGATTCAGTTTAAGAGACTTTCATTTTTTTATTGCTTTAAAGTGCTTTTCAGCTCCTGAATAGCGTTTTCCATGCATTTACAATGTTTGGCATTTAACTTCTGGCAGAAGGGTTTTCTTGATGTTTTCACTGCTCTAACGTGTTACTGTGGGTGTTACTACATGGTAAAGGTGTTTTCTGAAGCTATGTAGCCCTTAGATTCAGTTTAAGAGACTTTCATTTTTTTATTGCTTTAAAGTGCTTTTCAGCTCCTGAATAGCGTTTTCCATGCATTTACAATGTTTGGCATGTAACTTCTGGGTGAAGGGTTTTCTTGATGTTTTTACTGCTCTAACGTGTTACTGTGGGTGTTACTACCTTGTAAAGGTGTTATCTGAAGCTATGTAGCCCTTAGATTCAGTTTAAGAGACTTTCATTTTTTATTGCTTTAAAGTGCTTTTCAGCTCCTGAATAGCGTTTTCCATGCATTTACAATGTTTGGCATGTAACTTCTGGCTGAAGGGTTTTCTGGATGTTTTCACTGCTCTAACGTGTTACTGTGGGTGTTACTACATGGTAAAGGTGTTTTCTGAAGCTGTGTAGCCCTTAGATTCAGTTTAAGAGACTTTCATTTTTTTATTGCTTTAAAGTGCTTTTCAGCTCCTGAATAGCGTTTTCCATGCATTTACAATGTTTGGCATTTAACTTCTGGCAGAAGGGTTTTCTTGATGTTTTTACTGCTCTAACGTGTTACTGTGGGTGTTATTACATGGTAAAGGTGTTTTCTAAAGCTGTGTAGCCCTTAGATTCAGTTTAAGAGACTTTCATTTTTTTTATTGCTTTAAAGTCCGCTTTTTATATAACAAAAAAGTGGCTTCTTTCAAGATATCTATTTAAAGCTCAACACTTGAACGGGGGCTTATTACTTAAGGAATCATTTTCTGTGTCGTCTCAGTTAAACTATCAGGGCTTGTAAATACAGTGACTTGCTAAAGTAGGCAAATGGCTAGTAGAACTAACATTTAATAATAAGCTAAAAAAAGTGGTTTAAGGATCTCCTCCGCATCTTCTGTAGTTGAATTCTCTGAATACCAGATGGGAGCACAGTAAAGATGAATTAATGAGTTGGTAAAAAAAAACAGTGAAGGCTTAATACACACATTCAAACCGTATGCCGATCAGGTCTGACATTGTTTTATTTTATTCTTATTACAAAAAGAATGGGTTAAACAATGTATACTTATACTCGAATACAGACCCTGGGATATTGCATACTGTACCATCTAGTGAGGGGAAGTTCTGATCATTTTACTGACCAGGATCTTCAGATCTCTCTGTGAAAATGTGTCACAGCACATATTTTGACAAGCTAGTTGTGAGAACCAGTTTTCTAAAAACACTGTTTATTTACATTTTTTGGTCTTGGGCCAACTCTCAGATGGTAACTTTCTAAGTCCAACTCCAATTCTGCAAAATAAGCAATGATGGGTTCAAAGCAGAAGTTACAATATCAAATGGGTACTATTTAAGTAGAGATGCATGTCATTTTATTTACCCGCTAGTATATGTGTTTACTGTTAATCCAAACGTGTGTATATGCAGTCATATCTCTGTGCCAATATAACAATTGTGGAGAGGTTTTCAAATGTGAAGTTTATTGCCATTTATAACAAGAATAGGTGCAGGTACATTGGAATTATTTGGTCCTACTCCTTAACAATCCATAGCAGCCTATAGTATCTAAACCTCTAATAAATAATCTAAACCTGTAATAGTAATTCATAACCTTGAATAAGCTTCCATGCTTTTCAACAATAATGTAAATAAAAAATGAATGTAATCCAATACCATGGCTGTTGGCATGTGTTGGTTCTGGTCAGTATGGCTGTTATTCAGAAGGTCAAAAGCAGTTGTAAACCATATATTCTTTGCGATGAAAGTATCTGCTAAATGGAGATGGCTGGAGACATTATCCAGCCTCTCCTTCCTTTGTCCTGGTCCTACAGTCAGCTGAGGGACTAGACGACAAAGACCCCCCCCCACCCCCCAATCCACAGACACACCATGTCCTCCTCTGCCAACTCCCAAAGGTTGGTCTACTGTAATGTCATTACACACAGGATAACACAATGCATAATGCATGTTATACATTCTCTCTATCTCAATCTCTCTATCTTTCTCTCACTCTTTCTGTCTCTCTCTTTCTGTTGGTCTCTTTCTCTCTTGGTCCCCCCCCCCCTATCAGTCAAGGGGGAACTATTCATAGTTAATAAGAAAATTGAATAATTTGCCTTTTTTTCAGACATTCATCATCCAAGCATGTTCACATCTCTTTCCCTTTGACAACACCTAATATAATACCAGACAGCAGAGAGTAGCTACTGACCAGAGAATGTTTACTGACCAGAAAGTAGCTACTGACCATGGAGTAGTTACTGACCAGAAAGTAGATACTGACCAGAGAGTAGAAAGTAGTTACTGACAGAGCCAAGAGTAGGTACTGACCAGAGAGTAGTTACTGAGCAGAGAGTAGTTACTGACCAGAGAGCAGAAAGTAGCTACTGACCAGAGAGTAGCTACTGATCAGAGAGCAGAAAGTAGCTACTGACCAGAGAGTAGTTACTGACCAGAGAGTAGCTAATTACCAAAAGTGAGACATTAAACTTTCTTGCTCTCTATCATTATCTTTTTGTATTATTCAGCTTGTACCCTTTTACTATTACTCTGCTTCCTCTCCTCTTTCGTAATCTCTGTCTTTCCCTCTCCCTCTTTGCTACCTTCTCATCCTCTCCCCCTATCTGTAATCCTTCCTGGTGAGTAGTCCTAGCATGCTAATGGAGATGTTATATTCATGCTGCTCACTAACCCCCCCCCCCCACACACACACACACACATAAAACACACACATGCACATGCACGCACACACACACCTAGTCATCATCAGACTAAACAATTTGTCCGGTGAATAAACTTGTGTGATGTGTGTGATGTGTGGAGACGAGGCGGTTTAGTCCACTGGTAGTTTTCTCTCTCTCCCTCCCTTCCTTCCAGTGTGACATGAATCCTAAACAAAACTTAAAAGCTAATTTTGCAGAATGTTCTTCTTGCCAGCATGACTAGAACATTCTCTTCATCTGGACTCTGACACGTCTCTGTGATGCCCCTACAGTTTGTGTGTGTGGATGTATGTGTGTGTACATGTGTGTGTATTTGTGCATCTTACTGGGAGAGAACCAAGGCTCTTTACACTATAAAACTGTCATCGCCACAGTTACATATGTTCCAATCAGTCTATCCATAAATACAGCTCAGCAAGTTGAAAAAGCCGCTAGCCCCTCCTCTTCTCCCTCCCCTTGCTGGAAATAAGTGAGACGCAAACAGTCACGTCGTAAGTTTTGGTCCAGGTTGCAGTTCTGGTAGATTCTCCTGTTTGTGTTCAGCTTCTGATTCCAGGTGGAGTGGTCCAGGACATTCATCTCTAAGTACAGCAGCCATTTGTACGATGACACAGCTTATCTTATTATGGTAGACCATATGACTGGTTGGCCCTCGATTATGACGTCATGTTACTGCGAACCGAGTGGCTGGGCCATGATGGTGGACCTACAGCAGTGTATGTGTGTTTGGAGGACTTACAAGAGTGTGTGTGTGTGTGTGTTTGGCGGTCCTATGTGGTTGTGAAATAGACTTTGATGCCAAAACACCTCTGGCTTCAGCAGCCCATAAATTATAATAGAGTGCTGTAGACAGAGAGAGAGTGAAGTCCCTCCTCCTGCCCCCCATGTCTCCCCCCGTCTCTCCTCCTGCCCCCGAGGTCTTCTCCAGTCTCTCCTCCTGCCCCCCCACCCCCAGTCTCCTGGCTTAAAAGTTGCTTCTTCAGTAGTCAGCAGTAGTCTCTGGGTCACACTCCTCTCTCCCACCATCTTGGCCTTTCAAAAGGACTACATCCCTCCCCTTGTCCTAACCGGGCTTAATCAGGACACAGGGTGTAGTCCCAATCCCCCTTCCCTTCATCATTATGTGATTATCTAATCAAAAATACTAAAGAAAACCTTACTCTCATAGGGAGAGAACATGGCATCTTTGCCACTATGAAACATGCTACTAGGTGTTTGCCTGACAATTGTTACAGATTACTCAGAACTCAAGCCTGTGTCGAGAACATAGTTCATTAGCTCAATGATAATGTCGCTATAGTGTGTTACAGTAGATATATCTTCAGATCTGTTACAGTAGATATGACTGGTGGTGCAGTTATATGACCTCCTGTGTGTGATGACATAACTCTTTTTTATAACATCTTACGTGATATCTGACTACAGTTGGATTGAGACCTTGTTACAAACAATTTAATTTAGTTCAGTCATCCATTGCATTGTTTCTATTCTACCATATTTCTATTCAACTTCATTACACTATAACAACAACAAGAGCCATGACTGTCATGACCATGTGATAGTGTGTGTGTCCCAGTGTCTTCCTGATATGTTTCCGCTGTGTCGGGCAAGTCTGGAAGAGAAATGTACTTGCCCCACTTTATGTGGCAATCATTACGTCTATTGTACCGATTTTATCTTACCGAATTCTGCATTAGCAAAACACAAAAAAAAGGCTTCGTCCCAAGATCTCTCCAGACCGTGCAGCTAATTTAATGCTCAACACTTCAACGGGGGTTTATTACTTGAAAGAGGAATTATTTACTATGTCGTCTCAGTTACACTCTTAGGGGATACTGTGACTTGCTAGTAGTACATAACATTTCATAATAATTTCAGTAAATCTAGCAGCGCTGCAAGACCCAGTGAAATATAGCTAATGTTAGCTAGCCTCGACATGCTCAACTTCCGTAGGCTATCTTCAGTATTTGCAAGCTAGCTAAACTTTTACAGTAGCTCTACCATATCTAAAATAATTTGTAGACATAACAATGGATTTTGCCACTAGGTTGGTGTTAACTTTTTTTTTCTTTCAAAAAATTCCCTTTCTACCTGGCATAGGCTGATTTACCAAGGGATCCTTAAAAGGTCACATGACATGAAAACTTAACTTTAGGAGGTTATTTAACATTAATATGAATTCCCCTAGCCTGCCTTTGGTCCCCCTGTGGCTAGAATTTTCAATATGTGTAAACGAAGCCCTGGGTGTTCTTCTCCGCCTTTGAGAAAATGAAGGGTCAATTGCTGTGTTTGAAAATCTCCTCCCTGTGTAAGGAGCAAGGTTACCTCCCCTCTCTCTGCTTTGCCAACCCAGATCATCTGGCCCCCATGCGAAACTGAGCTACCACCGTGCAAGGGCGAGTGCGATATCGGTTTTTCCTGGAGAGACATCATGGCGAGCAAATGATTGAAGCATAACATTGCTCAGTGCTTGGATGTACAAATGCAAACAAAAGTCTTTTTTTACTTCCTTCATCTGAGCCTCTGCACAACCAGTATCTCAATTTTATTTTCGCTGGAAATTCGGCGACACAACCTCTCAAAGTTTTGCATGTCTGCGCCAAACATTTTAGCCACCACTGTTTCCTTAACTTGAGCCAATACAAAGTTGGCCTTGCTGACCGTCTGAAATTATATTCTGGATCACTACTCCTTGGTCCAGCTACAAACCTCGGACAAGTGAGTCAACTAACGCTATATCATTTTGTTGCCTACTATATGGTTACCTAGCTTGCTACCCTTAGAATATGGCTGTAATATTAGCTCTGCAGCTAACAGCAGAGGTACTGTCGCTAATATAAAGGTATATAGCACCAAGTACGTGCGTGAATACACATTCTGTAACGCAGTGTTGTACGCTTTGTTGTTATGTGGATAACGTTCTGCTGTTGGTGTTCTGGCGCGCCCGATATCCGACTTTCCCCACATTGAAATGACTGAGTGTGCAGCTCTGCAAACCAGGGTTATCAGATAAGAATGGGCAAATTCGAGGCATCTTACAGCAACGGGACTACGAGCCATTTCGATACATCCACTGTAAACATTAGCGCATGGTGCCGCCTCTCTCCTCCTCATTAGCATTTAAAGCTACAGACAAAGAAACAGCGCGTTCTGAGGAAAGCTCATTGTGGGACTACTCATAGTGGCTATAATTCTGCACCAAGGCTGAATTTCGGGAGACTTCAGATAAAGTATTAGGGGACCACTAAGGCCTATATAAAAGCATCCAAAAACAGCATTTCATGTGACCTTTTTAAAGGTGTAGCGCTAGCTATACTTTACAGTTGAACATTAGCTGATATTTAACTACGTACATTTAACCGATACAAATGCTGCTAATGCTTGCTAGGTACACAGCTGCCGAGGCTAGCTAGCTAACATCAAGCAAGTTACACCGTGGATAAATGTAAGGATAAATACATAAATGTAAGGATAAATAAATAAATGTAAGTATAAATAAATAAATGTGAACACATTAAAATGTAAAATATATATATATATATACACACAAATACATGTAACATTTATATATTTAGTGTCTCATTTAATTTGTAATTTATATATTTTGTATGTCAATTAGGCATTTCATTATATATTTAGTCATTTATTTAAGCTTTGTGTTATATAATTATTTATTTATCCAAGTATTTATTTAGTTAGTTTTGGCCCCTAAATCCTCCATAGTTTAATAGCATAAGTTAGCAAGTTCCTGAGGGAAAAATGATTTTTTTAACAATGTCAATTGCTGCTGTGTTTGGTTGTTCGTTGAGATTGGGGAAGAACAAGTTGTCAACCAGTTTACATTTCCTATAAAAACGTGACAATGAGATGACTGGGTTACAGCTGTAAAGAATAGCTTAGCCTAGTCCTTAAGGTGGTTTGGGTTGCCATAACTTGTCATGGAAGGGAATTTCTTATCATGCCTAGAATCAGTGGCGATGTGTCCTGGCTTAGGTTACTGAAATAAATTTGCGCAACAGGCAAGGGGTCCATCCATCTGAACAATAAATATACTTCAGTAGAGATTACTCGGTTGTGGATCTGACACTGCATGCGTAGTCCTAGGTATGCCTAACTCAGTGACGTGCGGTGGGGTTCGTGGCTGGGGAGGCACTGACTCTTTCAAAGTCATATTAAACATATATGAATTCAACAGAGCAGCATCATTTCAACATTCAACTGGCTGCTTGCACATTGACTAATGGCTATGTTTCATATCCCATATCAGCATTCTTTACACACACATATTTGGCCAAAGAAAAGCGTTACATTTATAGACAACTTTACGCGCCAAAACTAGGGGGCTGCCATAACTCTACAAATATGCAATTCATTTCCGCCGGAAGTGGTTTTCACAGCGTCTGCCGGTGTAAACACAGCGATTTGTCTATGCTAGCTTGGGATCACGGTTCTACTACTTTGACATACTTGTCGTTTGACATTTACTACTGGATAAGTTGCCAACGTTGTGGCATGTACTTGTGGATAACGTCGTCGCCATACTTCTTTCTTCTTTCTTCTATAGTTATAAAGCTTTTGGCAGTCCATCATTTTGTAGCTTTTAACATGGACCAAAGGAAATGTCAGAAGATGACTTTTAGTCGGTGATTCACTAGAACATTTGTTGTCTAGCTCTTCAATCTCTCAGCAAAATGTAGGCTAATTATTTGGCTAAAGGATGCCACACGTTTCAGACAGAAGTTGTTCAATAAATTCATAGCCCGACATTAAAACCATTTATGGTCGGTTGACTGATCGCGTTGTTGTACCCAATCAAAGGAATAAAGACACAGGAACATCATGAACATTCAAATGGTCTTGACAGTTGTCCTGGCAAAACATGTAGCATAATGTTCTTTATTTATTGCCAGGACACGGTACAAGTAGGCTAGCCTAGGCATACGTAAAATTGAAAGCTAACGCTAATTTGTTTGGAATTTCTAGGCTATACTTGATGTTACATGTTGATGTTCAGCCTATTCAATTTAACAACTTCAGAAGGACAAGACAGGCAGTACACTGTTGTCCTTATTTATGTGGCAATTGTCACTGCCTGAAGAGAAGTGCCAACGTATCTATTCTTCCTATGAACCCGGTTATGACTGCTTTAAACAAGCACGTTGGCTACACACCTCATGCCGGGCTTATATAGATGTGTGTATTGGCACTTTGAAAGGTTTGAATTATTATATCCACATATCAATGTATAATTATTAAATCCACTGCAACAATAGGACAAAGGAACACCAACAAAATGTGAATATCCTACAAACAATACTGTAGTATAGCCTAACAGTAACAGGCTAGAGGCGATTCTAGAGGCGATTCTAGGTTTTAAAACTGGTCGTAGCACTCTATCCAACCACTCGTTCAGGTGCTTTCTCGAGTGTTTGCAACCAACTACCGCACACGTCATTCCCGAACCACTTTTCTTCATGTTGTAAATGTTATATTCTCTTTGTCACTGCGATATCAGTGCTTTGTCGGCACAACGGATCTAGCTAGCAAAACAAACCCAGCCCGCCAGAGCGGAAGTGGATTGCATACAAGGGGGGAGTTCAGGAAGTAGAGCGTAAACGGCTCATGAACTTGTCTATAGCGGCTCAGAGAGAGCGCATTTGCTCCGCATCCTCCGTGTTCTTAATTTGCCATCATTATTCCATAATCATACTCATTCATTAGAAAAGAAAGTCCAGTCCATAACAAAAAAACTAATGTTGTTTTATTCTTTAAAATAAAGTATTTTTTTCTTATTTGGTTTACATAATTTGTTTTATATAATCTTCTTTTACATTTACATTTAGCAGACGCTCTTATCCAGAGCGACTTACAGTAAGTACAGGGACATTCCCCCCGAGGCAAGTAGGGTGAAGTGCCTTGCCCAAGGACACAACGTCATTTGGCGGGGCGGGGAATCGATCCGGCAACCTTCCGATTACTAGCCCGACTCCCTCACCGCTCAGCCATCAGACTCTCTTTTCCGTTGTTTGAAGCAAATCTTTCAGCTCCGGGCATCGAAAACTTCCAGTTTTGATTGAAAGTCCAGTTTTGACAAATGTTAAGCTTATGTAAATGCAAGATATATGTTACGTCCCTCGCCCTACTGGTATGTGTGCTCTGTATTGTGTGTTGTTGTTTTATTATTAGTTCAGTCGTACAGGGGCTTTGGAACAGGTAAGCTGCCCATGGGCATACATCCCATCACGTAGCTAACCCTTGTTAAACACCTTAGGTAAGGAGCCGGTGCCACCCATGTCTGTTTTGTTAGCATAGGGATGTCTTTTGTTAGGTAGAATAGGACCCTTTTGTTGATTACTTTCCTTTGGCACCGCTCGTAGTTCCACTGTACCCTGTCGGCTGTGTTTTTCCCTTTTTGTGTTTTTTTGTGTTACGATTAAATCCTTGTTTACTTGCATCCCAGTGTGTCCTCGGCCCTTGTGTGTGTGTGTAGGCTCATTGGGTAGTGTTACGGTCTTCCCCCCCCCTAGAGAAGGTCCGTGACAGATGGGGGCTCGTCCGGGATCCGCCCTGGTGTAGTTTGTTTGGTTTGCGTTTAGCCTTGTCGGGCTGTAGAGTCTGGTCATGGCTTTGTTTGACGTACAGGTGTTTGTTTATGATCCGTCTGTGGACCGACTCAACGCCTGTCGAAAGGCGGATCTATTCGCCATTGCAGAGCATTACGGCTTGGTTGTGCCCACGCAGGTAGTCAAGTGCAAGCTACTCGAGAGCGTCGTAAGCGGGCTGGTGGATATGCAGGTATTGGGTGGAGGCGACGGTGCTGCTCCCTCTACGCCAGGGGTTGTTGGGCAGGCGGTGAGTACCGAGGACAAGCCCATTACCACCTTGCCGCGTTACGACCCTTCCCCTATCTCGTCGAGTGGTAGTGGTGACCCTAGACTAAGGCTACGTTTGGCCCGGCTACAGTTCGAGGCCCAGGAGAAACAAAGCCAGGCTGACTACCGTCACCGGCTAGAAGTCCGCAGAATGGAGATAGAGGCTGAGAAGGAGGTACAGCTGCGGAGGCTGGAGTTGGAGGTGGCCAGTGCGGAGCACTCCACTCCACACCGTCCAGGGGATAGGGGAGCGTTCGATGTGAGCAAACACATCTCCTTAGTACCCCCATTCCGGGAGGCGGAGGTCGACTCCTACTTCAGCGCTTTTGAGCGTATTGCCTCCTCTCTAAGGTGGCCAAACGATGTATGGCCTTTACTGCTACAGTGCAAGCTGACTGGGAAAGCCCAGGAAGTGTTGGCTGCCCTGTCATTGGAGGACGGGTTGCGCTACGACGTGGTGAAGAACACTGTCCTCCGTGCATATGAGCTGGTGCCGGAGGCATACAGGCAGAAGTTTAGGAACCATAGGAAACTGCCCGAAAAAGACCTTTGTGGAGTTTGCCCGTGAGAAGGAGACGTTGTTCGGGCGCTGGTGCAAAGCGAGTAACGCGTCTGACTTCGACTCCCTATGCGAGTTGGTCCTGCTAGAGGAGTTCAAAAACAGTCTGCCTGAACGCTTAGTCGTTTACGTTAATGAGCAGAAGGTTGTGTCGCTAGCACAGGCTGCAGTACTAGCCGACGAGTTTGTCCTGACCCACAAAAGCACGTTTACTCATACTCGTTCAGAGGGTAGGGTTTTTACGCCCTCTGCCACAGACAGAAAGCAGTCCCCCTTGCCCCGAAACGTGGGATCAAAATCACAGCAAGAGTGTTTTTATTGCCACCAGACTGGGCACATGATTGCTGACTGTTACATGCTACAGCGCAAGCAGACCCCCCCTGTTCAGCGGCCAAGAGAGGTCGGTTTGGTGCAGACCCTGCTAAAGCCCTTATCGGTATCCGACGTGTGTGTAACCAACTCTTTAGACCCCAGTTACAGTCCGTTTGTGTTTGACGGAATGGTGTCCGTAACCGGAAGCGAATCGGACCAGCACCCCGTTCGCATCCTTAGGGACACTGGAGCTGCGCAGTCCTTCCTACTGGCCAGCGTTTTACCGTTGTCCGCCGACTCAGCGTGTGGGTTTAGCGTTCTGGTACAGGGCATCGAAATGGGGTTCGTGTCTGTGCCCCTCCACCGGATACATCTGCGGTGTAGCCTAGTCGCAGGTGTCTTTAGGGTGGGAGTGAGGCCGTCGCTGCCTATTACAGGTGTCACGTTCATTCTTGGGAACGACATTGCTGGAGGCCAGGTTGTTCCAGTGTTGGAAGTGTTGGAACACCCGGACACACTGCAGGCCGATGTGTTGGAGCAGGATTTTCCTGGTGTGTTCCCTGTATGTGCTGTAACGAGAGCTCAGTCTCGGAAGACGGGTGATGCGGTCGGCCTGTCAGACACCTTGTTTGCAGGAGTGTTGTCTGATGCGTCGGTCTCCACCCCTGGTTCTTCGCTGTCTCCCAACGAGATCGCCGACCCGACCACAGTGCAGTTGAGGCTGGGTGCACCTAAGAGTGGTGAACAGTTACCCATGACCCGTGAGGCTCTCATCGCCGCTCAGACGGACGATGTCAGCTTGTCTAAGTGTTTTGCTGCTGCTCTCTCTCCAGGTGTGGATAAGAGCAGAGAAGCTACGTATACCGTAGAGAATGGTCTCCTGATGCAGAGGTGGACCACCCACCGCAACCCAGAGAGCAAGTGGAGCGTTGTTTGTCAGATCGTGGTACCCACACCATACCGACGTTCTGTTTTGTCACTCGCTCATGACCACCTCTGGTCTGGTCACCTGGGGGTTAAGAAAAAGTATGACCGTGTCCTGAGCCATTTCTTCTGGCCGGGGTTGAAAAAGGACGTGGCTCAGTTCTGTCGTACACGCCATGTCTGCCAGCTAACTGGGAAACCAAACCAGGTTATCCCACCTGCCCCACTACATCCTATACTGGCTATGGCTGAGCCCTTCGAACACGTCTTGGTGGACTGTGTTGGTCCCTTACCCAGGACGCAATTAGGAAATCAGTTCCTGTTGACCGTTATGTGTGTTGCGACACGTTACCCTGAAGCTATCCCTCTAAGGAAGATTACGTCCCCTTCTGTAGTAAAAGCCCTGATCAAGTTTTTCTCTACATTCGGGCTCCCCAAAGTGGTACAGACAGATCAAGGTACCAACTTCCTTTCAGGCATATTTGAGCAGGTGATGAAGTCTCTGTCCATAACCCACAGGATCTCAAGTGCTTACCACCCAGAGTCCCAAGGGGCGCTAGAACGTTGGCATCAGACCTTTAAGTCCGTTCTCCGAAAATACTGTTTGGAGACTAGTAGAGATTGGGACGAAGGCGTCCCCCTAGCGCTGTTCGCTGTGTGTGAAACAGTGCAGGAGTCCCTCGGTTTTAGCCCGGCTGAGCTGGTGTTTGGCCACACCGTAAGGGGACCTCTAAAGATGCTGAAAGAACAAATGTTGTGTGAGGACATGCCTTCGAAAAAGAAGCATGTGTTGACCTATGTAAATCGTTTTCGTGAGCGGCTGCATGAGGCTTGTAGGGTCGCAAGAGAGGGTCTGTCTGCCTCCCAATCGAAGATGAAGAGTCACTTCGACCAGCGAGCAGTAGCCCGTTCTTTGTGCTCAGGAGATCAGGTGCTAGTTTTGCTACCTATCCCTGGCTCTTCATTGAGCAATCACTTCTTAGGGCCCTACATGATTGAGAAACAATTAAGTGACACAGATTACTTGGTGAAAACACCGGATAGGCGAAGGCAATCTCGTGTGTGCCATGTGAACATGCTAAAGCTGTACCGTGCCAGAGGAAATCCCAACCCGACCTCTGATTCCACAGTCGCGACTGCGGTACCCGTTGCTGTGTGTTCTGTTTCCGCCAGTGATGAGGATGGGTTGACTGTGCGTAGTGTCGCGCAGCAGACTCCTCGGTTGACTAACTCCAAGATGTTGTTGAACCTTTCTTCCCTGCTGTCCCATCTGGAAAAGGAGCAGGAGGCTAGCATTGTGTCCGTGGTTACAGAGTTTATTTGTCTATTCGGGGATGTTCCCACTCGGACTACGGTTTTGGAGCATGACATTGATGTGGCTGGTGCTATACCCATAAAACAACACCCGTACCGGGTGAACCATGTAAAGAGGTCGGTGATGAAGCAGGAGGTCGCCTATCTGCTTGAGAACGGGTTAGCGCGACCCAGCTCCAGTCCCTGGAGTTCGCCGTGCATCCTGGTTCCGAAGCCCGACTCAACCTTCCGTTTGTGTACTGATTACAGGAAGGTGAACCGTGTCACCATACCGATTCATACCCCCTGCCGCGTTTGGACGACTGTGTCGACACCATAGGTTCGGCACGCTACGTCACCAAGCTGGACCTATTGAAGGGTTATTGGCAGGTGCCCCTTTCTCCTCGGGCATCAGAGATATCGGCCTTTGTAACGCCCGATAGCTTCGTGCAGTACTCGGTGATGGCGTTTGGTATGCGTAATGCCCCAGCTACGTTTCAGCGTTTGGTTAACCTGGTGCTTGCGGGTGTACCTGACTGCACTGCCTATCTCGATGACGTGGTGGTATACTCATCGGATTGGTCTGCTCATGTGAATTTGCTGAGAACGGTCTTCCATCTTTTGGCAGCTGCCTCCTTAACTCTGTGAACCTAGCGAAATGTGAGTTCGGAAAAGCCACTGTTACGTACCTAGGAAAGCAAGTAGGCAGAGGGCAGGTACGTCCTGTTTAGGAGAAGGTCGTGGCCATCACCTCATTCCCAGTCCCGACCACCCGACGGGAGTTGAGGAGATTTCTGGGGATGGCAGGTTACTACAGGGGGTTTTGCCAACATTTTTCCTCAGTTGTCGCCCCTCTAACGGGCTTATTAAGTCCATCGACACCATTTGTGTGGTCGGCCGGTTGCCAAGTAGCGTTTGACTGCGTGAAAGCGTTATTGTGTCAGACGCCAGTACTCCAGTGCTCCAGATTTCCAGAGACCCTTTATCATCGAGGTGGACGCAAGTAGCGTTGGAGCCGGTGCAGTTTTGATGCAGGCGGATTCGGATGGCTTGGATCACCCAGTTTGTTACTTCTCGAAGAAGTTTACCCCGTGCCAGTCCCGCTACTCCACGATAGAGCAGGAGACCCTCGCGCTGTTACTGGCGCTTCAGTTCTTCGAGGTTTACGTGGGGTCCAGTGTTGTGCCTGTGGTGGTCTATACTGACCACAACCCTCTAGTGTTCTTGCACAGAATGTGCAACCACAACCGGCGCCTGATGCGCTTGTCGCTCATAGTTCAGGGGTACAACCTAGAGGTCCGGCACAAGAAGGGGTCTGACAATGTCTTTGCTGACGCCCTTTCCCGCTGCTGAAGTTGTGTCTGCGGGAGGGATGTTTTTTTGTTTTCGCAGCCGGTGTGGTTTGCTCTTATGGGTGGGAGTGTTACGTCCCTCACCCTACTGGTATGTGTGCTCTGTATTGTGTGCTTGTTTTTCCCTTCAGTTTCCCCCTCGTTTTCGTTGCCCGTCTGTGATTGGCTGCCGCCCCGTCTCTCCGTCACCAGTGCACCTCCGCCCATCCATCTCCGTCCAGGATTGGCTGCCGTCACCACTCCCCCGCCGCCAACGCACTACACTCCACCAATCACCTGTCTGTCCGTCCACATTTAAACCCGGTTCTGTGTAATGTTCAGCAGCCTCTAGCCCTGTGTGTTCTACCTGTCGGCATTTGTATGTGTTTGTGCATTTTGCTCGCGGTCAGTCTTATCCGTTGTTTTCATACCTGTTTATTTGTCAAGTTATCGCCGGTACTCGGTATAGTGCTTTTCGTTGTTTTATTATTAGTTCAGTCGTACAGGGGCTTTGGAACAGGTAAGCTGCCCATGGGCATACATCCCTTCACGTAGCTAACCCTTGTTAAACACCTTAGGTAAGGAGCGGGTGCCACCCATGTCTGTTTTGTTAGCATAGGGATGTCTTTTGTTAGGTAGAATAGGACTCTTTTGTTGATTACTTTCCTTTGGCACCGCTCGTAGTTCCACTGTACCCTGTCGGCTTTTACCCTTTTTGTGTTTTTTTGTGTTACGATTAAATCCTTGTTTACTTGCATCCCAGTGTGTCCTCGGCCCTTGTGTGTGTGTGTGTAGGCTCATTGGGTAGTGTTACGGTCTTCCCCCCCCTAGAGAAGGTCCGTAACATATACAAGATTATAAAAATGCAAGATTATATATATATAACCTTATAATCAGTTATGAGGTTACACGATACACGATAGGTGTACTTTTTCTATTTTTTTGCTAGCAACAACCATCCAATGGCATTTGTCTGTAATACATGAAGAAGAACAATAGCACAACAATCCCGTGTGCTCACACACGCCCCCTTCAGTGAGGCAAAGCTACTGGCTGCCTCCCCTCCTGCTTTTTCACTGCGGTGTTATGTACTTTCAGCCAGACTAATGTGATACAAATACGTAAAATACATGACCAAGACTATGAAATGTGAGGAAATATAATAAAAATGTGTACAAAAATTACATTGGTGACATTCAGAGAGATCAAATTGCACGTGTTCAAATTGAGCACCAAAATTTGCAGCTCAGCCCAGTTTGTGTGGGATTGCACAATCCGAGAGGAGGCACAGCTAGTCGCTGCCTCCTTCAGTTTATTTCCCCGTATTTGAACAGGAAAATACACAAATTCAGCGATACTGGCTGTAAAAATCATTGGAATAATCCAACAATTATGTTTCTATCACAGATCAGTGGACAAATATTATTTTATGTTGGTCGTTTTTTAAATTTCATGATGACACAGGGGAGGCACTGCCTCCCTTGTATGGAAGGCCTAGTGGGCAAGTATTAAGACACCCCCGTGTGTTAACCACGCGTAATTAACACCGAATTGAATGCAAAGACGGCGTCTTTTTTGCCTCAAATTGAACCGTGACACGTTCAAAGCATGCGTCTAAATAAACGTGTGCTTTTTGAGACGTGTCTAGCAAACCACACAAAATTGACGCCTGGTTTGGCTCACAGCCTCTGGTTTTCCAAAATTTAAGTCTGCTTGCTTGAATCTCCGATGGGAAATTACGACAACATGTTAACATCTAATACGTAAGGAAAGTACTCCCACCTGGACAAGGGGAATACGTATGTGAGGATGCTGTTCATTGACTACAACTCAGCATTCAACACCATCATCCCCTCCAGACTGGTCTCCAAGCTTGTGGACCTGGGACTAAGCACCTCCCTCTGCAAGTGGATCTTCCACTTCCTGACGGGGAGGCCACAGGTGGTGAGAATCGGTGACCGCACCTCATCCATACTGATCACCAACACAGGCACCCATCAGGGCTGTGTGCTCAGCCCTCTCCTGTTCTCCTTGTTCACTCACGACTGTGCGGCAACGCACAGCTCCAACTTCCTTGTTAGGTTTGCTGACCACACAACCATCGTGGGCCTCATCTCTGCCAGTGACGAGTCAGCCTACAGAGAGGAGGTTGACACCCCGACATCATGGTGTCAGGACAATAACCTCTCTCTCAACATCAGCAAGACCAAGGAGATGATTGTGGACTATAGGAGGCGGCAGGAGAAGGAGCATGCACCCCTACTCATCAATGGATCTGAAGTGGAGAAGGTCAGCTGCTTCAAGTTCCTCGGGATGAACATCAGCAACGACCTCACCTGGTCTGTTCACACGGACAAGCTGGTCAAAGCGGCCTGTAAGCGCCTCTGCTTCCTGAGGAGACTGAAGAAGTTTGGTATGGACTCAGTCATCCTCACTAACTTTTACAGATGCACTATAGAGAGCATTCTGACTGGTTGTATTACAGTGTGGTATGGGAGCTGCACAGACAGGGACCGCAAGGCCCTACGAAGTGTGGTCCATTCTGCTGAGTACATCATCGTCAGGAAGCTCCCAGCCCTACAGGACACCTACCACACACGTTGCCTAAGGAAAGCCGGCAGGATTCTAAGAGACTGTTCCCACCCATCCTTCAGTCTCTTTACCCTGTTGCCTTCTGGCGGGCGTTACCGCAGCATCCGGTCGTGCACACGCAGACTGGACAACAGTTTCTACCCAAGGGCCATCAGGCTTCTGAATGGACACTGATATGGAAATTGTTAGTCACTTATACACTGTCACTTTCAGCTACTGGTTGCACTATCAGTAACATTGCACTACTCAGTGTTGGGGGTAACGAGTTACAAAGTAACTGATTACAGTAACAATATTACTATTTAACGAAGTAAAGTAACGCATTACACTCAAAATATTGGTAACTACACTACTTTACTAGACCTCAGGAACGCGCTTTCCTGCGTTACCCAAGCCATTTTTGCCGCTTTGGCGCTTGCATGCTTGCCTGTGTGCTTGCTTGTCTGGGCACCGTTGCAACAGAGACTGATTTGAGTGATTTGAATGACGTAGCTGCTGGTGCGTAGACATTAGGCGCGTTCGACATGGGCTGACTTCATGCAGCGCCGCAGCCGGCTGCCTTGAATCTGAGAATGCCATTGGCTGCTTCAAGTCAGCCGGGCTGCAGGCGGCTGCAGACGATGCCTGCGCTGCATGAAGTCGAACGCACCTATTGACAACCCAGTAGGCTATCGCATGTTATTACACAGCGCTTTTTAACGCTGTAGAAAGCTCCATTCACTTGAATGGGGAGTCAGGTGGCTGAACGGTGAGGGAATCGGGCTAGTAATCTGAAGGTCGCCAGTTCGATTCCCGGCCGAGCCAAATTACATTGTGTCCTTGGGCAAGGCATTTCACCCTACTTGCCTCGGGGGGAATGTCCCAGTACTTACTGTAAGTCGCTCTGGATAAGAGCGTCTGCTAAATGTAAATGTGAATGGGGCTTCCCAACGTTCTGCGGTCTGTTATCTTCTGATAACTGTTATCTTCTGATAACAGACCGTTGCTATGAATAACAGACCGCTGTCAAGGAAAGTGGCCTTTTTGCTTCTGATTCACGTCTTTCGTAGCACTCCGCAAGTAGTCCGGTAACTTTTCAACCCCAGTGTACTTGCTTAGCGACGTCAGCTGATTTGAAGCCTAAAGAATGTTCAGTTTATGAAGTTCAACGTCTTTGGCGAACTATTTCTCTGCTGATCAACACTACAAATGGTAACAAATAAATTGTAAAAAGACACACTGTGTTAAGTAATTTTGTTGGCAAGTAGCCGTGTAATAAGCGGGATAATGTATAGAACGCCGTTGTCATTATCGGGAAAATAAGCCCCTTCAGAGCGAAACAACAACCCTAACTTTGTTGCTCGAAAGGACAAAAATATTACAGTAAAATGCACTTTATGTCCAGAGGAGAGGTGTCTTTCAACTGCTGTCAACTCAATGAGATTTTAAAGTGGGGCATATTTCTTTGGTCAGATAGTGTGGACAGGCTTAATATTTGTTCAAGTGAATGGCTGAGTTTTATATGCCATTTTGTTTTACATGTTTACAATACACTATGTGGAAAGGCTAAGAGATGCCCTTTATTGAAAATTGAAAAATAAAGTGATGAAAGGGCCATGATGTTTGTCCATGTATCTTTGCGGTGAATTTGGACATTTGCTTAAAAAATTTGAAAGTAAAGTAACTAGTAGTGAAGTTACTTTTCAAATGCAGTAACTAGTAAAGTAATCTAGTTACAATTTTCAGAAGTAACTAGTAACTTGTAACTAGTTACTTTTTCTGAGTAACTACCCCAACACTGTCACTACTGTACCTCACTGTACCTCGCCACCAGGCTCCTGTATGGTCATTGACATAGTCACTGATCTGCAATTTTGCACTATTGTACTGTACTCCACTTAGGTTAGAATTGGTTATAGGGTTGAAATAGGGTTTATGTGCATTTAGGGTTAATATAGTGTATTATTTATTGTTATCTGTAATATAGGAAGTTTTTTGTAAATTATGTTCTGTGTACTTATATGTTATGTTATGCCAGGTGCTTGCGTTGTCTTGTTTTAAGAATTTCAGTGCCCAGTCTGACCTTGTGTTGTTCTGTGTACCTGACAAATAAAAGACTTGAACTTCACTTTAAGTAGTCTTAGGATGCTCGTGCGAGCTACTATCAAATACAATGTTGGTTAGCTAGTTAGCCATTAGTATGAAGTTGGTGGTCAAAATTGCAAAAGGAAAATGCGCAAACACCAACTAAGTTTGCACATTTTCCTCTTACATTAAGGAATGTTGGCAGTGAAATCAAATTGTGCACTGAGGCAACGCAATTGCAGTGCAAGGGAAGTTTACCTCCCGGAAATGAGTCTCTGCAAGTTGGGATGTCTGCACACGGGGGTGTCTTAATACTTGCCCACTAGGCCTTCCATACCCTTGACTCCCCTGACCGCACGTCACTGGGCTAACTCTCATATCCACCTGTTTTTTTAACCCTCGACCATACACTGGGTTCAGAAATGACAGGTGGGTGATGTAAAAACAGCAGATCATATTGAACATTTATTGGTGCGTTTATTAATTACTACAATTTCACA
The DNA here is from genome assembly GCF_021917145.1 of Hypomesus transpacificus. Lineage (NCBI taxonomy): Eukaryota > Metazoa > Chordata > Actinopteri > Osmeriformes > Osmeridae > Hypomesus > Hypomesus transpacificus. The sequence continues at coordinate 1,659,148 of NC_061079.1, forward strand.
GCAGTTATTCAACAACTAACTAGCAAATATAGCCTACCCGCTATATATAAAATAGGTATAGCGTACTTCAAGTTTAATTTGTAAGTATACTTAGTATACTATTATCATGGCACTTAAAGTATACTAGTGTAGCCGATGTGTCAGTGAAATTCACTCCTCAGGTATTTAACAGGCCACCCGCGTCTAAAAATTGCCAGTTTTTTGTTGGTGTAGTTGGTAGTGGTGATGCTTGTGAAGTCAGAGGTGGTAAGTTCGAACCCAGTGCTGACGGAGCTTGCAAGACGACGTCTGTTACACTAGCAGTGTACTTATTTATATACTATTTTTGTACTAAGTTAACTGAATTGGCCCACTTTTTAGGTCATTTAGTACACTTTAAACTACACTTGTAGTGTATTTGAGGTTTACTTTTGAATACTGTAAAGTAGCCTGTGAAGTGCACTTTCAGTTCATGAAGTATACTTTGTAAAGTAATTCAAAGTATACTTTGGTGTGTGTGTGTATATGTGTGTATGTTTGTGTGTGTGGTTGTCCACAACACAAGTTGGCACACCCACACAGAACACACACAGAACGCACACATATTACACACTACACACAAACCATGAGACTTGGAGCACAGACAGAAGCCAAAGTAATGCCAGGCTCCTGGAAAGGAGAGTTTTTTTTGTGTGACACTGGAGTTGGGAATATAATATCACTGGGAACATATTTTATATGAAACATTTTCCCATTAGCGGTCATCCAAGATGATTTACGATGAGGTTTCTACAACTTCAGTTTGTGTCTAACACGTTTACCTCCTTTGTTTATGTGTGAGTGGGGGTGGGGGGTGGATGGGGTCTGTTTGTGTATTCTTGTGTGTTTTTTATTTGTGTGTGTATAGCGTATCAGTGAATCTCAGCTTATCAGGGGCTACTGCATCACACAGCCATCAGCCAGCCACAACAAAAAAGCCATCATTGCCTAATCAATACTTCTTCTGCTGAAAGTGCAGCCCTGCGACCCTTAAATGGTTTTCTGCGTGCTTGTGTCCTTTGTGTGTGCAAGTGAGTGAGGGATGTTCTTTTTTCTGTGTGAGTACATGTCGCCGTGGTTACGAAGACCCCTGGAGAACCTTGTGTGGTCTGGTGGTAGAGGTGTTTGGCTGTCCACATGTTGGTGGTTGATGTTGCAGAGGTGGTTTGAGACCACAGTCGTGTGACAAGTTAGCCTGTCTTCTATAGGAACCTGGTCTCGTTCTGCCTGTGGTTTCACGTGTATGACATGAGCTGCCTGGCACCATGTTGTGTAGATGGATGTCTACAGAGAACACCTGGGACGCAGGTTGAGGGGAAATAGCAGTTTGACTCATGGCCTGCGCAGGCACCTTTACTTCTAGACATACCCTGTGTTTTATCCGATCTGTGTTGGTGTTCCAAAGTTCTTTATCTCTGTCTCCCTCCCAATCTTCTTCATATAACCTCTTTCTGCTTCTGTCTTTCTCTCCCTTTCCTCCCTTATATATTTAATTTTCTTTCTCTCCCGCTCCCTCTCTCTCCTTTTCTCTTGCTCTTTCTTTCTGTCACACTCTCTCTTCTCTGTCCCCCTCTCTTGGTCCCTCTCTCTCCCTCTATCCTCTCCCTCTCTTCCTCATCCCTCTCCCTCCCTTATTCTTCCCGCCTCCCTCCCTCCTTCTCCGCCTTCAGCAGTCTAGCTACTGGTCCCGGTCCAGACAAATGAATTATGGTCACTTTTATCTAGATTCCATTACCAGGCTACTTTAATAGTGCTGAGCTCCCTAGCTCTCCCGGGAATCATTTTAGATCTCCCCAGCCACATTACACAAGAAGAAAAAAAAAACTTTAAAGCTCAGAAATGCGCAGACAAGGCTGTCACTGAATAGAGATTATCCAGTTAACATCATTCCATTTATACTGTTGTTGCTGGGGCACTTAACTCTGAAATGTACCTTTGACTGAATATGAGATATTTAGCTTCTGCCAGGGTCACACACAACAGCACAGACAGTCTAGAACGCTGAGGATGGTTCTTTCCATTTCAAGGCAGTAGAAAGATTATGTTTCAGGCGAAACAGTGCTAGTAGCTACTAAAGCTTAAGCCACTTAAAGAAAGCAGCAACAAGAACATTAAAATTCCGTTCTCCGTGTGGATAAAAAAAACCTGTCTCAGCTGTTGTATCTGATCTCAGTGACTCTGCAGCCAGTCTGAGTGATGGGGTACGCGCTGACAGCTTAATGTTGGTGTTCTGAGCGCCGGGTCGGCCCAGATATTTTCCCGGTATGACTGGACCGGTTTTGTGTGGCCGGAACACTCGGAGCCACAGCCAGGTCATCCATCCTGACGGTTCTGGAGGACTGGTTCTGCTGAACAAACTGCGTAAACGTCACTGTACACAGAGACTGTAAACTTGCTTCTCTATTCAGCTAGAGGCCCGGGGAGTCTGTATACTGTGTAGAAGCTCTCCAGTATTTATGAGGTGTGCCAACATGCTAAAGCTGATTTTACATTGGCCTTTTGTTCTTTTATAGGGTTCAGGTTTGTGTGTACATTAACTGATATCATGCTAAATTAACAATTGTTTTGACGGAAATAAAGACAAAAAATTTGGGGGGAGGGAGGGAGGCCTCTGTCTATTTCTCTCATATCGTTGTCCTATTATGGCTGGGTACCAGGGGCCATGTCGGAAGAGCTAAAGGCTCTCTCTCTCTTACGTACACACGCACAGACACTTGCGCACACATTCAAGACAAACAAAATGTGAAAAATAGCTTGGCTGAGTTTCTGCTGAGTTCAGCAACACTAGGCTGTCCACCTGGATTAGAGCAACATCCCGGTGTCCCCTCTCGCTCTCCCCCTCTTTACTCCACTTCCCCTCTCTCCCCCTCTGCTCACACCTTCCCTCTCTCCCCTCCCCCTCACATTCTTCTTCTCCTCTCCATTTTTCACCTCAATCTTTCCCTCACACTCTTACCCTCACCCTTCGCCTTCTCTCCCTTATCCCCTCACCCCTCATCCTAACCCTTCACTCCCTTATCCTCTCCCATCAACCCCTTGAATCAGTTTTAAGACGTATGTGTGTGTGTGCATGTCTCTGTGGGTGTCTGTTTCTCTTTGTGTGTGTGTCTCTTTGTGTGTGTGTGTGTGTGTGTTTGTGTGTGGTTTAATTAGGCCAGTATTGTTTAACATGCCCCAAGCCATTCACAGCAACCTGAAACAAAATCAATTCTGATCTCCTTGGTTGGTTGAACATGTTTTCCTCAGATAGGTAGGAAGCCAGGAAGGAGAAAGGACACTCAGCTGTTCATATGTGTGTGTGTTAGAAGGAGAAAGGAAGCACCCAGATGTTAAAGCTGAGGCAGACAAGCTTCTAAAAACAGCCCAATCTTCACAATCAGATTTAATACCACATGCCTGCCAAATAGCTTGTATGAATTGTGTGAGTGTGAGTGTGTCATGGCAGTATCAGCAATTTCACGTGATATCTGAAAAGTCCTATAAAAGCATGATCTGATTTGCAGAGCGCCTGCACAACTCTGCTGGATAAACCTTGACTTCTCCGGGACGCTGCTAATGGATTGAGTTACTTTATGTCATAACAGGCGATATGTTGACATTTTTGCCAATATGCCATTCGTTAGTACCGGCCTCTGGGGTGGATGCTGGTGGGATTTAGTGTCGTGATTCTTTCGTTTACACAATTAATTTCAGATATATTTATGTTTACCGTGTTGTTGATTAACAGTGAATCTGTGTGTACGCTCCGCGCCTGTCTACCTTAATGTAGTTTCTGAAAATACGCCGAGTGCGTAATAAATTAGGTTATGACAGAACCAACATTCTGCAGCCCTTTTTTGTTCAAAGTTACCCAATATTTTCTCAATTACATCTACGACGGGTGTATGCCTCTGACGTGCACACGTGTCTTGGTAGACTTGACACCATTGGTTCCGTACCGTGGCAACAAGCAAATAGTTATTGGGTGTGTGTGCCTTCGGCAAGAGCACAACCTTTGTTCTCTCACATAGTAGGGCTGTGAAAAATAACGTGTTATGATTAAATTACAGGATTAATTCGTTAATTTTGTTTAACGTAATTTACCCACAATTCCACCCAATCTGCAACTTCTTGATGAGAAGTTTGTGTTCCAAAAAAACTAAGATGCAACATCCAATAAAACCAAAGTGATATGCACACTCTGCGGATAGACGTTATCGCTCTGGATAAGAGCATCTGCTAAATGACTGAATGCTAAATGACTGAATGTTATCGTTTCACCGAAGCAATACCAGCCTAAAGTTACCTATACCACCTCAACGCGAAGCATGCGTTGGTCGGCGAGGGGAGTTCAAATAGAATGCGCCAAACCACCCAGTTCAGTGAGAACAGCGTAGGGCCCTCACTAAGTCTGCCTGTGACAAGGTGACTAGCACAGTTGCCAAATGTATTGCAAAAAGCTGTAGACCGATTGATATTGTTGAGGGCGAGGGTTCACAAAAGTTTTGAGAGTGGCAATGGGTGACTCGAGCATCAAGGTACCGCAAAATCAAAGACGCACACTATGACAAAAATTCGGAAAATCAGTCATATGTAATTAATCATGATTAATCCACAGAAACCTGTGATTAATTTGATTTTAAAAAATTATCATTTCACAGCCCTAATATATAGGTATTATTATTATTGTTTATTTTCGCGCCCCTAAGCCTCAGTCAATATTTGGACTACATAGACAACCTAGGTGTCAAAAGTTTTGTCTTGATAGCAATTGAGTTGCTTGTATTTTTATGTACGTTCCAGTGCACGGTTTAAGTAGAAATTACGTTTTTGTGGCGAAGAGTGAAGCTAACGGTGGCTAACTTGCTAGCCACAGTCACTAACGCTACTAACGTCATTAATGTCACAAAAACGTGCGCACCTCTATCAGAACATTACTTTAGCAGCTTGTTAACTTCTGGGAGAAAGCTAGGCTAACTGCTTTACTGCAAGGCAGCTGCAGAAACGCGACAAGCAAAGAGGCCAGGGTGATAAATTTGCTCATTTTACTTTGTGATATAACACACAATTGTGATGTGTAATGTACAATATAAGATGATATTATTAAGGAAGTACATTTACTTTTGGAAACAGTTGTCTACTATTTCACTGAAGCGTTAGTATGTGGGAATACTGTGACTTGGTAAAGTGGTAAATGGCAAGTAGTAGAACATAACAATTGCAGTCAAACAGCTGCAAGACCCAGTGAAATGTTATATACAGCTAGCAAACTAACGTTAGCTAGCATCGCTAACGACATTGGCTAACTCATCTTCGGTAGGCTATCCTCAGTATTTGCAAGCTGGCCAGTGCAAGTAACATGCCATTTAATTTTGTTTGAGTTTAAACTTGTCCAGTGGGGCAAGTACATTATCTTCCACTTGCCTTATAAATCCACTTGTCCCGGACAATCATGTCGTTGTAGGTCAGATACACTACCGGGTAAACGTAGCTCTAGATCTAGAAGACATCATGCTAGCTATGGGATAGCTATGGGCTAATTTGCCAGTCTCACCTGTAAAATCCCCCCAAGATCATCCGAAATTAAGTATATTGCCCGACAATGTAAAAGCCTTTCCAATGAGATGTCCCACGTTTTGATGGTACTAGCAGAGCCCATATTAGACATTCTCTGGTACTAGCCTAGTGTTTTTTCTAATCGATTTCAATGGTCTCAAAGCAGACTTTTGTCTGTTGTCTCCCCAATGTGACGTCATGCAATGCATTGTGGGGTAAAGAAAAATAATTGCAAAAAGTTGCTACTTTTTCTTATTATATTGCGTTTTGTGACACCGAACAACATCAAATACAACAGTTTAAATGTTTATTACCAACAAGCAAATGGCCTACAATTTACCGGGGCAGCTTCTCCACACAAGGTTATATCGCATTTTGCGGTTACTGACAATGGTCGTTAACAGTGAGCTTGTATCCGCGGGGTCTTAAAGGGGCAATTGACTGGGTTTTTGGGGTATTTCACACTGTTCCTTAAGGTCTCCGAATAGGGTATGTAACATTGGTTGGGTTGAAAATGGCCCGGGTGCTGTTCTATGCCCTCTGACAGATCCTCTGAAATGTTCCCGGGAAAAAACACTAGCTTTTCTCCTTTTATGGTATGCTCATTAATATTTAGATAAGCTGCGCACTGATTGGTTGGTTATCAACGAGTGAAGCTGGGAGCAAAAACGCAACACGGCCAACAGCAGCACTCGCTGAAACACCGAAGTTGGAGACTTGAAATAAAAACGCGCAAATAAATCTATTGTGTCTACACAACACTGTTTTCAACAGATTGACTATATATCATTTGAAATGATAACATTACTTGTTTCCACTTCTGTTGTTGTAGCAAACTGGATTGACTTAGGTGGGTAGAACATTAGGCTACAGCTTAGCAACCAAACCATATCGTGATTCTACTCGGCTTCAGTTAGCTAGCTAGGCTAGCTCTAGATATCTTGCTGTAAAATAACATGACAAAGATCTGGACAAACATGCATCGTGAATTGTAGATTTTCATTACACAGGTTATTTATTTGAATGAAACACAGTCAGGAACATGAATCAACGTTAGCCCCATTGCCAATAAACTAGGCTAAATTATCACACATTCTATGCTCTTGCGTTAACTAGCAAGCTAAACTTGTTTACATGCCTACAGTCTAGGTGTTACTAGTAACAGTTACTAGCAATGCTAACGTATCCTGTATCTAAAACCTGCCTTTCAGTTCTTTCAAATAGATTATCTAGACAGGCGTTAGCAATAAGCCAGACTGCAGTTCGTTTTCTGGCTATTTTTCGGAAGCTTCCCTTCTAATGCTGACTACAGCTAGTCTAGCTAGAGTCATTAGATGTGTGTAGAAACGTATTTAGCATTCTACCTGGTATGCTATATACAGGAAATGTTAGCATTGCTAATAACTGTTAGCACAACATCATACTGTCCTTATAGCTATGCGGTTGCAATGAGCATACGGTTGGAACAGCACCTCTTTCCAGGTTCAGCTTCCTAGCATATCCTGCTTGAAATTGTCCAAGGTTGTCAAAACTGTCTTGGGTGAAATGTTCAGAGCAAATGAATGATTGAGTGTCGAACTTCGCCGGGATCTTCTCATAGACAACAGCAGCCATGCCTGTTGAATGTTTGGCTCCTTGGGAAGACTGTGAGTGTTAGCTTTCCCTGTACAGCCTGGAACACAGCATCTACGACCGTGGTCCATAATCAATATCCTTGTTATAATTCAAAACGTTCTTCTTTGTAATACCTTACAAGTAGCCTACACAGAGCAGCGTGCAGCTAAACTAGTATCGGAGATAGACGCTACCTCTGGCTGGTCTGGATGTAAATTCTGGGGCGTGACAAAGATACAGACCAGAGCCAATAAGAGGGCGATCACCGGTCCTACGTAGGACCGGTGGCTTTGTTGAAAAGCTAGCGTTTTACAGCCAAATTTTTTCTTTTTGAGATTTGAATAGGAAAGAGGTGTCAATGGACTTTGATATTCACGGTATGTTCAGTTTACCCTCCGAACTGTCGTTTTTCAACAATGACAAGGTAAAATCGGTTTTGCAGTCAATTGCCCCTTTAAAAAGTATTAAAAGTTGATAAATCCCTTTAGGGAAAATTAAGGCCCTTAAAAGGTATTAAAAAGTCTTAAACCTGGTTTTATGAGGTATTAAATTTTGTTCACGCTTTGTCCAAAGAGTTTGACTTAAAAAAGTAGGCCTATGCATGAATATTTTTTTTCCTCCCCAAGACTATTATAAACAATGACGTGCTCGGTCTGCGAGTCACATATTTTGCGAAGTGCATGGTTAGGTGATGTGTCGCCCTCCACATGTCGCGAAACAGACTCCGAAATGGGGAAATGTACATTTGCGGACTCCTGGTTGGAGAAGGATGAATTTATACACTGGCTGAAGCCTGTCCCTGAAAACAGGCTTACTGTACATATTGTAAAAAGAAGATTAGCGTAGCTTCGATGGGCATCAACGCCGTTGGCCGCAGAGAGCAGTCCATTGCCAGTTTCTGTGCTCCACCAGCGACACCACTACCCAACACGACAGCTGAAATGATCAAAACGGCTATGACAGCAACTTCTGCCCCATTGTCTGCCGACATCAGGGTGGCTTAACAACGATGCGCGCGGAGGTTATCTGGTGTCTCAGTACTGCGGTGAATCAGCGCTCACTGAACTCAAACATTCAAATATTTCTATAAACCTTGCCTTTTATTCTTTAATGTATTATTTTGAGCTCTGTTTCTTCCGAGCTTATCTGAGTTATGTTGTATGGTTGTGCTCTATAGATTTATTTGCAAACTACAACTGTTTATTAAATTGAAGGTTTTTTTCAGATTAGAACTTGAAGTGGCGATGAGGTCTTAAAATATTTTGAGAAGGGCTTCAAAAAGTCTTAAAAAGGTATTGAAATTAACTTCAGGATTCCTGCATAAACCCTATGAATGTGCGATTTTCCACTAAATAAATGTCAGTCTTATTTACGTTTTTGAGGGCGTATTTTCAGTTAGCAGATGGTACTGTTTGAATCGCGATTCCATCTGAGATAGCTAGTACTAACGTCGTTATTGAAATCATCTTCAAAGGGTTTTTTTTATTAATGAGTGAATGCAATATGAGTTAAATGCCTGAAAATATCACGAGAAGGGAAAAACTTAAAAGGACGTTTAAGTCAGAGATTAGTTAAATTTTCTACACCGGTCTGCCAAATGTATTCTTTTGATTCAACTATGAGGCTGATCACCATTCCCTCTTGCAGGGGAATTGAGAAGACAACTATTTAATTCTACACTTCACTCTTAGTATTTTGAGTTGTAAATGAGCAGCAAAAACAATATCCTTTTGTATGTTATGTTATATTTATATATAATAAGTAAAATATACTGAAATATCAGTTGTAAAAATGTCATTAAAAACGGACCCCACTGCAACCCACGCAAGCAAGCACACCCTACAATTTCCCCAGAAATGGTACCCTCTCTAGTTGTTGTTTACTCGTGCTCACCGTGACACATTACTTACGGCTCTTGAAATAGAGTGATACGGGAGGATTACAGGCGCGCTCTATTTGCTAGCAGGCGAGTTAAATTACGTATCAAAAGCAACTAATCTTCCAATGCCCTCCGGCTACCCACGACCACTAGCCAGGATAATTTGGGTTCGGCGCGAGCATGTAGGATGTAGTTCCAGAGCGAGCAGGGATAGATTAGAACTCCGGTAGGAAGGTGCGGGAGGGGTCACGGGTGCGGCGTGTCCGCAGTTTTTGTTCACCTCACTGGATATCTGCGGAGTAGAGGACAACAGCAGATAGATTGAGAGACAGAGCGAGAGAGACAGAGAGAGAGAGTATATTTTCGAAAGTAACAGCAGTCCTGCAAGGCACAATCAAATTGCAAAGTGCAGTTTTTAGGCAGAGCTGTCCGTGGGACTGACGCACCATAAAAGGTTATACGGAGAGTTATCTCCCTGCTATGCATTAAGGGTATAAATAACCCTGGGAACGTTGTATGTGTGTTGTGATCAACTGATTCTGCCAACTTTTATCTGGCATGGCGGATAACGTTCATCAAAATGAGTTTTGACATTGAATATGCTGCGAACTTCTGGAATAACGGTTCCGCGGAGGTGTCCTCGGTGGCGCAGGCCCCAGCAACGTTGCTGGAGTCTGGGAATAGCTCCAACCGTTCCACCGTTGCGAGCCCACTGAACCTCACACGCGCCGTGCCTGTGGGTATGATCCTTGGTGCTTTCATAGTGTTTGCTATCGTGGGGAATATCCTCGTGATCCTGTCCGTTGTGTGCAACAGACATTTGCGCATACCGACCAACTACTTCATCATCAACCTGGCCATAGCTGATCTGCTCCTGGGGACCACGGTGCTCCCTGTGTCCGCCACCCTGGAGATCCTGGATTACTGGGTGTTTGGACGGATCTTCTGTGACATTTGGGCCGCGGTGGACGTGCTTTGCTGCTCCGCGTCCATCATGAGCCTGTGCGTCATCTCCATAGACCGCTACATCGGGGTGCGCTATCCGCTGCAGTACCCCAGCATAGTGACGGAGAAGCGGGCCTTGCTGGCCATGCTCGGGGTCTGGGTCCTGGCCACCGTTATCTCCATCGGACCGCTGCTCGGTTGGAAGCAACCACCGTCCGAGGACGACACCGTTTGCCCAATCACCGAGGAACCTTTTTACGCGCTCTTCTCTTCACTCGGATCCTTCTACATTCCCCTCGCGGTAATTCTGGCCATGTACTGCCGCGTATACATCGTAGCCAAACGGACTACTAAAAACCTGGAGGCGGGAGTTATGAAAGAGCGCACGGATTCCAATGAGTTTACGCTCCGGATACACTGCAAGGGCGCGAGACTGCAGGAGTACTGCGGGACGGGAAAGGGACAGGCGCGAAGCACGCTGACCGTCAAGTTTCTCAAGTTCTCCCGGGAGAAGAAAGCTGCTAAGACGCTCGGTGTCGTGGTGGGCATGTTCATCCTCTGTTGGCTGCCGTTCTTCCTCGCGCTGCCCATCGGTAGGTTTGTGGCTGACGACATGTTTTTGAACACCGAATCTATTCAGCCGCTCAATACTTAATCTCAGCATTAAGACATCCATTTACTAACGTTTTGGTATAACTAACATAAATGTATTTGCCGTGAAAGTCCAGATTGATTGGCCAGATAGAGTTTACACGGACAGGTGAACGAATAGTCCAAAGTCCTAAGCGTTATCACCTGTTACGCACGTGCGTTCATGCGCGCTTACACACATAGAGACATGATCTGGCTAACTGGGGTCAGATGGCTGAGCGGTTAGGGAGTTGGGCTTTTAATCTGAAGGTTGTTGGTTCGATTCCCAACTGTTCCAAATGACGTTGTGTCTTTGGGCAAGGCACTTCACCCTACTTGCCTCAGGGAGAATGTCCCTGTACTTACTGTAAGTCCCTCTGGATAAGAGCTGCTTAAATGACTAAATGTAACTGGGATACCACAGTTGCTATTTAAACAAGAATTGATACTTTGTATACTGAATACACATTAAAAGAACGAACCAGAAATAACCATTTATTGTAGGTTCAGAAGTTCACAGAGCTTTGTTTTATGCTCGTCCAATGCGACCGATTGCAAGCACAGCCTAAGAATGTAGCAGTCCACCGTAAACTCTCATGTTATTCCTAATTAACGAGCTTCACTACTCTCAGACCATCCAGACCAAAATAGCATATGGAGGAATTCTTGGTCTTGGTTAACATTGGCCAACCTTGTTGCTGTTGAAACTGGCTGATTGTCAAGTCATCACCAGGGTCATGGTGTCTCTGTCAGAACTGATAGCGGAGCCTGACTCAATGGCGGGTTAGGCTTGCCCGCCAAGCCCCCCAACACATAAATAATATAACATTACTATATGATCCCCAACACTGTTGATCAAGAGTCAAGACTGAACCAATTCACCTTGGTGGTGTGCAGACTATTTTTATAGTATTCAATTTTTTTTTGCAGAAACCAGAAAGAAATGCATCAACATGTCTGTACCAGGGTCGGACTGGGACCGAAAAACAGCCTGGGACTTTACATTACATTTACATTTTTACATTTAGTCATTTAGCAGACGCTCTTATCCAGAGCGACTTACAGTAAATACAGGGACATTCCCCCCGAAGCAAGTAGGGTGAAGTGCCTTGCCCAAGGACACGATGTCATTTGGCATGGCAGGGAATCGATCCGGCAACCTTCTGATTTCTAGCCCGACTCCCTCACCGCTAAGCCATCTGACTTTGAAACACAGCCCGGCCCGCCCCTCTCTCCACTTTCTCCCTCACTTTCTTTTTCCATACTTGTCTCTGTTTCTGCATTTGCTATTTGATGTTGCAAAAGAACAATAATCAGTTAACTATATTCAATAATGACAATCAATTCAACAAACTAATTTCCATATAATAACTCTGTTAACAGACTGACTTTTGTGAACAGTTGCAGTGCTGCACCAGTCTCTCCACTGGACCCTGTCACCACAGCAACTTCCATCTCTTTCCCTGTGTCAGCTGTGCCTGCTTTAATACACAGAACAGAAAATCAAGACAATTGCATTTGAGCCACATAGCACATTTATTATTTAAAGTCAAAAAACACGTTGTGCATATTAAGATGAGAGCCTTTTTCTCTTGGCCATTTATTTTACTTCATTTAAAATGTATATCCTATATATTGGCTAACAGTAATACCAAATGTATAATGTTTTTAGAAAAATTAAAACAATATGGTTTGGAATGATATTTGAATTTTCTAAATGTCGAAAATACAGCTGCTTACAGCTACTGGCACCTAGCGCCTCTGGTACAGCCACATCTTGGGGCTACAAACTCTCCGTCCTTTGGATTTTGGATCGCTCCAGTTAAACAGTTGCTTGGTAGTAGGGAGTCAGATGGCTGAGCGGTGAGGGAGTCGGGCTAGTAATCAGAAGGTTGCCGGATCGATTCCCCGCCCTGCCAAATTACGTTGTGTCCTTGGGCAAGGCACTTCACCCTACTTGCCTCGGGGGGAATGTCCCTGTACTTACTGTAAGTCGCTCTGGATAAGAGCGTCTGCTAAATGACTAAATGTAAATGTAATGTAATGTAGTAAGGCCGTCCTCAAAGTGAGTAGCCTGGCTGCCAGCCCTACTTCTCCCCGCCCACAAAAAAATTTGGTCGGGAAGTTGGGTCTGGAGGGGCTCGATTGCGGAAAAACTATATCCGAACAGGAGCTGTTTGGACCAATTAAATTGTCAGGGCGAGCTTTATACGATGATGGTCAGATGATCAACAGTAACGTAATCAACAACGTCACCAAAGAGCGCTTGGGTTGAATTTGTTTTCAACAAACAACATATTACGTTGCTCTGATTGGTTGTAGGTCTATCCAATTGAGCGAAGAGGCATTAGTTTTACGAGCTCGGTTGACACACGCCCCATAGTCACAGCCCAACGGAGAGTTTTCAGACTCATATTCTGACTAGATTTATGAGTACGACAACGTCAGGCTACAAAGTGAGTGTAAACCATTAGGATTATTTTTCTTGAATAATGCCGTGGCCGTAGCGGCCGTTTGTTTGACCGGCTGTTCGGGAAATCTCCTGAGTCTCCCGATGGCCAGTCCGACCCTGGTCTGTACAACTGTAGGCCTATATTTACAGTATTATGAATGAATTGTGTTTTATTTGGTAGCATTTCGTAGTGTGTCAGATTTTACTGCAAGATGGTCAGCTGCCCATGTTGCCTATGCCTAAATCTGCCACTGGCCTGACTCCAGATTGTTGATGGTGCCATGTTTGAGGGGAAACTGATTGTGAATCTCAGGTTCTGGCTGTGAACAAACCTGGTTCTGGATCACCCTCCAGGTCTAGGCCCCCTGCCCCTGCCCTCAGACCAGTTTCCTGTCTTTGATGCTGTCCTGGTCTTGCCCCGCCCCCGACCCAGTTCTACATACCACAGACAAGACATGTTTGGGTTCCTGTCACCCAGGGTGAAGCAGTAAACACTGGATGATTGTGGGGAGGGAGAGAGGCAGGAAGAAAGGAGGGAGGGAGCACCTGCTGCTGTTAAGGGGGACACACTGCATGGTGTGAGGAAGGAGAAAGAGATAGGTGACCAAAGGGTGAGGATGAGGAGAAGTTTTTAGGTTAAGGTCTTGGTTGGACTAGCAGAGGGACTACTTGCAGAGCAGGGAGACCAGGAAGTTTTGTTTTCATAGTGTGGCACCACAAGGACATGTGGTAGAGGGGCGGTATGTTTCCCTCTGTGAGTGGCTACAAGATGACTGACGGGTGAACTACGCCTCCCAGAATGCACCACGCCGATAGGTGCAAATGCCTCATTCCGCTGATTGAGGCGGGAGCTCAGGTGGGGGAGGGAGAGAGGACAAAATTCTAGACACAGATACCAAGTGGGAGAGAGCGTACCTGGCACTCACAGAGGTCTATCTCAGAAGAACTTTAAATTGAGAATTTATTGGTAGGATCCAAGGTGAGGAGCAACTTTTTGGGTTCACAGTAACTTTTATGTTTTGCTTCCTGACCTACGTTGTTTTTGTTGGTGAATAAACCAGTTTCTTTGTTTGAACCCAATTTTGCCTGCTCTGTCCGGTTTTGATGCACTGCCCTACACCCCGCACCGTGGTCTAGCCTCTCATGATACCACAATAGATTTATTTTAATTTCTCAAGTTTTGAGTGATTTCGGGATTTCCCTGTTCCCCAGTCTATACAGCTGCTGTAGACAAGTACTTTTAATTCCCACCACAGTCAGTAGGAATAGAAGTTCTCCTGGAAAGTTCAGCCTGCTTAACCGACTAACCATAATTCTCCAGTGAGCTGTGAGGGCAGTGGTATTGTGGGATAGCTGTCTGCCACAGTGGAAGGATTGAGGAATGTGGCAGAGATGCCAGACCCTCTCAGAAACCCTCTGTCTGCCTCTTTCTTCTCCCACCCCTCTACCCCCCCCCCCCCTCTGTCCTCTACACCACTTATCTCTCCCGTACATGCACCTATATTTCCCCTACACCCCCCCCCCTCTCCTCTACATCAATTCTCTCTCTTAATGTACTGGTCCTTCTGAGACTGGTCCTTCTGGACCTTCTGGGCAGCCCGTCTGCAGAGTTGGGACAGCGGACACTTCTGGGCAGCCCGTCTGCAGAGTTGGGACAGCGGACACTTCTGGGCAGCCTGTCTGCAGAGTTGACACAGCTGACACTTCTGGGCTGGTTTCCAGGACTCACGCTGAATAGCTGTTAATGACCCACTCAGCTGAAAATCCTTTAACATTACTCTAATTTGGAAGAGTGATTTAGTGCAGTCAGGGGTTTCTGACTGTGTCTGGAAACCTGCATCTAAGAGTATCTTAGGTTGAAGACAGATAACCAGGTGCTTTCCACTGCAGCCTCACAGTTAGGTCCTGTTATATTCCCACATGGAGCACTGTTGGCACTGGGGACATATTCTCCCCCAGGCCTGTTGTTGCTTAGATGGGTCTCCTTGGCCTTTCTGTGTGGAGTTAGCATGTTCTCCTTGTGCTCACATGAGTGTCCTCCAAAAAGAACCCCAACAGAAAACCAAACAGATCTGTTCGGTGGACATCTCATACGTGTGTGTGTATTCTCAGTGTACCCTCCACCTGCACGCATGTGTTTGCATCCTGTGACGTTCCTAGCACATTTGGCGCCCTGGGAAAGGTTTTCCCCTGTGTCCCTCCCCCCGAATGTATGTCTTTTTTAGGTAGAGCTGCTCTGTAGACAGATGACGGACCAGGTGGAGGTGCTCTGTAGCAGATAGAGCAGCAGGTGGAGGTGCCCTGTATTCAGGAGTCAGATGGCTGAGCGGTGAGGGAGTCGGGCTGGTAATCAAAAGGTTGCCGGATCGATTTCCCGCCGTGCCAAAATGACGTTGTGTCCTTGGGCAAGGCACTTCACCCTACTTGCCTCGGGGAGAATGTCCCTGTACTTACTGTAAGTCGCTCTGGATAAGAGCGTCTGCTAAATATGTAAATGTATTCAGAAATAGCAGATAGAGTAGCAGGTGGAGGTGCTCTGTAACAGATAAAGAATCAGGTGTAGATGAGGACCAATGTTTGTATAGAGGAGAGGCAGTAAAGTTCTACGGGAAGGAAAAACTGCAGTCACTCCCAAAGCCAGTCTGAGAATAGCTGACTTCACATATTGGAAGTTTGAAATATGACTCTTCTGAGAAAATGCTGCTATAATTCTTTAGCTGTACACCCCCTCCTTTCTCTACCCCCCACCCTTCCATCCGCAAACTCAATCAGGAAGGCATGCCAGCTCATCTTTGCTGTCAATTTGCTGAATGGCAGAAGGGGCGGGGTCTAGTGAGACATACCACAGTCGATGATTATCCACAATGCCGAGTCCAGAGGGGCCAAAAAAGAGGATGTGATGGTTTACAGAGAAAGGGAGAATAAGAGAGGGAGTAGTGTCATGGAGTGGGAAAAGAGAATGAGACACACAGAAAGAATGTGAGGGACAGCGAAAGCAACTCAGAGAGAAAGAAAGGAAGTAAAATCTTGTTTTCCTTGAGGGCTGATCTCAGGGGATTAGTCTCTGTATAAACCAAGGAAGAGTCTGGCACTGTGGGGGGATGACTGACCTTTAAGACGGAGGAGTAGAGGGGGATGGCTCTGCTCCTTGAGCAAAGGGAGGAGAGGAGACTGCTTTGAGATGGAGGAGGAAATAAAGGGGGATGACTCTGGTCTTGGAGATGGGAAAATAGATTCTCAGAGGTTCATGGTGTCTCTGTGCTAATGGTGTCTCCGCAGGCCAGGACAATGACAGGCTGAGAGACTTGCGCTGATTTAGATTTTCGCATCTGCAGTTTTTTGAGTGTTATTCTCATGAGGTCGGGGGCTGGAACAATGGAGGTCACCTTGCTGTTGTGTGCAGCAGAGTACCTCACTACTTTGGGCTTTTATTGATGGAGGTCAAATACACAATGTGAATTAGAAAAACAACTGTCGTGTCTAACCATTGACTAACAGGTTTTGCATACCACTAAAGAGTGTATGACCATTCAAATATTGAATAGACTGATTAATAGCTATTCACGTTAGTGTGTCAGGGATAGTAGAGAGATTGTTACTCTGAGTGTAGTAGTGCATGTAGATGTGTGGTTGGGGGGGGCGGGGAGAGAGGCTCTCTGAGTCAAGCCGGTATAATCAAGTCAGAACTAGATGACACCGGGGAACCACTGTCACCTTTTCTATACCCCCCCTACACACAAACTCACACACAAACATTCCTCTAATCTCTGAGGCCGAGTATGTGAGAACTGACAGATGGCACATAGCGCCCTCTTCCGCTTTATTTGACATCAGAATAATGCTAGTAATAATGCTAATAATGCTGGCCATACACTGCCAGTCTCTCAGCAGTGTATGGCCTCTGATCAGCAAGCTTCAGTCTGCCACCTAGTGGTGTTTAAAAAACTACACTCTGCAGTGACAAACACTCCGGACAATCGTGCTGTCTGGTACTGCAGCCTGGTATTGCTTGTAGGTCGTACTGGCTTCCTCTTTGTTTCTTAATCAAACCACGACATGTTGAGGGAGATTGTTTTTGTTATAACACAAAGCTTGAGGGACGGATTGACAGAGTCATATTTACCACTGCAAAAGGTAGAAAACAACATTTGTCTCAATGCATAGAAATATGGTAAGATAACTAGAAATGGATAGTGTTCTGGCCTGTTGTTTTCTGATGGTCCTGTATCGTCCTCAGGTTCTTTCAATGCAAACCTGAGGCCCCCCAAAACCTTCTTTAAGGTGATCTTCTGGCTGGGCTACTTCAACAGCTGTCTGAACCCCATCATCTACCCCTGCTACAGCCGTGAGTTCAAGCTGGCGTTCATCCGCATCCTGCGCTGCCAGTGTCACCATAAGAGGAAGCAGGGCTGGCGAGCCTATTACAACTACCGGCCCCACCTAGGCTCCGCCTCCAACCAAGCGTACCTGAACGGCAGCCTGCAAACCCTGTCCTCCATCACCCCCTCCCCCCGCTGTGTCAGCCGGGCTGGTGGGGGGGCCGGAGGAGGCACCGGAGGGGGTACGAACCTGGAGCCTGGCTGGGGCAGCGGGTCCATGCTGTCAGCCCTCTCCCAGCCCGGGAGACCCTTCTCTGGGCAGATGCTGGCGCTGCCAGGGTCCGGGAGCCGGGGGGGGCTCGGACTTGGTAGGGTAAACCCGGTGATACCACTGCCCCGGGAGCTGGTGTCAGTCCACGTTAATGGGCAGAGCGGGAATGGAGATGTGGAGCAGCACGGAGAAGATGGTAGAGCCACACCCGAGAGCCTGATGTAATCATGGAGGATGCCACTGAAACCGTGACACAGACACACATGAGAACTCCTTCTCACACTGGCGGGACATCAATGCAACATTTCTGGGACACGACAAAATCATTGATTGATTGACTGCAAATCAAAAGGTTGAAATAAATACTTTATTTATTATCACATTCTTTAAGAGAAAGATATGCAGTTTGGTTCCTCAGTGACCATCACTGATGTTGACCACTAGTAATGGTCTCTCTAAGCACTGAGACTAAAATTCCTGTCCCGTCAGGGATGAGGAAGTGGTGTGTGTGTGTGTGTGTGTGTGTGTGTGGTGGGGGGTGCTGGGATGTATGGAGGGAGAGAGATTGCTGGGATGTATGGGGGGTATTCTATTGATCAAACAGTGCCCTTTCTAGAACGTTTCCTGATGACCAAGCTGTGGTGGTCTGTGGTGGTACTGAACAAGGGCTCTCTAAAGAGAAGTGCAGAAACGTGGTTTTCACAGTAAGGACCATGAGAAACATGGATTGTTAACGAATGCTCATTGGGGTTGCCTGAACATTGGTTGGACATGGTGAGGACATTGGCATTGCCATGCTGTAGCAGTCCATGGTGATATCAACCACCTCAGTCTCTCACTAAAAGACGTGTCATTGACATCAATGTGTGTCTATTGATGGTGTAGGTGTGATACGTTTCTTACAGCATCCTGATGCACATGCGGTTCTGCTTCATGGCTGGATGCTGGTTGGACTACAGCTGCTTTTTTCCAAGACAGAGTATACAGCCGTGGCCAAAAGTATTGGAAGCGACATACATTTTGTGTTTGCAAAGCTTGCTGGGCCTTGGCCTAAAATGACTGCAAACATAATTTCAGTAAATCATATCATCAGCACAGGGGAATGTGTGAACTAGTTCTAGCCAGGTGAAATCACTCTATCATTCTGATTGGATTTTAAGAGCAGATTGACTGCTGTAAAAGAGGGGACTATTATATGCATATATTTTGAAAATGCTCACCCCCAAAAAGCTTTGAGAAATACGAAATGTGCCTTATTGTGATTCCTGGATTCTATAGAAACATGTGAAAACATTTTCCTCAAATATACTGAACCAGCAAACACAACATTTTGTCATTACCAAAACGTATGACCACGACTGTAGAGGCCCTGCATCATACTGAAGAGTTTTTGTTAATTCTTGTGTTTATTTGCAGTCAATCCCCTTGGCAAATTGTTAATGTAGTCTGAAGAGGGTGTATCCGTGGGGAATCTTCCTTGTTTGTTCAGGGCTGAGCTGGATTTCTGTCTCCTGTCTGATGCCCTCCACCTGCTTATGACATCTACTCAGGGTGACTTCATTCTCTGCATCATAAGGGTCACAACCTTGCTGATGCATTAGCTCACAAGGACCTGCCCTGGATCACAGCAGAATGGGGGGTGGGGAGATTTCAATCTACTTACAAGACATTTTGCCTTGGTTTCTGGCTGACTGAGTGACTGGGTAGATGTGTGACTGTGTGAATGAGTGACTGGGTGACTTGGTAGATGTGTGACTGTGTGAATGAGCGACTGAGTAAATGGGTGACTCAGTGACTGGGTAAATGGATGTCTGAGTGATTGAATAACTGAATGACTGGGTGATAGTGTGTAGCAGAGGTGTTGGGGGGTAAGATGTTACGTAAGATGTTTTGTAAACATTTTGGGATGTTAGCTGGCTGCCGCTGGCTGTGAGCTGGCTGGAATAGTTAGTTACATTAAGATGTCTGTGTCCTTAACAACTGTGTAACATTATTATTATAATGTATTTGATTGGCTGTCTATGTCTGGCTGGCATGAGAGCCTGAGATATTTTAGTGCAGCATTTATACCACACAATTGTTCTACAAACATGGCTTTGATGCTCTGATGGATTTACTTAAAAATTACGCTATATAGAATATTATTTTCACAATGTATATTTACTATCATTGTTTAATGTAGTTACGCAATAACCTTCATGATATGTGTCAGTTTAGTCAGTTGTAATTGTAAAAGAAAATCCATGAGGAACTTCTGTTAGCAGAGTTTGTTAAATAAACCTCTCGGTAATTGTAGACACCATTTGCTTAAATCTGAGAAAATGTCTGACTGTAATTTATGTTCCTTCCCTCTCCAACATGCCGTCACACCACACTAAGGACCTGTTCGTCTTTTAGAGTCAAACCAGTAAATATCTATGGATTGGGCCACAAAGGGATTGTGTCCATTGCAAAGTTATTTAAGGTTAGTTAGAATATTTATCTGAACAGGACAATGTTGGTATCCGTCATCGGTTTATAGGGAATGGCAGCTGACTCTCCAGTCCATACAGATCAGACCTGAAACCCAGCAAGTTATGAGTAATTAATACCTGAAATATATAATTTAGTCTCACGTAGTGCATGTCTAGAATTTCATACACGTTGTGATGATTTGTATGAAATGCAACAGGATTGTTTTCTAAGTTATGTTCTTTTGATGTTTTGAGTGCAGTCCAATAAACTTTATTTGTCAACGTTCAATGTGCCTTGTTATTTCTAGTTCCTTTGTTAAAGATAGTAACCTTTAACCCTTCTAAGATGATCTGCTCCAGGGGTTGAAGTGAAGTCTTCAAAGAATAATCAACAACCTGATTAACCTGGTTTAAGAGCTTCATCAAGCACCACCAAAGCAGACAACCCTTCTGTCTCATTCTGGGATTTACTGTAGACTCAGTTTTAGGCACGGGCAGACCGCGCAGCCGCCCGGGGCAGCATTTTTTCATGTCATGTGGGGGGCGCACGAGCATTTAAAAAAAGAAATGTATGCGCGGTTTTCTCTTATTTATAATTTCAGTTTGTGGGGAATTGGCATATTGGTGCCCCCTTCAGGCTGCTGCAGGCACCTCTGCTTGCTGAGACAGTGCATTTTCCTTCGTTTGCCGCCACCAGGTGGTAGCGGTGCTCGTTCCGTGGGTTGTCGGCGGGCGGCCGACAACAATACAGCTTTTACACGGCATGATGTAAGGAATCAGATACGCTGACTACATGCAGCATGATCTTGTCAACTAATCTATACAGCACTTCATACATTTTCCAGTAACATTCGCTAGATTATTACTACACATTTACTGTATGGCTAGCGAGTGACTGCCAACCAGCATTTCAACGATGAATGTCAATCGTGTGCCGGGTGAAATAGAATAGCTAGACTAGCTAGACTACTGTAGTATGCAGCTTGCACAGAAGAAAGTTAGAGCTACGTAGCTACCTAATGTGACGAGACTGAATTTAAAAGTACAAAAAACACCAGGGACAACGACATCCTTGGCAACCCTGCGCCAGGTATTTCTTTTTAAATTAAAGTCTCTTTAATCATACAGAGACATATAAAACAAGACTGGGTATGTAGACACATATACGATAGGTTTCTCCTCCATCTTGAAACTTAGAAATGTTTTACCATGACCAACGGTTGCTACGTTACAAAAAACAAGAAACCAATCCGATTGGCCAACGCCAGCATTTAACGCTCCTCATTTATGTAAAGTTGAGAAAATCCAACTTGCAACGCTCCGCTCGCCTTCCCACAATGCCCTACGCAAGCATTGACAACCGTCAACGCCCGGTTTCATCGACAATGAATTGAAAGCCGACGCCCCGTGCCGCCCGCTCCGCGTGTCCACTACAGCGGAGCGGTGAAAATCGCTAGCGAAAATCGCTCCTCATTTGCATTAAGTTGAGAAAATCTCAACTCAATCGCGTCACGGAGCGGCGCGTCGGCTTCCAATCCATTTTCAATTAAACCGGGCGTTGACGCTCGCGTACGATCCCACAATGCCCTACACGAGCGTCAACACCCGGTTTCATTGAAAATGAATTGGAACCAGACGCTCTGCGGCGCTCCGCTGTAGTGGACACGCACCGTAGCGTTGTGTGCACACTGCAGCGACGCGATGCGAGCAACGTTTTCCATAAATGTTCTATGGAGACAGACGAATTCCTTGTGTGGTGCATTTTGGGTAGCGACGCGATCGAGTTGAGATTTTCTCAACTTAATGCAAATGAGGAGCGATTTTCGCTAGCGATGGCCAATCACAGTGTTTTCTTGTTTCTCGTAATGTAGCAACCATGGTAAACATTGTAGCTTTCAGTTTTTAAGATGGAGGAGAAGCTCATCGCCTGTATGGCTGCATATCCAGTCCTGTACGATACATCCCTGTATTTGTACAAAGACATTAAAGGGGCGATTGACTGGGTTTTTGGGGTATTTCACACTGTTCCTTAAGGTCTCCGAATAGGGTATGTAACATTGGTTGGGTTGAAAATGGCCCGGGTGCTGTTCTATGCCCCCTGATTGATCCTCTGAAATGTTCCCGGGTTCTCCTTTTATGGTATACTCATTAAGATTTAGATAAGCTGCGCGCTGATTGGTTGATTTTCAACGACTGAAGCTGGGGAGCAAAAACGCAACACGGCCAACAGCAGCACTCACTGAAACACCGAAGTTGGAGACTTGAAATAAAATTAGCGCAAATAAATCTATTGTGTCTACACAACACTGTTTTCAACAGATTGACTACATTTCATTTGAAATGATAACATTACTTGTTTCCACTTCTGTTGTTGAAGCAAACTGGATTGACTTAGGTGGGTAGAACGTTAGGCGACAGCTTATCAACCAAAACATATCGGGATTCTACTCGGCTTCAGTTAGCTAGCTAGCTCTAGATATCTTGCTGAAAAATAACATGACAAAGATCTGGACAAACATGCATCGTGAATTGTAGATTTACATTCCGTCCGTCATCTGCCGCTTGTCCGGGGATCGGGCCTCCCTCACCAGGGAGGCGTCCAGGAGGCATCCTAATCAGATGCCCGAGCCAGCTCAGCTGGCTCCTCTCGACGCGGAGGAGCAGCGGTTCTACTCTGAGCCCCTCCCGGATGACCGAGCTTCTCACCCTATCTCTAAGGGAGAGCCCGGACACCCTGCGGAGAAAGCTCATTTCGTCCACTTGTATTCGCGATCTCGTTCTTTCGGTCGCTACCCATAGTTTGTGACCATAGGTGAGGGTAGGAACGTAGATCGACTGGTAAATAGAGAGCTTCCGCCTTTCAACTCAGCTCCTTCTTCACCACGACGGACCGATGCAGAGCCCGCATCACTGCGGACGCCGCACCGATCCGCCTGTCGACCTCGCGCTCCATTCTTCCCTCACTCGTGAACAAGACCCCGAGATACTTGAACTCCTCCGCTTGGTTCAGGATCTCCTCCCCGACCCGGAGATGGCGATCCACCCTTTTCCGGTCGATTACCATGGCCTCAGATTTGGAGGTGGTGATTCGCATCCCAGCCGCTTCACATTCGGTTGTGAACCGCTCCAGTGAGAGCTGAAGGTCACGGCCCGATGAAGCCAACAGGACCACACCATCCGCAAAAAGCAGCGACCCGATCCTGAGGTCACCAAACCGGACCCCCTCAACACCCTGGCTGCGCCTAGAAATTCTGTCCATATAGGTAATGAACAGAATCGGTGACATAGGGCAGCCCTGGCGGAGTCCAACCCTCACCGGAAACAAGTTTGACTTACTACCGCTAATGCGGACCAAACTCTGGCGCCGGTCGTACAGGGACCGGACAGCCCCGATCAGGGAATCCGGTACCCGGTACTCTCGGAGCACCCCCCACATGAGCCCCCGAGGGACACGGTCGAACGCCTTTTCCAAATCCACAAAACATGTGTAGACTGGTTGGGCGAACTCCCATGTACCCCTCCAGGACTCCGCGGAGGGTATAAAGCTGGTCCACTGTTCCACGGCCAGGACGAAAACCACATTGCTCCTCCTGAATCCGAGGTTCGACAATCCGACGGACCCTCCTCTCCAGGACCCCTGAATAGACTTTCCCAGGGAGGCTGAGGAGTGTGATCCCCCTAAAGTTGGAGCACACCCTCCGGTCCCCCTTTTTAAAGAGGGCAACCACCACCCCGGTCTGCCAGTCCAGAGGCACTGTCCCCGATGTCCACGCAATGTTGCAGAGTCATGTCAACCAAGACAGCCCTACAACATCCAGAGCCTTAAGGAACTCCGGGCGGACCTCATCCACCCCAGGGGCCCTGCCACCGCGGAGCTTTTCAACCACCTCGGCGACCTCAGCCCCAGAGATAGAAGGGCCCCCCCCGATGTCCCCAGACTCTGCCTCCACGTCGGAAAGCGTGTTGGTGGAGTTAAGGAGGTCTTCGAAGTATTCCTTTCTCCGATCCAGGACGTCCCCCGTCGAGGTCAGCAGCGCACCATCCCCACCGTATACAGTGTTGACAGAGCACTGCTTCCCCCTCCTGAGCCGCCGGATGGTGGTCCAGAACCTTTTTGAAGCCGTTCGGAAGTCATTCTCCATGGCCTTGCCGAACTCCTCCCATGCCCGGGTTTTTGCCTCCGCGACCGCCAAAGCCGCGTTCTGCTTGGCCTGGGATATATTTTGGTATATATAAACACATATTATATATTCATGTTGAATATGTTGCAATATATGGAAAACGGCAATCATTGCTGTATTCTGCAATATATTGCAATATATTACATGAATATATATTATAGTTTATAATATATTAGTAATATATTTATCATCAATATATTAGCCCATGTATTTCCGTACAATATAAATATGACATCCCATATATGGACATATGTTGCCTAATATATCACATGATATTTTCCAATATACTGCAATATATTTTCCTTCCGTAAGGGCTGAGCTGGTGATAGACCATCCTGCAATGGTGCACTTCTGCTTCTGCTTGCTGCTTAGGTCTATAGGTCAAGCATATTTCGCACGAGGCCGTAGTGTGGCCAATGTCTTGGTTCATTCTTGGCCAATACATGACCTCACGTGCTCTGCGTTTACACTTCTCTTCCCCCAAGTGCCCTTCATGTATCTTTGTTAGCATGTCTTTGCGCATGGAAGATGGAATTACAAATGTATTACCCTTGAACACTATATCATCAACGACTGACAACTCAGTTCTGTATGTCCAGTAGTCTTGAACTTGTAGTGGACAGACACTTTTGTGTTCAGGCCATCCTCTTGAGATCATCTTCTTGAACTCTTTCATCGTCTCGTCCTATGCAGTTTCTATTCTGATCCGTTCTGTTTTTTCGCTTGACACAGGAAGTGACGTCATTATCATATCAACATACGCTTGTATGTCAGCGCATTTCTCACTGTCCTGTCTTTCATGTTTGTCCACAGCTCTAGAGAGCGCATCAGCCTTATACATGTATTTTCCAGGTGTGTACATCATCTTCACATCATATTTCTGCAGCCTAATCAACATGCGCTGTATTCTCATTGGACAGTCAGTCAATGGCTTGGACATTATGGCGACCAATGGTTTATGATCTGTTTCAACTTCAACGGCTTGTCCGTAGATGTACTGATGGAAGCGTTCACATGCATACGTTGAGGCCAGCAACTCCTTCTCAATTTGTGCATAGTTGACTTCTGCACTCGTCGGGGCCCTAGATGCGTAGGCCACTGGTTGCCAGGTCTCCTCATGCAGCTGTAGAAGGACAGCTCCTAGGCCATGCTGTGATGCATCCGCTGATATTCTTGTGTTCTTCTTAGGGTCGTAGAACTTGAGCACAGGCTCTGAGGTCAATATGTTTTTCAGTGTCTGGAAGCACCTTTCTTGCTCATGTTGCCACATCCACTCATTATTCTGCTCTAACAGCATTCTTAGTGGTGCTGAAACAGTGGACAGCCTGGGGATGAATTTCGCAAGGTAGGTC
This sequence comes from Hypomesus transpacificus, assembly GCF_021917145.1. Taxonomy (NCBI): domain Eukaryota; kingdom Metazoa; phylum Chordata; class Actinopteri; order Osmeriformes; family Osmeridae; genus Hypomesus; species Hypomesus transpacificus. The sequence continues at coordinate 1,684,797 of NC_061079.1, forward strand.
ACCATCCCAAGGAAACGCTCCAACTCTTCCTTGTTTTGGGGTTTCTCCATGTTTGCAATGGCTGACGTCTTCCTCGGGTCAGGACTCACCCCCTCCTTGGATACGACATCTCCAATAAAAGTAAGTGACTTGACTGCAAACTCACATTTGTCCTTGTTGAGTTTCAGGTTCAAGGTTCGTGTCCGGTCCAGTACTTGCCTCAGCCGTGTGTCGTGTTCCATCTTTGTTGACCCCCAGACAATGACGTCATCCATCATGGTCGTGACTCCAGGGATGTTCTCAAATATTGTGTGGATCGTCTTGTGGTAGACTTCCGGAGCTGACAGTATCGGCAGGCGAAGGAAGCGGTAGCGCCCTTCCGGTGTAATAAAGGTGCAGAGTCTTGAACTAGCCTCATCAAGCTTCATTTGCCAAAAACCTGAGGATGCATCAAGTTTACTGAACCATTTGGCATCAGCAAACTGGGACATTATCTCTTTGCGTGTTGGCAACTTGAAGTGTTCTCTTTTCACAGCTTTGTTCAGATCTCTGGGATCCAGACATATCCTCAATGCACCATTTGTCTTTTGCACTATCACTAGTGAGCTCACCCAATCTGTCGGTTCATACATTTTCTTTATGACGTTAAGCTTTTCCATGCATGCTAATTCCTCTGCCAGTCTCCCTCTTAGTGCAAATGGAACTTTCCTGCATGCGTGAACTACTGGTGCAAGTCTCATCAATATGTATTTTGTGTTCACCAGGTAACAGCCTAGTCCCTCAAAAATAGCTTGTACTCAGTCATGAGTGCATCTTGATCATTGTTGGGCTCTGAGGCAACTATGAACACTCTTTTGACAAGATAGAGCTTTTTACAGGCAGATAGGCCCAATATTGGCTGCACATTCTTGTCAACTATCAGTAGCTGTGCCTTTAGGCTCTGGCCCTTGTGTTGAAAAGTTGCTAAACAACTCTATTTAACGGGCTCACTTTCTCCTGTATAGCCTGTCACTCTAACATTCACAGAATGAATCTTGCTTTTCACTTTGAGTGTACTGTAGTCAGCTGCTGACAGCAGGTTAACTTGAGCTCCAGTATCCAATTTGAAAGGAATTATTGTTTCATTTACAGTCACTGGTAAGATCCATTCTTGTTTTTCACGAGATGCCTTTACTACATCAACAAAAAGTTCCTCTGGTCCCTCATCCACTGTGTGCACATTTCTCTTTGTGTCACCAGCCATGCAGCATTTCGCATAGTGATTCATTTTGTTACAATTATTACAGGTCTTTCCATAGGCAGGACACGATTGAGGAGCATGACTGCCTCCACATTTGTTGCATTTAATTTCAGTCCCTTTTTCAGTCTTTTTTCTAGCCTGACGGTTCTTGTAGTGTTCATTTGTTTTTACTGCATGCACAGCAATTTCTGATTTACTCAGTTCTTTAACTTGCACACATGAGCTCTGCGCAGCTCTGCACAAATCAATGGTCCTGTCCAAAGTCAAATTTTTCTCACGCAACAATCTCTCTCTTAATCCATTGTCTGCAATTCCACAAACTATGTGGTCTCTTATTAGTGAATCTCTAAGATCTTGGAATTCACATGACTTGCACAAGACATACAGTTCAGCTAAGTACTGATCGAAACTGATGCCGGACTTTTGGTCGCAGGAAAATAACTTGTATCTTTTATACGTGATGTTGTTAGTGGGTATAAAGTATGCTTCAAATTTAGCCACCATCGTTGACAATTTGAGATTTTCATCTTCAATTTGAAAGCTATTGAATATGTCCAGAGCATCTTTCCCAATTACATGCAAAAGGATTTGTGCTTGCACTTTCTCATCTCTCCCTCCTAGGCTGAATCCCAATACTCCCCCTTACCCCTAGCCCTTAATTTACCCCTAGCCCTTGGCCCTCGAAATTGAGGGGTAAGGGCTACATATCCTTAAGAAATGGGACGCCACTTGGTTACAGGTACGTCATCTAGCACGTATCGATATCTCCAAAGCAAGTAGTGTTATGCACTGATATTAAACGAAATTTGCTGCTAATGGAGTTGACTTAAAACTGTAGACATGCTAGTCAAAGAAATGCGGGACTGTTGTGCAATTCAGCACTGTAACATTAGCGTTTTCACATAGCCCTAGGTTTCAAGTAAGCTCCCGATCTTACTTGGTTTTAAGGAGTGTATACCCCAGGGTTGCCAGGTCTGTGTGACAAAACCAGCCCAATGGCCAATCAAAACCAGCCCAAAACCAGCCCAACGGCCAATAAAACCAGCCCAAAAACCAGCCCAATATCAGAACTCAAAATATGCCCCTGTCAAACCATATACACTGCTTTTAAAGTCCAACAGGATTGCTTTCATTGCCAAATATATTGTAATATCTACAAAGTAACACCGAATGTTTAGTATGCCAGCATTAAAACCAGTTTTCAGGAGATTTTCTCAGGAGAATGATAGCATTAGGCACGTGTGCACACGCCCAGTGTGTGTGTGCATGTGTGTGTGCCCCATGTCCATGTGTGTATGTGCTGATCTGGAGTCAGTTTGGTAGGATTTGGGCATAAATAAATTATTTCATTTGAAATATACATTTGCATTTAAAGATATTATTGCAATTTGAATGCAAAATAGGTCTAGCCGAACCAGCGGACAAAAAAATCTACCCGCGGCAGCACTTCAAAAGTAGCCCAATTCCGCGGGAAAACCGCAGACCTGGCAACACTGGTATACCCCTTAGTCTTAGGTCGAATCCCAATACTCCCCCTTACCCCTTCCCCTTAGTTTTGCGCGTTCCCGTGAGAGCTAGTGGTGTCCCAATACTCTTTTGGAGCTAGGGGAAGGGCTAAGACTAAGGGGTATACACCCCTTAAAACCAAGTAAGATCGGGAGCTTACTTGAAACCTAGGGCTATGTGAAAACTGCGCGACTGGCAACAATGGCGACCAAATCATCCAGAGAGTCCGATAAATGTTATATTATTGGCTTAATTAATTGATAAAAAAATTATGACAGTCTTGTTTTGTGTTATATATAGTCATGAACATATATATTTGCAACCATTTACCTAATTGAAACGTTTCTAAAAATCGCTAGTTTGGTACGTTAACGTTAAAGTTCTGAATTGCACAACAGTCCCGCATTTCTTTGACTAGCATGTCTACAGTTCTAAGTAAACTCCATTAGCAGCGAATTTCGTTTGATATCAGTGCATAACGCTACTTGCTTTGGAGATATCGATACGTGCTAGATGACGTACCTGTAACCAAGTGGCGTCCCATTTCCTAGGACTATGTAGCCCTTACCCCTTACTTTCGAGGGCCAAGGGGAAGGGGTAAGTTAAGGGGAAGGGGTAAGGGGGAGTATTGGGATTCGGCCTTAGCCCTACCCCTAGCTCAAAAAGAGAATTGGAACACCACTAGCTCTCACGGGAACGCGCAAAACTAAGGGGAAGGGGTAGGGGTAAGGGGGAGGGGTAAGGGGGAGTATTGGGATTTGGCCCTATTCCACTTGCAGATAGATATATTTCAAATATTTGTTTGAAACGTTTCCCATTATCAGCAAGATTGCCAGTAAACTGCATGGGTGTGGGTGGACTTAGCTTATCCATGATTGTATTTCGTTGTGGAATCCTTTCTCTGGACGTTTCTTGGGAAGTTGAGGACGTTACTTGCGAAGTTGACGACATTGGGGGCTCTACCGACTGTGCCTCTGCCACATTACTCTCGTTCTCGTTATGTTCTTCTCCCTCGCTCTCGCTGCTAAGTTTCTGCGCTAGCATGGACGTTGACTAGCCATCTGGTATCCTACTCTCTGTACAGCTCCAACTTGCTCAAAGCTTTCGTCAGAGCACCGTTCTCTCCGTCGCTTCACATAAATGTTCTGAAAATGTTCTTATTTTATTGATGAAACGGCTAATTTGTACATTTGCTCCGACTTTTCGATAACCCAGCTAGTAGCATCTCAGTGCAGTGCAGACACTAGTTAACAGGTACTTTAAGTTAGCAAGGGCTACAGAAAACGTAAAATTACAGGTGGACGGGCCATTTTTTAACTTTGTTATCTAGTTTTTGTAGTTAGTCAGTGTAATCATAATGCTGCGAGTCCAGGAAAACCCTAACCATCTCAATTCATTCTCCGTCCTTGCGTCTTTGCAAGACCATTCTCGCAAGGAGGCTTGCCAGAACGTTCTACAAAAGAATGTACTTGCGTTCTCAGCGTTCTTTGGATTGATAAACAGCCCATGTCTCAAGGCCGAAATTTGCTTCTGCGTCTCCATTTACGGACGGGCGGGCGCATGGATACGCACGGATACGGACGGATAGACTGCGTTTACGTCAAAGGATTCTGTTCGTCCTGCTATCACGGCAACCCCGCCCCTACCCCTGACGCAAGCGGTACTTAATACTGACCAATCACAGCCAAGGGGGTCTCCGTAGCTCTTCGTAGCTCTCCGTAGCTACGACGGAGAGTTACAAAATTAAGGAGGTGCACGTCAAGCTGTCCAAGGCTCTACGAGGGCTGACGGAGAGGTTGTAGAGGGCGTTCCACGGAGACGAGGGCGTTCCCATGTGTCCGTTTTTCGAAAAACGCAGAAGCATATATCTATGGAGGATTATAGGGCCCAAAACTAAATAAATAAATACTTGGATAAATAAATAATTACATAACACAAAGCTTAAATAAATGACACAAAATATATAAATGTAACATGTATTTGTGTGTATATATATATATGTTTACGTTTTCATGTGTTTACATTTATTTATTTATACTTACATTTATTTATTTATACTTACATTTATTTATTTATACTTACATTTATCCACGGTGAAACTTGCTGCAGCAAAATAAATCTGTCGTCCCCCCGTCACCAAGTCAGGGAGCGGGTCAAAGCCTCTGATCGGTGAATGAACAGTATTACACACCAGGCAGGCTCAACCAGTCGATCAAGCTCTCTTCAATCTAGAGGGATCCTCTATCGCCTCACTCTACAGCTGCTAGGGGTGTGCGACACTGTGGACACTGCACGATGTGGTATAGATCCGATACCAAGGAGTAAATACAGGGCCAGTATTGCCAATACCGATACTTTGGGCTTAGAAAAGCAGTGGAGGGGCAAAGTGAGTTTGAGCGAAGTTAGACGGTGTTTGCACAACCACTATGATGTAAAGGGAGTTGTGTACTCAGTGTGGAATGAAACTTAAGTATCGATCTTATCACGCTTTCAATCAAGCTATTGATACCAACGTTGGTATCGATAGTTGCCAGGTTTCCCAACCCGGCCACTGTCGGTCTTAAGATCGATATGCCCACCCCTATGCTGTATCATCTTGCTGAGGATCGTGAACACATTTTCATTGATGTCTGTGTCAGTTAGGGCCAATATCATTCCTATAATTTCAGCGAAGCTCTCAATATGATGTAAAAAAAAAGTGAACTTGGACCACTGTAGCATTTAATATTTCATTCATTGAATCCGCACAAGGTGCTGCCACCTTGGAATAGTCAAAAGCAGTCGATTCAAGTTGAACCACCAATCAGAGGCTTTAACCCGCCCCCTGACTTGGTGACGGGGGGACGACAGATTTATAAGTTTCACCGTGGATAAATGTAAGTATAAATAAATAAATGTAAGTGTAAATAAATAAATGTAAGTATAAATAAATAAATGTAAACACATGAAAACGTAAACATATATATATATATACACACAAATACATGTAACATTTATATATTTTGTGTCATTTATTTAAGCTTTGTGTTATATAATTATTTATTTATCCAAGTTTTTATTTATTTAGTTTTGGCCCCTATAATCCTCCATATATATCGGCCTACACCCTCTAAGTATGCCTACTGCGTTCTGGGTAATCCAGTTAACTTAATGCACGTAACAATACAGACTGCACTCCTAAGTTAAGCATGAAATACTGTCTGCTGTGCCAAAAGATAACTCTGTAAAATCTACATTGGAAAAGGGTCTTGAGAATTTTGAAAACCTATTTGTAAGTTTTAATACTGAGACTAAGGCCACGTTGACACATAGCCGGGTATTTACAGAAACTAATATTTCTGCCCCTCCGTTTTCAAAAATAACGTTGTACACACAAGTACGTTTTCAAAAATGTTTCTGTTTACATGAACCCGCATACACGCCCCCGAGCGAGGTTTGAATGATTCACAAATGCGATGCACAAATATATTTCGGAATTTAACAAATGTAACGCAATTCACAAATAAATGACCCCATTACACTGGTTGTGTTCGACTTCATGCAGCACCGGCGGTGCCGACAGCCGGCTGCGTTGAAGCTGAGAAAGCCATTGGCTCCTTCAAGTCAGCCGGGCAGCAGGCGGCTGCAGGCGACGCAGGCGCTGCATGAAGTCGAACGCACCTATTACTATAAACAGGACGCTCACATGACGTGATGCATTTTTTGTCCCATACTGTGACGTTTAACCTAGTGCACACTCAAACACAAAAACTGAGTTTTCAGAAATTTCCACTTTGGCCAGAGTTTTTAGAAATTATTGTTTTCCGTGACAAAACCTCAGTTTTCGTGTAAATGAAAGGCAAAACTGCATGAAAATATATGCGTTTTTCTCCCGTGTAAACGGGGCCTAAAAGAGTGAAGTATTTCAACAAGAAATGGGGGATTGTGGAGCCAGTGGAAAAATATTTTGGAATTTGATTTGATACAAGGCGGAAAAAAAATACAGGTACTTATGATCAGGTCCCAGTTTGTTTACATTCCAATTTTGGAAACTATTACATTCATCTGTAGCAATTCTTATATTTATGCAGTACTTGCAAAACCATCAAAAGACAGATATGAAGACTTTTGTGATGGAAGTTATTTTAAGTCACATCCATTGTTCTCAAAAACACAGACTTCTTTACAAATTCAGCTTTACTATAATGACTTTGAGACTGCTAACCCACTTGGTTCAAAACTTGGTGTTCACAAATTTGGTGCTCTTTATTTTGTCCTCTGAAATCTGCCTCCACAGTTAAACTCTGTATGGATGAACATCCGTTTGGTTGCATTGTTTCACACTGGAAATGAGACAAAATATGGCTTTGATCTTATTTTACAGCCTCTGATTGATGCTATCAAAATATTGGAGAGTCATGGCATTGATTTGCTTTTCTCATCTGAAAAGATCTATGGCACTATATGTCAGATAACTGGGGACAACTTGGGGATGCATGGAATAATGGGGTTTGTTGAGTCTTTCAGTGGACATAATTTCTGTCGTTTGTGTTTGATTGAAAAAGTTGATGCTCAGAATGTTACCCAAAGTTAGTCTTGCGTGGAAAAGAGCATTTTGAAATGCACTGCAGTGAGTTGCAATTATTTTATTTTATTTAACCTTTATTTAACCAGGAAGTCCCATTGAGATTAAAAATCTATTTTTCGAGGGAGACCTGGTCAAGACAGGTAGCAGCATAAAAAACACAGAGTTGCAGACAGAAAACACAGAACAACACAGAACAACACATTTACATTTTTGGGAACCTGCCTCTATTTCTTTCATTGGAGATTTAAAAGTAGTCAGTGATATTAGTTACCTGAGCTTTAAAACATCCTGCAACATATTCCATGATGAGGGGGCAGAGTACCCAAAAGCCCTTTTTCCCATTTCCGTTCTGGCATTTGGAACAGTGAGCATAAAAAAGTCCAGAGATCGCAAAGAATATTGTCCGGCAATTCTCTGGTTGATGCAAACAATACAATCAGATAAAAGCTGTGTGCGTTTGGTCTCAAGAAAAATTCAACTCTAAACAGCCTACAGTACTTTCACGTTTGCAACAACTTTTCTTTGGACATAATGCATGACATACTTGAAGGGGTGGCTCTGTATGAGATAGTTACTGTTTGAATATCTCTCGGAAAATGTTTTGTCAAAACCTAGTCTTTTGTCACAAATCTATGAATCAGAATCAGAATGGGATTTATTTGCCATGAAAGTTTGCACAGACAAGGAATTTGCTTTGGCAGGAAGGTGCATACAGTAAACATATAGGAATCTTAAATGTAAATATGTGGTCTAACTATACTAAGGATACATAAACTAGCAATACTTGCTAGTTTATAATAAAATACACAACAAGTAAAATATAAGTTGCCAATTTACAATATAAAATACAATATAAAATACAAATATTACAGGAATTGAGTGTAGTGCAAAATGTAAATAGGTTTTAAAGACATTCAGTCAGTGTGAGCTTTGGCCTTGTTGAGGAGGCCAACAGCGGAAGGGAAGAAACTGTTTGTATGGCGTGAGGTTTTGGTCCTGATGGACCGCAGCCTTCTGCCAGAGGGGAGTGACTGAAACAGGGAATGTCCAGGGTGGGAGGAGTCAGCCACAATCTTCTTCGCCCGTCTCAGGGTCCTCGAGGTGTGCAGGTCCTCGAGGGAAGGCAGATTGCAGCCAATCACCTTCTCTGCAGTGCGGATGATACGCTGCAGCCTGCTCTTGTCCTTGGCAGTGGCAGCAGCGTACCAGGTGGTGATGGAGGAGGTGAGGATGGACTCAATGATGGCTGTGTAGAAGTGCACCATCATTGTCTTTGGCAGGTTGAATTTCTTCAGTTGCCGCAGGAAGTACATCCTCTGTTGTGCTTTCTTGCTGAGGGAGCTAATGTTCAGTTCCCACTTGAGGTCCTGGGAGAGGATAGTGCCCAGGAAGCGGAAGGACTCCACAGTGTTGACTGGGGAGTCACACAGGGTGATGGGGGTGAGTGGGGCTGTGTTCTTCCTGAAGTCCACAACCATCTCCACTGTCTTGAGAGCATTGAGCTCTAGGTTGTTCTGGCTGCACCAGGTCACCAGGTTGTCTGCTTCCCACCTATAATCAGACTCGTCTCCACCCGAGATGAGCCCAATGAGGGTGGTGTCGTCTGCAAATTTCAGGAGTTTCACGGACGGATGACTGGAGGTGCAGCTGTTGGTGTACAGGGAGAAGAGCAGAGGAGAAAGGACACAGCCCTGGGGAGATCCAGTGCTGATGGACCGGGAATCAGAGACTTGTGTTCCCAGCTTAACGCACTGCTTCCTGTCAGACAGGAAGTCTGTGATCCACCTGCAGGTGGAATCAGGCACGTTCAGCTGGGAGAGCTTGTCCTGAAGCAGAGCGGGGATGATGGTATTAAAGGCAGAGCTGAAGTCCACAAACAGGATCCTGGCGTAGGATGCTGGGGAGTCCAGGTGCTGTAGGGTGAAGTGGAGGGCCATATTAACTGCATCGTCCACAGACCTGTTGGCTCTGTAGGCAAACTGCAGGGGGTCCAGTAGAGGGTCAGTGATGGATTTAAGGTGTGCCAGCACCAGGCGCTCAAAAGACTTCATTACCACAGAGGTCAGGGCGACGAGTCTGCAGTCATTATGTCCAGTTGGCCTGGGCTTTTTGGGCACAGGGATGATGGTGGAGGACTTGAGACAGGCTGGCACATGGCATGTCTCCAGGGAGGTGTTGAAGATGTAGGTAAACACCGGAGACAGCTGGTCAGCGCAGTTCTTGAGGGTGGCTGGAGAGACAGAGTCCGGCCCAGCTGCTTTGCGGGGGTTCTGTCTCTTGAACAGTTTGTTCACTTCTCTCTCCTGAATGGAGAGGGTCGTCACTGTAGAGGGGGGGAGGGGGGAGGCCTCACGGGTGGAAAGGAGTTGTACAGGACTGTCCAATTGTCTTTCAAAACGACAGTAGAACTCGTTCAGGTCGTTGGCCAGACGAGAGTCGTTAGTGGAGTGGGGGGCTCTGGGCTTGAGGTTGGTGATCTGCCTGAGCCCACTCCAGACAGAAGCAGAGTCGTTAGCAGAGAACTGGCGCTTCAGCCTCTCTGAGTACAGTCGTTTAGCCTCTCTCACCGCCTTGCTAAACCTGTTCTTCCACTCCTTGAAACTGTCCCTGTCCCCACTCCTAAACGCGGCCTCTTTGTCCAGCCTCAGCCTTCTGAGTTTAGCTAGGGCATTCTCTGGTAGGGCATTTGATGAGTTGTCTGTATTTGGGGAGTTCTTGAGTGAGATTGCCTTTGTTAAAGTCGCCTAGCACAATAACCAAGGAATCCGGATTTTCATGCTCCACGCACAATATCTGGTTAGCGAGCACACTATGCCTTTGACTATGGCTACTTGGAGCGCAAAAATCGTCCGACAAGGGTCAACTTGGACAGTATAGGCAATAATATAGGACTCAACTCTATTCAGACTCTTTGTCTGGTGAAACATTCTTTTGATTTTTGGTAACATTGTGCCAGAAGGAAACCAGAACTGGACTTTGCTGTTGCTCTTACTGCAGATAATTCACATTATCGTCTCTCCATCTGTTACACTAGGCATGACTGTGCATTTGAAGCATTTAATAATGGAACATCATGACTTGTTCAAACACTTGTATCCAGGTAGAAACCTGATACCTAAACGTCATTTTATGTTACATTACCTTTCTTGTATTTGAAAAATTGGAACGTTAATACATATGTGGAGTATGAGATTCGAGGCAAAACACAGGATTTTCAAAAGCACACTTCAAGAACATCACAGTATCACTTGCCAAAAAACATCAAATGTCCATAGCATCCAATTGGCAAACATCTCCATTGAACCATTTTGAGTACGGACCTTTGAAAACATTTAATGTGGACATTGAGGAAAATGGTGAAATGTTCACCCAAGCCCTGCCCGCTGTAGCAAAATACATCTTCTCTACTAACTGGGTAAGGATCAGTGGGGTCCAGTACAGTCATTTGCAGTGGCACAGAACAGGAAATACTTTTTACTAGTTTTGCAGAATTAAAAAAAATACTTTTAGTCAACAGTGTGATCTACTTCATAGTGAACAAGCTTATGATTGACCATTTCAGCGAGCACTTTCATGCCTACAACGTGTTTGAAAGTGATGAAAAAGATGTGATGAAAGCAGACTGTATTCAAATGTATAAGCCTTTTGACTTATAAAGTGCTTATGGTGGTGATGGAAGCCTTTATATTGTACCATTATTTTCTCTGTAAATGTGCATAGACTTAAATTGTATGGTGCTTGGATATTGTTCTCTTCATTAAAATTGATGAATTCGTTGTATGTTTATTTTTTCCTGTTGTGAAAAAGCATTTTCAGAACATTGAATGTAACACAACTGTCATGAAAACACTTTAAAGTGTTACAATAACACTGAATGATTTAAATTAACACTGTCAGAATAAAGTAATAACACGATTTAGAGTTAAAAATACACTTAGTGTTGTAAAATAACACTGAATGAATTAAATTAACACTTTAAGAGTAAGGGAGTAACACGATTAAGAGTTAAAAATACTATTTAAAGTGTCATAAAATAACACTGAATGATTTAAATTAACACGTTCAGAGTAAGGGAGTAACACGATTAAGAGTTAAAAATACTATTTAAAGTGTCATAAAATAACACTGAATGTTAGGAATTAACACGAGTTTAGTGTAAAAACTACTCTTACATGTGTTAAGAAACAATAGTCTGAGTGTTAATTTTAAATTGTTAATTCAACTCTGAACTGGTGAGGATTATATAAACTCAGGGAAAGTGTTAAATTTAACACTATGGGAGTTGAAATAACACTGACCTTTTTACTGCGTGTATGGCACTAAAAACTAAGTTGTTATGAATGCTCTGTTCCATCCCTACATTTCTCCATGTCAGGTATATCAATCAATCCATATTCTACACACCCGGTCCTCAGAACCAGATGGAGTCAGGGAGTCCCATTCCAGGGTTTCTAGCTGAAAACCCCCACCTGAATGCAGAATGTACAGAACGAAAACACAGTGTTTGACTCCCTGTGGGGAAGGCTGGAGACCACGGGGCAACATCCCCGCTTCCTCCCACTGTACAAAAATGAAGCCAAAATATCCTGGATATGGGTGCTGCCATCCTGCGCTGGTGATGTCATTTGGAGCCAGAGTCTCCGCAGTATAGTATGGAGTTAGATTAGTTTCATAATTCAAACAAACAAACGCAACACGATTCAAACAAACTTAACACGATCCAAACAAACGTAACACGATTCATACAAACATAACACGATTCAAACAAACAAACGTAACACGATTCAAACAAACGTAACACGATTCACAAATGTATTTCGTGATTCACATATGTAACGCGATTCACAAATAAATGACCTATTACATTCGTTTGCAACCTGACAAACACAAGTTACAAATCCCTGCATTCGTTGGTGTGAATCCCTGCATTCGTTCATGTGGATTTTTGGAACTTTCCTGACGCGCTTTGATCCATAAATGCATTTTTTCTAAAAGATATCCTCTGCAGCCTATCAGATGTCTCCAATTTTAGCCAATCACCGGAGAATGTCTAATATGGGCAGACGGGCTCTGCGTTAGCCTATGAAACACGGAAAATGACTAAACATGAATCCTGCCATTCTCAACAATATTTAATCAGGTATGATCATCGGTTTAATAAGATTAACAAGCAATATTTCACCTACATGCTACCAGACGACATTGCTCGTGATTTGAAGGAGACGATGTCCGTCATTATGGCAGGTTGTTGAAGTCCACATAGACACGTTAATGTGATTGGCTAAAATTGGAAGAGACGATCTGATAGGCTGCAGAGGATATCTTTTAGAAAAAATGCATTTGTGGATCAAAGCGCGTCAGGAAAGTTCCAAAAATCCACACGAACGAATGCAGGGATTCACACCAACGAATGCAGGGATTTGTAACTTGTGTTTGTCAAGTTGCAAACGAATGTAATAGGGTCATTTAATTGTGAATCGCGTTACATTTGTGAATCACGAAATACATTTGTGAATCGTGTTACGTTTGTTTGAATCGTGTTACGTTTGTTTGTTTGAATCGTGTTATGTTTGTATGAATCGTGTTACGTTTGTTTGGATCGTGTTAAGTTTGTTTGAATCGTGTTGCGTTTGTTTGTTTGAATTATGAAACTAATCTAACTCCATAGTATAGTGATCGGTTGGTGGAGCCGCGATATCGAGGTCCTGATCGACTCTCGGCCGACCCGATCACAAGCACAGACTCCCCTTTTTCTATCATCAAAGATCTCATTAAAATTAACTGATCATAAAATTAGCATTTTAACAGACATCAGCGTGATAATAATAATCAAAAATACATCATTAGACGTGCACTTGGACTTTTTAGTTAGGCTTTTGTCCCATCCGCTAACATGGATTATTATTTGACTTATACTGCAGCCAGCCACCATGGAGCGATCGAGATGTTTTGGCTTCACTTTTTACAGTAATTAGGTGTGTTAGACATGTCTGCGGCTGCATGAAACGACCGGCGAGAGTAGCCGCTTGCGCTTGGGAGGAGTTGAAAACAGCTCTGTGAAGTCTGAGATTCCAGTTTACAGCTACCAGCTTCGTGTGTCAGATAGCTGAGCGGTGAGGGAGTCGGGCTAGTAATCAGAAGGTTGCCGGATCGATTCCCCACCGTACGTTGTGCCCTTAGGCAAAGCACTTCACCCTACTTGCCTCGGGGGGAATGTCCCTGTAGCCTACTTAGTGTAAGTCGCTCTGGATAAGAGCGTCTGCTTAATGACTAAAAATTTAAAAATGTTTTCGTGGTTTGCTGCGTTGAAGTCAGTCATGGCCGCGCTGTTTGCTTATGTAATGGGTTAAGATTTAGTTTACAATAAACATACACCCCCTTCTATTTTTCTTATTCATAAAACTATTTTAATTTTCCATGATAGCGTGTTTGTACACGCCCAGTCGTTAGATCGCGCTGAAGCGCTCCGGTGAATCACGGGAGACCATAGCTTCCTCCGAGCCTGCTACGCAGTATTAAACTGGCGTGGGTCTGAGTAAGATAATAATTCTTGTGTGTCTCCGTGTTTTCACAGGTATAATAAAACCATATTCCGAATGAGTTTATGGCTATTAAAATATTAATATGATATCAATGCGATCTTCACACGGATAATACAAATAGTTAGATTTAAAAAGACCAAAAGCGTCGAGGAGGACATGCCTATAGGAGAGAAAGCGATTACCCAATGATCTGTTGCATCAGAATTTTGATTTGGGTCACGAAAGTCTTGAAATTTGAGTGAGAATGTCGCCCGGTACACACTGCATAGTCGAGCGGCAACCATGTCTTCACGTCATGTCACAAAGTTCATAATTTTACACTTTAACAGTCAATTCTACATTTAAAAAGTCGAGCAGGGCAGCTTTCAATAGATATGGGAATTCTGCTTTTAGTCAGCTGGTCCGATTATTTTTCTGATTTGTTTAAACTGGCAATCTGAGTGAGACTACATCCCAGTTACACTGTTTTGACGTTAGCCTCAGTCAGACTCGCTCACTGGTAGTGTGCACAATGTTGTATTTCACTCCATTCTACACCAGAAACGTCAGGGAGGACTGCCTAATGTAGCTACGAGTCTGGTGAAGATAGCCAGAATCTCGGATTTCTTTAACCTGTCTGTTTCATTCGTCATTTGCCTGAGAAAGCGACCTCCGTTAGCCAGGCTAGTTTTGCCCGATCACTTGGAAAGGCTATTTATTTAAGGGTATCGGGGTCAAGTGACTTTTGTGCATAGACAAGTGAACGTAAATGTATTTGTCCAAAGGCCAAGAGCCTCAAAAAGTTAATATCAAGCCCTGCAATCCAGTGGCCAGAGATATATGATGACCTGAACGACACTCCAAGAGTAATAGAACAGGGAGAAGTTCATCTTTTGCAACCCACATGCGCAGTTGAGCCTGCTTGACAGTTGTGTGACGTAGGGTGATAATTGGTCTATACGCTATCAAGCATTCTGATTGGTTGAGAGTGAGTCACGGGGTGTGCTTTATTGAGCATAAAGTACTGTACGCTGCCTTATTACATTTACCTTAAAACGGGAGCGTTCCATATTAGTGCGCAATCAAAATAACTAAAATGTTGCCGAAGAAAAAGACTGTCTACAAGTACTGGTGTGCAGCAATTTATTGGTTAGCAAGCTAGACTAGCAACATTCGGTTAATTTTTGAGCAATAATATTGCACTGTCCCGTGCTATCAGTGCTAACTAGCTGGTCTAACTACTGAAACGTTGGACGGAAGCTCAGGTCTAGCCATTAGTTGCTAACTACAGACATCCACTTTTAATTTGAGCTTCGTAGCCACGCAATTACATGACCTGGTCTTGGCTTCTTAAACAACGTTTTCCAGATATCCAAATCAACATAAGCTAACCTTAACAACAGCCTAATGTTCGTCTATCGAGTCCCGAGTCACTCGTAACTTGTTTACAGCATATGTAGGCTAGCTAGCTACCATATACCCAGTGCCTACGAAACATTAATGATTGATTTAGAATGTTTAGGCCTACTGTTTAAATTAAATATTATTTTATTGAAAGTGTCCCATTGTCATTGTTATTTTAAAGGCAGCTTTTATAAAATGAGCATTGAATGAATGAGATGGTGCGAGATCTAGCTAGGCTAACAAACGTGCAGTTCACAATGCTGTTTGTCCGTTGCATAGCAACAGCCACTGTTTACAGGGACTATTTTCTCTCGGCTACTGAAAATGGATACACAATGTTTGTTGTCTATAACTATTTTGTGATGAAAGGCAGCTTATTATTTATTTACTATTTATAATTTCGCTGGCAACCGTATTATAAAAGCAATAAGGTACTCGAGGCAGTACTTTAACGCCAATAAAGTACGTGTTCAAGGGTGTTGTTAGGCCCGACGCGCAGCGAAGCGTTCCTTCGAGAGGAAGAACTGGTTCGCGATTAGGCACCGGCTCCGAACCGGCACCCAAAATGCGTTGGTGGAAAAGGGGTATCAGGTGGAAAGGGGGTACTACTAGTGGCTCTTTTTTTCCCTCGCTCCGAGATCTCGTGCACGCTTGCAACTAGCTGTACACGTCACACTTTAAGACTACCAGTTTGAAACCAATCCGAAATGGGTAAACTAGCACCCCATTTATTTTCTACGTCAATAAAAGTTGCCTGCAAATGTCCTCGCGTATACTAACAGGGCACAAGCACAAAAGTTCACATTGGCCGATAGCCGATTAACATTGAGCTCAATGAGCCATAGCCATACTGAATGAGACACATTGCCTGCCCTGTTGTAGCAAGTTTAGCAAATGGTTATCACACATACATGAAATGTTGTTAATATAGTTTATTCCCGTTATTTAAAACAGATTAGATTGTTGACGTGATGGCAAATATATTATGTTAAGTGTGAGCATAGATTGTTGACATGTCTATCTGAAGCAAAGACGAAGAATAATACTTTAACTGTTTACCACAATAGGAAATGATATACATTTAAACAATATTAGTCTTGCCTTCAGAAGCTTTTGTTAAACACCCCCAGTATTCATTTTTTGATCGTGTCATCAAGCCAGACTGCTTTGTGGGACAATGAAGGTCCTCAGTGACTATATGTTTCACCCCCACTTATATCTGATGTAAACGTCTTGTATCCTGTACAGTTTTGTTAATATGCCCCTTTCAAAGGCAACTCTTCAATAAAGTATATTTTAAACACAGTTCTCAAGCATTTATTTATTAGGCTACATTAGCTGTGTCTATTAATAGTTTATGGTCTAACCAGAATTCATTGTTTCAAGTCAGCCGCTTGCAGCCGCCTGCAGCCAAAAGCTTTAGTTATAACTATAAATCTACTCTAAATGTACTTAAAAGTATGGTGAAGGATTGAAAATCTTTGTGTCTAATCCAATATGTAATGATGATATCCAATGACACAAATCTGTGTTCTAGAAAGAGTGATCTGGAGTCGCAGAGGTCCGATAATATCAGCTTTAATGCAGAAGTTGGAAATCAACAATTACAGAGCTCTGGGGTTGTCTACGTTTCCCTATCCGCAACAGAGTTTGGGCTGGTTCACAAAGTCCAACTGGCTATCTGTCCCTGCCCCAGCATATATTATACAGTGCAATTGAAACAGAAATATCAAAAAAGGGTTGAGCTTGTTCTCTCGTGTATCAAGGAGTTTGTTCTTCCCTACGCATCCCTTCTGCTCGGGTGCTGTCTCAGCCTGGATTCAAGGTTGCTTCTGAAATGGAGAGATAACAACACAAAATACAGCCTGTTTCCCACACCCTGTGTGAGACACAATGTTTTAAGCCTGAGCACACTTCTAAGTTCATAAGATATACATTTAATAAGCACAAAACATAACTTTAATACATGCATCCTGTATAAAGTCTTACGAGCATTGTTCCCGTTGCTATATAGTGCACAGTGCCCGTGATGCATTTGGTGATTAAGTTGCCACAAATATTAATAACTGGAATTATAGATAGTGCCATGCCCGTGATACAGCTAATGATTGTACTGTATGTATTTTAAATTCTTTAATGGCGACGACGTTATCCACAAGTACATGCCACAACGTTGGCAACTTATCCAGTAGTAAATGTCAAACGACAAGTATGTCAAAGTAGTAGAACCGTGATCCCAAGCTAGCATAGACAAATCGCTGTGTTTACACCGGCAGATGCTGTGCAAACCACTTCCGGCGGAAATGAATTGCATATTTGTAAAGTTCTGGCGGCCCCCTAGTTTTGGCGCATAAACTTGTCTATAGGTGCGTTCGACTTCATGCAGCGCTGGTGTCGTCTGCAGCCGCCTGCAGCCCGGCTGACAGCTTCAAGTCAGCCGGGCTGCAGGCGGCTGCAGACGATCAACAATTACAGAGCTCTGGGGTTGTCTACGTTTCCCTATCCGCAACAGAGTTTGGGCTGGTTCACGAAGTCAAACTGGCTATCTGTCCCTTACGGTGGCCCTGAAGTGCAAACCACACCCTCTAATATGAGTACATCCCCCAAATGAAAATACTCCCCCCCAATACGAGTCAACTCCCCCCAAATCGGATGACTTGTTCACCTCCCCCCAATACAAAAACGCGCCCCCCCCCCCCAATACGAGTCAACTCCCCCCAAATAGGATGACTTGTTCACCTCCCCCCAATACAAAAACGCGCTCCCCCCCCCCAATACGAGTCAACTCCCCCCAAATCGGATGACTTGTTCACCTCCCCCCAATACAAAAACGCGCTCCCCCAAATGGAAAACGACATTACATTAACTCAAAAACACATTACATTAACTCTGAACGGAAAGAGTACTACACTTTAGCGCTGATTGGATGCAGTAGGCTAACTAACAAGAAATAAGAAATTGATCGACAGAAGTACAAAATGCAAAAGCCTGGCAGAGTTAAGTGCACCAGAACATTTGTTTGGCTATCGAAGAATGTATAGTAGGCTACGTATGCAAAAGCATAAATTGCAGTGTTAAACGTAAACATCGATAGCCAAACAACTAGTCCACGTAACTCTGTCATTGTCATGAAATTAATCGTTTTGATTGGAAGGAAAGAGGAAACATTAATGTTGACAATTCAGAGTCATTACACTAGCCTACTCTTTATTTTAATCAGGGTAATTCCTATGAAATAATCAGTAATATCAAAAAAGGGTTGAGCTTGTTCTCACCAAATGCAGGCGACTGTGCTGCAGGCGACTGTCAGCGCAGCCGGCGTTGCATGAAGTCAAACGCACCTAATGACTTCATTACCCAGAAACCCTGAACAGAGTGCTGTTTTCTGATTGGAAATAGAGGCGGAAGAAGTCGACTGTGAAAATCCTGCTAGCAGGTAGGAATTTCTCAGCTAAAAACATTTTTTGGTACGTAAATAAAGAACCTTGCGTGAATTATAAACCTGATATTCTGGTGATAATGATCTGAAGTTGAGAGCACTGTTCCTTCTTATAGGTTATTTTCAATAGTTTCTGTGTTTAGATAGGTGGCAGTGCTAGCATGGTAGTAGTAACACTAGTGTCAGCAAGCTCGTCACTGTCTGAAGTGAACAACAACATTAACTAATGTACCGTAATAACTGCTGTTGAAATAACTATTACGCTAGTTACTATCTTCGTCTGGCAAAAAGCTTGGCTACAAAGGTTGCGCTACTTGCCAGGGATGTATCTTTGGCTAGTTAGATAGCATTACGCACCAGTCAAAATTCGTAAGAAATCCATACACTGTCTGAGTCAGACGAGGTTGAAGTTGACTTTTAACTTGTAGACAGTATTTAGCAAACAACGACATATTCTGAAAATGGGTCTGGCTTGCTAGCCAAGGTTTGCGTACCGAGTTAGCCTTTTTCTAACGTAGGCTACCCTCATCATTGTAATTATTCCACCATGGCATGTTTGTTTCCATGTCAGATCATTTTAGATAGCAAGCTAACTTTACTTGATTGGTCAAGAATTGCATTGTGATGACGCTTAAATTGAATGTGTCTCACATGTGGTCTCTTTACCTCCATTGGTAAGCAATTAGTGCCGTTTCCAATGGACTCCTCAGCTGAAACTGATGTCCTCCAGGACAGAGTGAGGAGCTCCTTGAAAATCTCAGAGGGTCAAAGAGGAGCGGTGGGAGGAGGAACAGGACTACCCAGGGCCCCAGACCAGGAGGAGGACTGCTTCTACGACTGTGAGGAGAGCCTGGAGTCAGCACTGGGGTCGGTAGATTCAGAAGCCAGGCCAGGCAGTCCACAGGACCCTTGTAGGAGTGCTGAAGCTGGAGGAGTCAGCCAGGTCACAGAGACAGACGGACAGACTGGCACACAGGACCCAGGGACAGGAGTGGGCCCCCTGTGGGACGGAGGAACTGGGCTGGAAGTAGAAGAGTTTGACCAAGAGGAGGAGGAAGAGAAGGAAAGATGGGATGAGTGTGGAGGTGAAGAAGGACACAAGATGCCGGACGGTGGGAGAGATTCAGACTCAGAGTTGAAAGAGGAAATCACAGCTGCAGAGTTTGATGAAGAACACTTGAGAGAGGTGGAGAAAGACCTGACCGAGGAGGAGAGGGAGGTACATCATCCTTAGCCTCAGTCACTCTTGTAGACAGTATTTTATTATTGGATGTGTTTTGCACATGAAAACCACTACATTGCTATAGAAATGTCATACCCACAGACTGTGAAACAATGTCAGATACAGTCTTTCATGTTTTAGCCTTGGTAAGAGGGGTACCTGTCTGGAGTAAACAGTCTTTTCTGTAGTCTGGTTTTGTCAGTTCTAACCTTGGCTGTTGTGTGTTTGTGTCTTTCAGAAGCGTAGAGAAGAGAGTATCACACTGAAGGAGAAGGGCAACAGTCACTTTAAGAATGGAGGTTAGAAGGCCTGCATTCATGTCAACTGTTCCCTGCTGGCCCTGCAAACCAACACATGTTGTTTTCATTGTATTTAACAAGTGTGTTCATGTCTGTCTATCTGTGCTGTATGTGTATGTTTCTGCTGTATGTGTGTGTGTGTGGTCCTCTCAGAGCATGCTGAGGCTGAGGAGTGGTATACGTCAGCATTGGGGGGGTGTCCTGTGTGTTACAGCAAGGAGAGGGCGGTCCTGTTCTCCAACCGTGCTGCCGCCAGACTACACCTGGTAATGCACTACGCACCGTAACCATGACTATACCTGATAATACACTACGCACAGTAACCATGACTATGCCTGGTAATGCACGACACACCGTAACCAGGACTACACCTGGTAATGCACGACGCACCGTAACCATGACTACACCTGGTAATGCCCTACACACCATAACCATGACTACACCTGCTAATGCGCTACTATACGCACCGTAACCATGACTATGCCTGGTAATGCACTACGCACATTAACCATGACTATACCTGGTGATATTCTACATTTTGTAACCATAACTACAGGAGATTTAATGTCTCACTGTAAATTGCCAGGGTTCTGAAGGCTCATGTGACTTCTGACCCCAGCAGGAAGTGCTTGTTGTTGTTCTGTTTGTGTTGGTTAACCTTCTGTCCTCTCAACAGGAGAAGAATGACAAAGCCATCGCTGACTGTACCAAAGGTGAGTCACCCCTGTGCGATTGTGTGGGAAAGAGCTTGTGTGTGTGTGTGTGTGCGCATAGATGATTAGGGTGTGTGTAAGAGAGAGGGAGAGTTTGTGAGTGTGTGTAAGAGAGAGGGAGCTTACGTGTGTGTGGGAGATGCTGGTACACACTGCCCTACTTTCCTGCTGTCCTGCTCCACCTGTTTGTCCTGGTTGGGGTTGGAACTCCACACACTCTGAACATCAACCTCCCTCTAGCAAGAAGACATTCACACTGAAACATATGGTGTGTGTATTCGTGTGTATATGTCTGTGTATGTGTATGTCTGTGTGTATGCGCGTGCGTGCGCCAGCCATTGAGCTGAAGCCGGACTACGTGCGGGCGTTGGTGCGCCGGGCCGAGCTTCATGAGAAGACGGACAAGCTGGATGAGGCTCTGGAGGACTACAGGGCTGCCCTGCAGCTGGAGCCTAGCCAGGCCACAGCCAGGGACGCCTGTATGGTGAGGACCCCCCTTCAGCACCCACACACCCTGGCGGCACGGTGGCGCCTGAAACTTTGTTTAAACATTAGCTTTTTATTTGAACAGTTCATTTAAAAACCCAGTTGGTTCTCACTCACTTCCTGACTAGATCTCCTCTCTGTCTCTCTCTTTCTCTCGCTTCCAGCGGTTACCTCAGCAGATCCATGAGAGGAACGAGAAGCTAAAGGAGGAGATGATGAGTATGTTCTTTACTGTGTACTCTGGTGAGAGAGAGATGTCTGTAGGCTGCTGTTGTATTGAACCTCTCCTTATCGACTAGACTGCAGCACAGCCTGAAACTGCAGCCTCCACTCTGCTGTTCTAGGCGGGAACAGTTCTAACCGTGTGTGTGTGTGTGTGTGTAGGTAAACTGAAGGATTTGGGGAACATGTTCCTAAGGCCGTTCGGTCTGTCGACCTCCAACTTCCAGGTCAACCAGGATGAGAGCACAGGCTCCTACTCTGTTAACTTTGTCCAGGGCCCCAACAGCAACAACAGATAACAGCGAACAGGACCAACATATTCCATGAACTTAACCATGGATACCCAAACCACAGCTTCACCACTAACAACATGACCACGAACAACTACAAGACTGACCTCCTACCCCTCTTCTCCCGCTCCTTTTCTCCCTCTCCTCTGTCTCATCCTCTCCTACTTCTCATCTCCTGCTTCTCTTCTGTCATCTGGTCTGACCTGGTAACATCACCCACCTACTCTGATATCCCACACTCCACAGCCTTTTATGATCAGAGAGCGGTGTGTGTGTACATGAGCATGATGTGTGTGTGTGTGCTGGTGGTGGTGTACACAGGCATGTGGGCCGTCTAGAATGTTCTCTCAGACTACATGTGATCCTTGCCTCCTTGTGTTCCCTGAATGTTGAGCCATTAAAGCTTTCCTGACTTCCCTGTAGCTCCCCGTGTGGTCTGTTTGAATCTTGGAATTTAAGACCTGTAAATGTGTGTCCACTCCTTCAAAAGGCAGTGTCATATACACTGTTAAAGAAACACACAAGTACAAAGGCAAAAAGCAGATTTACTGATTGGAAGAGATATACAGAACAGATAGTCTATAACCAAACTGTGCCACCTCAGTCTGCATGGCGAGGAGATTCATTGATTGTTCCGAAACGCACATATGTACATGAGTTGGGGGGCCAGTCACATAAGTTGGGGGCCAGTGTGAGAGACAGAAAGTGAGAATGTAATGTGCAATGCATACTTTCGTCTGCTTCGTTAGGTGAACCACTGACAGGAAGGGAAATCCAAGGGGAGGTGGGGGGGGGGGGGGGCTTTGAAAACAGCTTGAATACAATGAAGCCCATTCCTTGACCACTGCTACAGCATAGCACATGCAATCTTTATTGCATTTATTATTGTTTTTTGTACATGAATATATATATGTTTTTAATTTATTTAAGGTCATAGATCAACATACCCTGCTGGGTCCTACATCCTTTGTGTGTGTTTGTATGTGAGCGCATTGAGATGTGGCAGATACCATTAGGATGACTGAATTATATCTCCTCACACACCCCTACACCACCTCTCTGGAGAGCCTACTCCAGATCAGATCCAGCCTCCTAGGACGGTGAGTGGAGACAGGTACCCTAGGTATGAGAAGGCATGACCTGTTGTTACACCCCTTGTCTGGTCTGAGGTCCATGGAGGAGGGTGTATGTGTGTGTGTGTGGGGTGTTGGACAAGTGAAAGAAGAAAGATCAGCGGTTACTTCTGGGATGTGCTACCCATCACAACACAAAACCAGACCTATCACACTGTGCTATTCAGCATGATGGACAGTTAGCAGACCCCATTTCCAACTCAGACACTCAGGTACCTGAGGCGCATTTGATTGACTTTAGTTACAACCTAGTTCCACCAATGAATACACTGTTCCTATTGGTTTCAGTGTGTCCAGAAAACCATATGGAACTCAGCCTGACTGTCTGACAATATGTGTCAATGATATTTGAACCAGATGTGGCAGGAGGCCTCTAGGCATTCTGCATTACCTTATAAATATAGAACTCTTCATTCTTCTGTTCCTTAAATAAGACTAATTATGTCCATTACATGACCCCCCCCCCCCCCCCCCTTCTCCATGGTGGCCAAAGACGTCCTGTCAGTCATGTTGCACGCATGTCTCTCCACCAGTGCCAGTGTGTGAAACACAGGGCCCGCCCACCATCAACAGCCTTTCAACGTTGCAGCACTGGGGAGAGAGAGAGAGGGGGTGATGGACAGAAGGAGGGAGAGATTTTGAGAGAGGGAAAGAAAATAGAAACAGATTAGGATTCATCTAAAATAGAGAGCAGGTTTCATCTTGTCCCATAGGATGCATCCACCACAAAATAACATGATAACAGTCATAGTGACCATAGAAACAGCAGCCAGACTTCCATTCTAGTATGGGTCCCCCTGGAGGTGTGTTGCCATAATTACAGATTAGCCAAACGCCCTTGATGAGTGGACATTAACGGAGAATGATTCTATGGTTCTAGGGTTAAGGGGGTCAGTGCTGTGTTGAAGGTGACCCTGCAGACTAGGCTTAGAAACATAACCTTTCTTCCTCGTAATATCTGAACGTGAGCCTCCATGGAAAACTTAAGGGTGCTTTTTCAGCTACTGACATTCATGTAGCTAAAAAGCTTTCGGGATCATTCATATCAGATCTGTGTATGTTCCTCCTGGAAGGAAGGTAACCTTTGTCAGCGGAGGTCAAATTTGTCTTGAGGTGCCTGTGTTGCCTCAGTGATCTATTCATCACAGGTGAGGAAACAAGATCGGAGGTTGGTATTCAGAGTTCCAGTTTTGTCATCCAGCCTATGTAAACCTGTGGGCCTTTTGACCTGTTCCAATACTGTGGCTTCCTTTCTTCCTACCTTCCTATGTAAAGTATAACTGATGAGACAAGGCTCCACTGGCAGCAGTTGTTCAGGGAAGCATCCGCTTTCACCAGTCCACTCACGCTCGATCAGAGGAAGCGAGGGAGGAAGGAAGGAAGCAAGTTGAGAGTATTCAAACAGGGAAATTGTATCTGTTTGCAGGTGAGAAAATCTGTCCAATAGAAGGATGAATAATCTCCATCTTTGTCTTTTTGTGTTAATATCTATGGCTAATCAATAGCAATGGAACATTAGTAGCCAATTGCTGATAAAACCTATAGCAGAGAAACTTCAAAAAGCACCCCCTTTTCCCCTTCAATATTGTAAACATAACATGGTCAAACCATGCCCCTTTTAAGAAGACAGGTTTGTTGTCAACTTAAGAGTTCAACTGACTAAAAGACGATTTAGATAATAAAATGAGCGTACGCCCAACCTCCAACTGCCCATGGATTCCTAAACCTCCTGTGATTGGTCAAGACTGAGGCCGTCACTGGTCTGGCACTGAGAGTGTTCGAGGAGACATGACCACTAAAATGATGAGGACTTGGTACGGATTTCCTTGAAGTTGACAGTTTTATTTAAATACTTCTTAAAACATCAGAAAACATTTACACAAGTATTTCTTCAACTGTTTCGGGTGTTTTTTTTTGTAAATTCTTTTTTTTTCTTCCTTTTTTTATTGGCAGCGGTTTATTTGTCATCCCCTATAGTACAGCATTTTCTGATCTGCAAACAGACAGGAAGTTCCACCAACAAAAGGCAGAGGAAACAAAGAGCCAACCGCCATCAAGAGAATCATCATCATCATAATAATAAATCAGGATAATACACTTTCTCCCTGTCCCAAGGCCTCCAGACAAGCATGGACGCTCACCCTGTACTCTGGGTGGGTGGGTAGGAGAGAGAGGGGGGGGCTTTTAAAAGAACAGCAACATTGTAAAAAGAAATGCTGATTGGTATAATCTGTATTCAAGAACTGTCATCACTGTACAGTAAAGGTAAGGTACCACCAATCTCCCCAATCAAAAAAACGAAGAAAAAAAACGTCCTTGTCCATTTTTCAGCTGTCAATCAAAACGAGTTGTGTGTGAAACAAGGCAGTAGAAACAGACGGAGCAGGGTTGTGACCAAAGTTCACAGTCTGAGGGAACAGCCTGGTAGTGAAGTTCTAGAAACAGGATATACTTTCAGTCAGTCAGTCAATAAGCCAGACACACACACTTCTCAGATATGTCACAGAGACAGCAGAACATTGAAGACCCAGAGACTCAGGAAGTCCGAACAGGTACAGCATGACCAAACCAGGGGTCAAAGATTGGGCTTTAACAGGAAATAAAACACAGCACCGTCTACTCAGTGTATGGACTGCCAAAGAAAGACTGCTAACGTCAACAAAACATTCCTAAAAAGTGAAAAAAACGATGTCTTTGTACAGACAATATAGAGATTCAAAAAAGCATTTGACCGGCTGACCCATCGTTTTTTAACAGGCCTACTGTACTGGTGGGTCTCTAAACTACTGTAGGAATAGTCTTAGAACAGTCTTACGAAGAGAGGCATCGAGAGAGACAGCTCAAGAGAGAGAGCAAAAGAGAGAGAGAGAAGGGTGTGGAGACAGAGCGAGGTAGGGTAGGGTGTCTAGTCTCTCCTGTGAGTACTAAAATAGCTCAGTCAGGACTTGGGAGGTTTAAGAGGAGCACGAGGATAGTAGACACTCCACTAGTTCCCTCTGACAGGAATGGGTCTATCCTCACTGTGCTGAGGGGGCTAAGGGACGTTTCTCTACCCCCAAGGATCTCACTGAGCCCTGGAGGTGACCTGGGGTCACCAGACTGCTCTAATAGATTACTGCTGTGACTAACACAAAGGCTAAAAGGTTAGGCGGCAGCACTTAACTTGACTGACCTAGAAGGCTTGTACACTAGCAGGCTAGCTTGCTGGCTAGCTCTGGACTCTACTGTCCTGAAGGCTTGCAGGCTAGCTCTGAACTTTACTGACCTGAAGGCTAGCAGGCTAGCTTTGAACTCTCCTGTCCTGAATGCTAGCTGGCTAGTTTCCAAGCTCTGAACTCTCCTGTTCCAAAAGCTAGCAGGCTTGCTCTAACTCCCTGCCAGGTAGGCTGACCAGAGTGAAGGTGTTCTTTCTCAGAACTGCTGGTTGCATAGAGACTGAAGAACATTTCTTCTTTTTTTAAATGGTGATGACAGTTGCCTGGGGAACTAGAGAACTCAATAATACGAATGAACCCTGGATGTGAAGAGAGGAACTCCTTCCCTAAATAAAGAGTTCAAAGCACTCCCAAAAGGCCTCAAATTCAAGAAATATGGACAACATTGTACAAATATTCAGATATTTTAAAATCACAAATGCAGTCAGGTAAAAGAAAAAACTATAAAAATATCCACCGCTTGGAAGGATATTTTAGGTAAGGTAAAACATAAGGGGCGGATAAAGACACTGCTTTTCTACTGTATAAAGGATGCCCCCTGTGTCTGAGTCTGTTCTCTTCCCCCCCCCCCCCCCCCCCCCAGTCCTAGATGCTCCCCTCACCCACTCAGCCTATCTCCCCCTCAGAGGAGAGTGGCAGGGGGAACAAGCAGGACAGGGGGTTAACAGCGTTGCAATGGAGGGGGGTACTGTGGATGAGGGGTTGAATGCGGGGTTGGCGGCGGGAAGGGCAACAGCAGGGGGCAGGAAGCTAGAGAGGGCGAAGCATTTCGTTTGTGATTTTTCCCTAACTTCCTCAGCCAAAGCGCACGCGCACACACACACACACACAAACCCTCTAAAAGGATTGCCTGCTCACGTCTCGAACTGCGTAAGCAAGGCGCGGACCTCCGGGGTGAGTTGCTTGGCGGCGCGGGCCGCCTCGGTGATGGCTTTGCGGTACAGGCCCTTCCTCTTCTTGTCGAAGCGCGACTGGAAGCTCTCCAGGAAGGGAGCCAGCTGGGTAAGGGGGAGGAAGGAGGTGGTGGGAGAGCCGAACCAGGAGACGCGCGCCTCCTGGCGGACCAGGAGCCCTGTGTCCCTGCGGCTGATGCTGATGCCCACCACGCGGGCCGGCCACCAGGGGAAGCCATATATCTTGGCCCACACAATGTCGCCCACGCAGGTGGTACGCCCCTCCACCGAGACACACTTGGAGACGCTCTTGGAGAATACGCCTGCTTTAGACGACTTGCGCCTCTTTTTGGCGTCTCCATCTTTTGGAGGGGAGGCGGGAGGCGGGTCGGGAGGAGGGGGGGTGTCAGCATCCTCTCCGGGCCCGGAGGAGGAGGAAGGGCCCGGAGCGGGAGGAGGAGGTGGGGTGGGGGAGTTGTCCCCAGGGGGAGGGAACTCGAAGGTCTCCGTGGAACTACACTCGGAGGAGCGGGAGGACTTGAGCTCGTCCGCGCTGTCCACGCTGCACCTGGAAGTGGAGGAGGACGAGTCCGGCAGGGGGAGCGGGGGCCGGGAGTCGAGGGTCATGAGGACGACCAGGTTGCCGGACGTCGACACTTTGCTCCCGCGCGCCCCCTGCCTTTCCTCTGGCCCTCCTTGGTCCTCGCCCCCCACCCCAGGGACGCCAACCTCAGGAGAGGCCTGTGGGAGGAGCTCAACCTGGGGCTCAGGCTCACCAGGGGGGCTCTGGGGCTGAGAAACAGAGGCTTCAGCAGTGCAGCTGGATAAGCAAAGGAAGCTAGTAGTGGAGCAGCGGGCCACATCTGTGGCCAGGACATGGGAGGGAGCAGGGGTAGGAGCTGGGGAAGGGGCTAGGGCTGAACTGAAGCCTGGGGTTGGGTCTAAGGCTAGCAAAGGGTCTGGCAGAGGTGCAGAAGCAGGGTCTATGGTTGGGACTGGAGCTGAAGCCAGGCCTGTACCTGGGGCTACGGCCGAGGCGAGGCCTGGGCCTAGGGTGGCAGCTTTAGCCTGGCCGGAGGCAGGCTTAGGGGGGCTTAGGCGGCTGCCTGCCTGGCCTGCCGGACCCTTCTCTGGGCCGGGCACCTTAGGAGGGGACGAGGCCTGGTTCTCCTCGTTACGGTACCTTTGAGGCTTGATCCGCATCCGGGGGGGGAGGGGGGCAGCGCTGACCGGTCCCATTCCACTGATCTGCTGGAGCCGGCGGGTGAAGTGGACCTTCTGGTTCTGGTGGGCCTCCTGGAGAGCCGCGGAGCGTGTCATGGTCTTGGGGTGGGCATTGGTGGAGACGGTGCTGGCCAGGGGGGTGGGGGCGGCGGCGGTTTCCCTCTGCCTCCTCTGTACCCGGGCCATTTTCAGAACCTCCCGGGCCTTGGTGTGGTCCACAATGGCACTCTTACCCTGCAGAACCTTCTTGGCGTTCAGCTGCGCCCGCGAGCTGCCACTATTGGGCAGCGTGGACGACGATGGTGTGGATGACACGCCCCTCAGGGCACGGTTCCCAGAGGCTCCTCCCCGGCTGTGTGCCAGAGAGGAAGAGGAGGAAGCAGAGTTGGACGTTCGTACATTCGAAGACGCCGCCCCATGCCGTTTTGTTTCTGCCCCGCGACCTTTCTCCTCACGGGGGTCGTTCCGGGGGCGTTTGCTAACCGGCGTCGCCACGCTGTCGCTGCGTCTCCGTTTGGCATCGTCCCCCCGGGAGTCGGACACAGGCGCCCTCCTCGGCGCCGTCTCCCGCTTGTCCCCGCCCACCACACCTTTACACTTATCGCACAGCACCTGGCGGGGGCGGAGCTTGATGGCGTTCATGATAGAGGTGGGCTCCTCGCGGTACAGGCGCCTTTTGGGCCGCCTGATCTTGCGAGGGGGGGGCTGAGGTAGGGACTGGTTGTATGTGTCCCTGATGAAGAGAGGAGGGGGATAGGGGGCCCCCTCCTGGAACAGAGGGGGGGGGCGGGAGGTCCAGGGGTGAGGCAGGGCTGGGGGATGGGCGACGTGGGGGGAGGGGTGAGGAGTGGCCACTGCCGGCTTAGAAGGGAGGGCAGGCTCGGCCTGGGAGGGGGGGCTATCGTCCTGGCTCTGGGGGATATCCTTCTCCAGCTGGGTCGGTTCTGCTGGAGGTTCTGTCATGATCTGCATAGATTCTGGCTTGTCCTTGTACTCCCTCTTGGGGAACACAGTGATGGGGATTCCATAGGGTCCAAACCTGGGGACACACACAGGTCAGATCAGAGATGGCAGGGTACACATACACAGGTCAGATCAGAGATGGCAGGGTACACATACATACACAGAAGACAGAGCCCGACAAAAGTCCAATAAATGGTATAAGGTATTTGAAAGTACAAATGTGAAATCAATATAGGGGGATGTTGCAAAACAGTTGCTGTGCTATGGTGTCATATCAACGCATACACACACACTTTCAGTGCAGGTCTATCTGCTGTGCTGGGGGTCGCAGATTTGTCTGTCTGACCTGCAGGATCATGTTTTTTCACGACAGTATTAGTATCACTCTCCTAAAATATCCTGCCTGTCACACAGATAGAGAGAGAAAGTCAAAAGGAGAGAAGGGGAAATAGCAAGAAAGAGAGAGACAAGACAAGAGAAAGACAGAGCGAGACACAGAAAGACAGAGAGAGGGACACGTGGAAATACTTCCACCGTGAGTTTGGCTAAGCCTGCTCCAAGCCTGCATGGATAGACAGTGTTGAGATCTGTGCTACTCAGTTATAAATACACTACTGGACAATAGGGCTGGCAGCATATCTGAGGCTTCTGCTGTACAGGGAGGACAACACCATTACACCAGCACTTAGACACAACCTTCGTCTCCACAAGAAGGAAGGAGGGGCAGAAGGGGGGGGGGGCATGTTGAAATGAATAGCTTCTTGAGTCCTTACATAAGCAAGTCCATCATGTTCCAGGCATTATTTTGACAAAAAGCCTCAATCCAGAGTATGTTTTAGCCCAGCCCAAACAACCCCGTTTCTCTGTCTGTCTCATTGGCACAAGAGAGAAGCTCCAACGACAGCTTATGATTCCTCTCCACTTCCAGACTGACTGATTTCACACCCAGTCACTGTCAGTCTATCAGTTATGCACATCTCTTTCTCTCCCTCTCTCTGAGTTAGTCTCTGTCTCTCTTCCTCTCTGTCTCTCTTCCTCTCTGTCTCTCTTCCTCTCTGTCTCTCTTCCTCTCTGTCTCTCTTCCTCTCTGTCTCTCTTCCTCTCTGTCTCTCTGTCACTCTGTCTCTCTGTCACTCTTCCTCTCTGTCGCTCTTCCTCTCTGTCGCTCTTCCTCTCTGTCGCTCTTCCTCTCTGTCGCCCTTCCTCTCTGTCGCTCTTCCTCTCTGTCGCTCTTCCTCTCTGTCTTCCTCTCTTTGGCCGTTTATCAATCCGAAGAACACGGGTACAATCTTTTGAAGAACGTTCTTGCAAGTGTCCTTGCAAGAATGGTCTTGCAAGACCGCAAGGACGCAGAATGAATTGAGATGCGGGTTTTCTTGGCTATTGCGCAAATACCCTGGACCCTAGCTAGGTTATCGAAAAGTCAGAGCAAATTTACAAAGTAGCCGTTTCATCAATAAAATAAACACATTTTCAGCGACTACACTGCCCATTTTTCGTCACATTTTAATTCAGATGCTGAAATATGGATAGTAAAACCTTAAAGTTATGAAGTTTGTCCGCCTCACCATCCGATGCATCCTCGAAAAGAGGGGCGGATCAAGAACATTTCCGGGTATTTTTGGCGTTCTTGGTGACTTGTGTTCTTTGGATTGGAACCGCACTTGGGCAATAAAAGATGACGTCAAACGTGTTTGCAAGAACACAAGAACGGAGAAAAAACGTGGATTGATAAACAGCCACAAAGCCACAACCTTTAAATTTTCAATAAAGTTTTAAACAAAACTCAAATTAATTGCTCCTCTCTGAAAATAGCATTAAATCCATGCTAATGTTAATAACTTTTTCAAAATTGTGTGCCTGTTTGTGCATATTCTGAAGGTTTTTGTACTGTGAATTTGTGAATTCACTGTTAGTTCTGCTTTTGAATAAAGGGTTGGAAATTCATGCTTTTTTGTATTTTTAATCCGATTAATCATTTAATCGAAAAAAGAATAGACAGATTAATCAATTATTAAAATAATAATAAGTCGCAGCCCTATCATTTATTAATTATTATCTGCAAATAATATTCCATTGTCGAGTGTCTGTAATAAAGTGACTGGCAGAGTAATGTAATATTTGTCCGGGTGGCAGCAGGTAGCTAATGCCTCGTTCCTTCTTAGAGACAAGAACATTTGTGATGCATGCAACAGGTTGTGGTGATGGAGAAGTTTAAAAAAAGAAAGAATCCAAATGAGTAGAGCTCGCGTGACTGCTCATCAAAAGATCGAAGTGGAACCAAGTAGCCTCAACTTTCCTCGCTGATATTGCTGCGAATTGACATTCGCGCAAATACAAGCAACTCAATCGGGACCGAGTTTCTGTGGGAAAATAAATAATGATAAATATATATGCGAGAGAACATTGGTTGTACTCGCCGAAGCCTTGAGCACACCCAATTATATACTGTATTAGGCTACAGAGTCATTTTGTGACATTTTTGGTCGGTGGTGTGCCACAAAATGTTTCCAATGTAAAAATGTGCCGTGGCTCAAAAAAGGTTGGGAATCGCTGACATTGACCCTAAGGAAAGCCAAACTGTATTTATTTATTTTTAAGAAAGAGTGGGTGGGGGGTTGGGGGTCAGGTGGCTGAGTGGTTAGGGAGTTAGGCTACTAATCAGAAGGTTGTTGGTTCGATTCCTGGCCGTGCCAACATTACGTTGTGTCCTTGGGCAAGGCACTTCACCCTACTTACCTCGGGGAGAATGTCCCTGTACTTAGTGTCAGTCGCTCTGGATAAATGACTAAATGTAATGTAAGAAAGAAAGAAACGTATGTAGTGATGCTGCTTGTCGGACGGCTTAAATCCGAATCAAGTCCAAATAATGGATGTTGCACCGGTCTTTTTCACCAGCTCCTCCGTTTCGCTTTCAGCCATGGCTACTCAAGAGGACGAATACAATGATGCGTTGCAGCGGGTGGCAGCTCATGGCTCTAAATTTTGCGGATAGATTGCGTCCTCAACATGCATTATCGCGATCGTGCAATAGAATTAACATCTCTATTGTAGGCCAATTTAATCATTTGTATTACATATCGTTTCTCTAACCCATTCCTACTCAAAATGTAATTATTGTATCGAAAAACACAAGCCTGGCTGGCTGTCAGAGGCTAGACCAGGGGTGGGCAAACCTTTTGACTTGCGGGCCACAATTGGTTAAAAAATTTGACAGAGGGACCGGGCCAGGAGCAGATCGATGGCGTGTTTTGTGTGAACTAATATAAATGTAAAACCCATGACATAAAAGGTTTTGCCATTTAACAGGTAGCAAAGCATAAATATGCAAGGTTTTGTTCCAAATGCATTTTTTTTATAATAGTATTGAGAAACTCACTTAAATTTTTAATGGGAACAGTGTTGATGGTCTCCCTTTTTTGCCAGTGCATCAGTCTGGAGTTAGTTTTGTAGTGGATATTCTCAGGATAGATCTGAGGGTGTTGGTCAGTTAACTTGGATCTGTGACGGGCTTTGTTGATGTTCATGACGCTGAACGTCTGCTCACACACATAGGTCGAGCCAAACAACGCCAGCATCTTTTGTGCCTTCCTCCGGAGGTTTGGAAACGTGGCTTCGTCAAGTGAAGCATAAAAGTAATTCAGTTTGAGAGAGTTTAACTTATCCTTTAAGACGGAGTCAGACTGAATATCGATCAGTTCCAATTGCAGCTCCTGCGGTGCTGTTTCAGGGTCTTGTGACAGGGGACAGGACACCAGCTGAAGTGACTTGTCGAGTTTTTCAAAATCAGAGAACCGACGGCAGAATTCTCCGTGCAGGTCGTCCAGTGATTTACTGTATTTCTTCACGTTTCGGGTGGCCTCTTTCTGCGTAGCTAGAGTGGGGGAAATGAGCGAAAGATTTGTTTGAAATTTGTCTGGAGAATAGGGTCAGCTTGGATTTGAAGGCTCTCACATTTGTGTACATGTCGTGCACAAACTGATCTTTCCCCTGCAGCTTCATCTCAGCTCATTCATGTGTGAAAATATGTCCACAGCAAATGCAAAGTCACAAAGCCAGTTTGTGTCGCTCAGCTCAGGAAATTCGTTGGATTTTCCCATTAGCTCCAAAAATGAGCTAAGAGCTCCGACACTCGCTGAAACACGTTTCCCAAATTTAACCAGCAGACACAAGAGTGGTAAAGTAAGTCCTGATGATCCGCATGGGTTTCTTGCAGGAACGTAATAAACTGACAATGCTGAAGTCCCCTTGCTCGTATAAAGTTAACAAGTTTTACGACTGGATTCACGACATGATTAAGCTGCAATACAGACTTACACAGAGATTCCTGATGAATGATGCAGTGAAGGAAAATAACATCCTGGCCAGGGTTTTCCTTTTTCACTTGATCCTGGATTCTTTTCAGCAGCCCAACGTTTTTTTACAGTTAACTTTGGCAATCCATCCGTGGTGACATAGGCAAGTTTACTCCAAGGTAGCTTAATTCTCTCGATGACAGCAGACACCTGGTCATATAAGTCCTCTGCTCGCATTCACCCTTTCAAGGACTCCATGGTCAAAAACTCCTCCGTTATCTCAAAACTGTCGTAAATCCCTCAAATAAAAATTAAAAGCTGAGCAGTGTCTTTTACGTTGGCACTTTCATCCAATGCTAGTGAATGTAACTTAAAGGACTTTTTGTTTTGTTTAAATTGCTGGCTATATCTTCGTCAATCATTTCCACACGGCGAGTCATTGTCCTGCATGATAAACTGACTTTTTCAAACTTGCATTTGCTCTCCGGACACAAGACACCGGCTGTGTCTACCATGCATTCTTTCAAAAACTCGCCTTCAGAGAACGGCTTGCTAACCTTTGCCAATTTGCGTGCTAGCAAAAAACCTTCCTTGGTAATTGATTCTTGAATAGCAGTTTTTCGGTGAAAAAGATTTTACTGAATCTGTAAATTAGCCAACAACCTCTGAGCAGTAGCCGCCCGTTCATGCGTTGTCTGCTTGCTAGCGTAGTTAGCATGTTTTGTGGAAAAGTGACAGCTGATATTATATTCTTTAAAAGCTGCAACAGTTTCTTGGCATATTACACATACAGCCGTTGATCGGACTTCAGTAAAATAATATTTTGTTGTCCATTCTTTATTAAACACTCGGCACTCACGGTCCACTTTTCCTTTCTTTGCTCATTTTTACAGAAGAATTTCAACGTCAAAGGGAAAACGTGACGTAGAGAGTATAGTAGGCCTACACCACTCACACAAGGGTCACTGTGTCTGGAATGCGCCATCTATTGGGGAAACGCAGGCATTGCAGGGAAAAATCTGGATTAATGGGAAGTTCGGCGGGCCGGATTAAAATGCCTAACGGGCCGGAAGTGGCCCGCGGGCCGTAGTTTGCCCATGCCTGGGCTAGACTTTCCGCTCTTCCTCTCATATTCTCTCCTCCCTCATCTTCTCATCTTCTCTCTTCCCTCCCAGCCTCATCCTCTTATCTTCTCCCCTCCCTCCCTCATCTTCGGGCCTCCCTCATCCTCTTATCTTCTCCAGTGTTTCCCACACAGACTAATTCGTGGCGGTGCGCCACGGAATCAACACCGGCCGCCACATATTCAGTTTTGTAAAAAAAATAAAAAATCTGAGCCCTATTTAGGTTAAAACACACAGCGTATTCGTTCAGCTGCATTTCCTTTCTCTGCTCTCCCTCCGTCTCTGTCACTTACGTCTTTCTCACGTACATACAGTCACAACGTCTGCACATGTTAGCAACGATGCATACATACGCCGTTCTAGTAAGACAGACAGCTATATCAGCGAGCCTTCAGCATTAGTGATCTAGGAAAGTTGAGGCTACTTTTCGCTAGGTACCTACAAACATATCTTAATCGAAGGTTCCCCTTTGTTATTTTTGTAAGCATGCATTTTTGTGTATTTTTGTGAGCATTCCTGAATATGCAGAAATTATTAGTTTGTTGTTGATTTTGTGAAGGTGTGAATAATTTTGGATTAATATTTACTGTAATCAAGTTCTAATTATTAACGAAGGAATATTTTGAACCCTCCACCCCCATCTGACATAAACCAACCAACCCCCCCCCCCCCCCCCCCCCCCCCGTACCCCCCCAGTGGCAGCTGCTGGTCTTTCAAAGAGGGGAAGCTCATTTTCGGCCTATCTCTCGCATATGCAAGCAAATTTCACGCTAGGCGACTACAGATTATCTTTAATTGGCTAATTGGCCAATGGATAGTAAATTGTTCGATTTCACTTGCTTCTGACTGAGTTAGGGGCAAATCAGAAGTTTAGCGCAGATTTCAATGACGCACCGTTGCTTGACTGAGTTAACATGATTGGCTGCTATGACAACAGACGTAAAGTTAGTTATTTTGCTGCTGCTCAACAACGAAAACGGAGATTGCCAAAGTAACGGAAAGTCACTACATTTGTCACCTGTCGCTAGATAAGATTTTTTGTTGCTAGGGAAGGTAAAAAGCTATACTGCCCTTTTCGCTTTCTCTCACAAAAAGATTGACTTGCTTTTACGGCACTCGTCACGTACAAAGAGATGGATGCAAGAAAGCTACAATTCCAGTCTGAGCAGAAAACGTTTGTTTTTGTTTGCTATCAAGACAATTTAAGATTCCTGTTCCTTGTTAAGATTTTTCTTGCTCTGATTATCAGCTCTGCCAACAGCAAAAGAGCCTTCAGTGCCCAAAAGAGAATAAAATCAGATGTCCGCAGCAGTCTCACACGCCTTTCAGACCTGATCTTCATTTAAACAGAAGGCCCAGACCTTCAGCAGTATGATCCATCATCAGCTGGAGAGGTGGCTGAAGTCAAGTGGCAAGAGAAAGCCATTTGCAAAAAAAAATAAAACATCTTAGCTTAAATTCATATGCAACATAAAGAATAATTCAGACAGAATGTAGTTTTTTTTCAGTGCAGTTCTTTTATAATCATGCATTTCATGTAAAAAGTATTGGTGAGTAAAATAAAAAATGTACAACCCAATGGCGACTCAAGCTTCATTGTGTCCGTAGAGGGTTGCTGTACCCCCCATCCTCTCCTTCTCTTACTCACCCTGTACCCCCCTCTCCCCCCTTCTCTCCCTCACCCTGTACTACGGCTGCAACCAACGATTATTTCGATAATCGACTAATCTAACGATGATTAGAACGATTAATCGACTGATCATCTATTTTTTCACTGATTAATCAGTAGGCTTTGAATGATTATTCAGCTTTTGCAATTTGTTAAAACATTGAGTTATACTTCTTTTAACTAAAAAATAAAACCAGGAAATCACTTCGGCTTTTGAAAAAAATACTTTTATTGCACTTTGAGCCACCTGAACAGGCCAATCTCTTTTTTTCCAATTACTCAGTTTTTCATTGAACATAAGCCTATTGTCATACAAATGAAGCTCATTCCTAGCTTTATGTCTGTAATGCATGTCTAACTGCTGTCTGTGGACATGTTGCTACGGTGTTCGTATGCGTAAAAAACTGCGTCATGCATTTTTATCAACTGGTGTCGTTAACTGATCATCTTGCTTAGTTCCAGCTGGAGAACACTCCTCACCGTTTCCATCTCCTCTCGTGTCGGGATGTTTCCTTTTTAAATGTTCCAGCATGCACGTTGTGCTCCCATGGAAAGCAAGTTCCACCTTGCACGCATTACAGATGACTAGGCCTGTCGCGATAGTCAATATATTGACTTATCGCACGGTTTATGGAAATGAGCGCAATAATTTTTGGTGCTGCGATATATTGCAACTGATCATTTTTATTTAAAAAAATTATGATTATATACATTTTTACAAAAGAACGAATGTCACCAACATTTTAGTCGATCCCGCTGCCTCAGTCATCTTGTCTGCTTTCTGTGTCGAAAGCGTAGGCGGGACTAGCGTCTCCACACACACAGAGCAGACATTGACAGGTGAAGAGAAGGCCTGAACTCACTGTGTTATAAGGTGTTCTGTTTCGTGACATCTACAGCTAGTAAGGAAGAACAATTAAAAATTGACTCGGTTTCAAAGCCGCAATCTTCAGCTCCGGTGTGGGAACATTTAGACTTTAAGCCGAATGAGATGAGAGCCAATTAACATGAACGAGTCGGTATGTCGACTTTGTTTAAAAACAGTGGAAACGAAAATAAGCAACTAACCTAACATCTCACCTAGCAATATACAACTATCCCACCCAGTTTTTCAACCTGTGTACAACAACTGCAGCTGGAAAGGAGTCTTCCATACAGTTCTGTTACAGATGCCTTTTCCCGACAGTCCAAATATAAACGTGACAGCGCGAAATGGTGCACACTCACGGATAGCGTAACTCGCTATGTAGCCAAAGAGATGCAGCCATCAAAGACGGTCGAAAAACCATCATTTACAAATATGCAGCAAACTTTTGACAAACACAAGGCTGCCAACTCTCACGCATTGGCCGTGAGATACACGCATTTCAACCATTTCACACGCTCTCACGCCACACCTTGTATATCTCAAGCTGAAAAGGCAACGCCAACCAAGTAGCCCTGTTAACGTTGTAAACAAGAAGCGATGATTAAGTGAAGCGAACAACTGTTAAAAATCGCCTCTGGGGGTGGGGGGGGGGAGGTCTCTATGTAATCAGTGGCATAAAATTTACTGACAATTGAAGTGTGTGCAATAATATCGTTTATCGCAATTAATTTTGGTGCAATATATCGCACAAGAAAAAGTACTTATTGTGACAGCCCTACAGATGACAGTATTTTTTGTGACGCGACTTGTTCTGCTCCGTTTGCACGTTGACATTGTAGCGCTGTTTTCTTCTATTGGATAGCATACAGGAAGGCTGTATTAGTCTAGCGCTACAGCGCTGCACTAGTCAAATCACGTTAAAATAAGTCCTATGAGATCAAACGATTTGTCGACAACTAAAAGATATTGGTTGACAATTTTTTTTTATGTTGCCATTGTCGATAATGTTGACTAATCGTTGCAGCCCTACCCTGTACCCCCCTTCTCTCCCTCACCCTGTACCCCCCCCATCCTCTCCTTCACCCTGTACCCCCCCCATCCTCTCCTTCACCCTGAACTTTCCTAGATCTTTAGCTACAGCACTAATGCTGAAGACTCGCTGATATAGCTGTCTGTCTTACTAGAACGGCGTATGTACGCATTGTTGCTAACGTGTGCTGACGTTGTGACTATATGTATGTGAGAAAGACGCGTAAGTGACAGAGAGACGGAGGGAGAGCAGGGAAAGGAAATGCAGCTGAAATAATTTGCTGCGTGTTTTAACCTAAATAGTGTTTTTTTACAAAACGGAATCTGTGGCGGCCGGTGTTGATTCTGTGGCGCACCGCCACGAATAAGTCTATGTGTGGGAAACACTGAAAAGTATACCGCAGTTGAAACGGTACAGCCAAATCTCTGCCGGTAGACACATTTGTACCGTCGCACGGTATATACCGTCGTACCGCCCAGCCCTACTTCAGCCTGTTACCCCCATCCTCTCCTTATTCCCCCTCACACTGTAGCCCCTCCTTCCTTCTTCCTCACCCTGTAACCCCCCTCCCCCATCCTCTCTCTCTTTCTATCCCTTACCATGTAGCATTCCCCCTCCACCATCCTCTCCCTCATCCTGTAGCCAACCCCCTCCCCCCACTCGTACAACACCAACCAGGGCTCTACAGTATGTGACCAACATTTTTACGGGTGCGACTAAAATCTTTGCTAGGTCGCATCGGTGCACCAAACCTCCTCGCATCTGCTGCCTCTCCAGGAACGAAGCGTTTGTTTCTTCTTTGATGGAACTCACACTCATGGTTGGATCACATCATGGTCTAAACCAATCAGAGACAGATGGGTCGGTTCTTTGCCTCTGATTGGCTGTGGTCCAGATATTCCTATAGGCCTACACTGCTCCGTGCTGTGTGATTGAAATTACGACCTGAGCACCAGAGAATCAGTTATGGCAGACCTGGGCATTGTACGGCCCGCGGGCCACAACCGGCCCACAGGCTGTCCCAATCCGGCCTGCGTGAGGCAAATAAAAAATTACAAGTGTCTGTTTACTGAGGTCAAGGTCAAAGCTATGTTCTTAGTTTTGGAGAACAGGTCGCTGTGTTGAAGGATTACAATTTGAATCTGCACTAAGGGACTAAAGAAAAAAACTAACGCGGACATAATAAGAACATGACTGATTCAGTGGGCGCGGGCTGATGGTATGCTAGTTAAATTGCAGACCCGGATCATCACCTGTCAGCTGTCAGCAATTGCATTTCTTTAACATACTGTTAAAGATTGAGGCCTGCCTCACAGACATCTCCACCTGGATGACCAAGCACCACCTCGAGCTGAACCTCGCCAAAACAGAACTTCTCATCATCCCGGCTAAACCCCCCACGATCTGTCAATCACCCTGGGATCTGCAATCCCTTCATCCTTTGCCAGGAACCTTGGGGTTACCATGGATGACGAGCTCTCCCTCACGGCCCACATTGCTGCAGTCTCCCGGTCTTGTAGATTCACCCTCTACAACATCCGGAAGATCAGGAGATACCTGTCTGAGCACTCCACCCAGCTGCTAGTCCAAGCACTGGTCCTCTCCAAGTTGGACTACTGCAACTCACTGCTCACTGGTCTCCCAGCATGTGCAACCCGCCCTCTTCAGAGGATTCAGAACGCAGCAGCCCGCTTGGTCTACAATCTACCCAGTGTTTCCCACACACAGACTAATTTGTGGCGGTGCGCCACAGAATCAACACCGGCCGCCACACATTGCGTTTCGTAAAACATTTTTTTTTAATCGCTATTTAGGTTCAAACACGCAGCGTATTCGTTCAGCTGCATTTCCTTTCCCCTGCTCTCCCTCCGTCTCTCTGTCACTCATGCGTCTTTCCCACATATGCACACAGTCACTACGTCAGCACACGTTAGCAACAATGCATACACATGCCGTTCTAGTAAGACCGACAGATATCAGCGAGCCTTCAGCATTAGTGCCGTAGCTAAAAGTCGAGGAAAGTTGAGGCTACTTTTCGCTAAGTACCTTACTCACATTTACATTTAGTCATTTAGCAGACGCTCTTATCCAGAGCGACTTACAGTACTCGAAGTTTCCCCTTCGTTCTTTTGGTGAGAAGTCTCAAGAGCTAGCTACTTACTCGGCGTCATGGAGCCAACCAGTTAAATAGTTGTTTACCACTAGCGTTGCTACATGCATAATGCAGAAATGATGTTAGTTGTTGTTAATTTGTGAAGGTGTGAATCATTTTGGATTAATATTTAATGTAACAAATTATTAACAAATTAACTGTGTAACGAATTATTAACGAAGGAATTATTACGACACGACCCCCCCCCCCCCCCCCCCCCCCCCCCCCCCCCCCCCGGTCTGAC
This sequence comes from Hypomesus transpacificus, assembly GCF_021917145.1. NCBI lineage: Eukaryota > Metazoa > Chordata > Actinopteri > Osmeriformes > Osmeridae > Hypomesus > Hypomesus transpacificus. Next base: position 1,725,495 of record NC_061079.1, read on the forward strand.
AACCCCCACCCCTCCCCGCCACAATTAGATTTCTAATCTGTGGGAAACACTGCTACCTATACGCTCCCATGTTACCCGGCTCCTCATCTCTCTCCACTGGATCCCATCAACCCACCAACGCCCGTATCAGATTCAAGACCCTGGTTCTGACCTTCCGAGCAGTGAAGGGGACTGCACCCGACTACATCAAGTCTCTCCTGCAACTTTACACCCCCACCCGTCACCTACGGTCTTCTTCAGACAACCGCCTGGTGGTCCCACCGCTCAAGACCGCCCGGTCCCAACACAAGCTCTTCTCCTGCCTGGCCCCCCCAATGGTGGAACCAGCTCCCCACCTTCATCAGGGACACTGACTGTCTCCCCACCTTCACGAAAAGGCTCAAGACACACTTGTACAACGGTACTTAGGCATGCTAGGCTGGACCTGATGTTAGTTTCCTCCAGGATCACAATGACTCTTATTGAGTGACTTGCTGCTCTTGTAGGTTAGTTATAACGAAGTTAAGTCTTGTACTCGCTGTGAAATTACTGTTGTTGTTACTGTTGATTGTTCTTCCACAGGTACAGTCCTGCACTTTTTGTGGTTCATGTTGTTTTAATTTGTAACTTGTATAACTGCATGCTCTTATGGGTCTTCCCTTTGACACTTGTTTAGTTTTTTCACAATGTATGCTTCATGTTTTGGCTGCTTGCAATGTTTGGGACTACCTCGTTGTTATGATCAGTGACCTATGCTCTTTTGTAAAGCTCTCTCTTGGAAGTCATTTTGGCTAAAAGCGTCTGCTAAATGCATAAATGTAAATGTAAATACTGCAAAACAACTTTTCAGTGTTTGTGAAGATTAACTTGTTACAAATAAAATGAAATACTGATGTAATGATTATTTTAGTTTTTACTGTTACTTCGATAGTCTTTTTCTAGTTGACCAACATGTAACATATTTATATAAATATTTACAGAATATCTTTATTCTTCTGATAACCAGTAGCAGCTAATCAAAATATACACTTTTTACAATGGGGGAAAATGAATAATGAGCAGAATTAAGTTCAAGTTATTGTTGATGCAGCCCTCCAACACATTTCAAGTTTCTCATGTGGCACCTTGTCAAAATTAATTGTCCACCCCTGAGTTACGGAGCTGGGCCATAGAGCTAACCCATGGAGCTAGGATTTTGATGCTAGGGAGAGTGTGGCAAGCTGGTTTAGCCAAGGCCAAAGGGCAAGAAAGCCAAATTACAGGTGTTGGCCATCTGAAGGGGCATGGTACAGCAAGGGGGGACCCCGCTATAAGACTGAGCCATGAAATGTTAGGTCAGTAGTACTTTCTATTTCTATTTTTGTTTTATTCTGCTTGCAATGCTTTAGTTTGGCAGCTCAGTGAAGAACTTAAAAGATTGTTATTTTTATATACAGTTTAATTGTGCTTCAAATAAAACCAATATTTACCTACACCTTATTCTTGTTTAAGATCATTTACATAATGTATATGAATGTATATGGAGCGTGATAAAAAGGTGACCTTGAAATTGTGGCAGCGCAAGGAAAAATGTGGGTGCACCTACATTTTGTGCTGGTGCACCTAAATAAAAAAGTTAGGCACACCACTGCAACCAAGGGAAAAAGTTAGTCTGGAGCCCTGCCAACGTAAACTGCTGAAAGTTGACCACAGCAACAGACATTATATCTAGCAGGGCACAACAGCACGACAATAGTGCAACAACAAAACACACTTTACAGCCATCTTAAACAGGAAACCCAAAGGTGTCCCATTTCCTGTTTATCATCCTAGTCAAGGAGGACTGAGGCCCAATCCCAATGTCCACTCTCACCGACTCACAGACTGATGCGCGTTCTCGCTAAGTCTGTGAGGGCTTAGGGCTTTCCCACAGTCAAATTGTCAAGTACGCAAGGGCTCTTTCGCAGACATTTTTAGCCCTTAATGCACCCTTTTTGTAAGTCTGCATTTTTGAATTCACAGCGTTGTAATGTGAAAAACGAGGGTTACCAGAGGAAGCCTGGAAGCGAGATAAAAATCCTGGCAAACCCGCCTCATAAAACAAGAAAGAAGAACAGTAAACAAACAAGCATGCAAGGAGCAACCAACCCTGACGTGAACATAAATAAAAATAAATAAAAGCAAGTACCATTCCAATTTATAGCATTTTGAGCCCTTGCAGCCTCTTGCGCACAATCACTTACTAGGTGACGTCAAGCAATTCTGCGGGTTCAAGGCTTTGGGTTAAGGGGGGACATTGGGATTGGGCCTGTCTGACACCTGAGGCCTGTTCCATAAAGCGAGTTTACCGAATAAGCCAGACTTATGTCAGTTAGGGCTGGGCGATATGTACAAAATTATCGATAATACAGATATTTCTATTTACATTCGTTAACGATAATTAAGACTATAGACCACAAATCTGTAGTAGTAGCAAAATAAGTCTCTTCCTCAACTTTTTCCCTACACTCGGCATAAAGTCGGCAAGTAACTTAAGCTTTTTAAAACCTTTAGTGAGCGAATTATTGTCTATCGACATTATCGATATTATTGAAAATGAATTAATGTTACGATATCTTTATTGAGGGGAGACATTACTTCGATAATTATTTGTATTGATTTATCGCCCAGTCCTAATGTCAGTTAGTCAGACTAATTTCTAGTTCATTCGGTCCCATAAAGCTAGCTCAAGAACTCAGTTACTATGGGAACTTATGATTCAAAGTAACCTGGTCTGGGTCAGGCTAATTGTCAGGCTTAGACCGTGTTGTTGCTTAACCAGATGTCCCTGTAACACTGACCCAACGGGAAAACGATGATTTACCACAGACATTCTAATTTTCTTACTCTCATCAGTTCAATATGTAGGCTACATTTATAGAAAATCAACTTAAATAGCCTACATAGGCAACAACATTTAGCCTTAATTATGCATTAAACAATGATGAACAATGATTTGATACATACATACAGGCATAGGCCTATCTCAATTTAAATTATCCCAGTATAATTATCATAGTGATAAAATTGTTAACAGTAGTCTACAATTGCAAAACGAACCTAAATCCCATTTTCCCGACACAATAACCGTGTTAAAAAGTTAGGCTGCTGGGTAATGTATTGATTAATCGTAGGCTATTTATTGAAAACAATGTCAAAAAAGTCAATTTAGATGTGTTTAGAGGGTGTCTGTTTTTTAATCAACGAAGTAAAGGTCTAAAAAAGGACCTTGACCTACGTAGCCCATCGTCCATGTCAATCATGGCGTGTCATTTTAGTTTGATGAAGCGGTGGATGAGGGAGCTGTCATAGTACACGGCTTAAAGAGAACGTTATTTCTGGAAGAAGTCACGTGGCTGTGTGCGTTGCTTTTGCCGTGGTGGATTGTATGATCCATGTTTTACCTTTCGGGCTGCTTAATAAGAATAGGGTGCACGTGCAATTAGCGTGACTACTTAAATCTGACTTGAATTAGTAGGATTGTGTGAGCTGAAATTGGACTTTATGGAACCGCTTTAGCCCCGCTTGACTAATTAAATTAATTCAAGTCTGGTTTGAACAGGCCTCTGTTTAGGTTGTGGGTTGTTTATGGGTGGACTTGGGATCCCAAATATAGACTACTAGACTGCACTAGCAGCTGGAGAAGATGGAGGACCAAGAAATTAGAGAAAATGTGTTGATGAGTGTGAAAGACATATCTTTCACACTCATCAACATTTTTTCTCTAATTTCCTGCAGTGTTTCCCACACATAGACTAATTTGTGGCGGTGCGCCACAGAATCAACACCGGCCGCCACATATTGCGTTTTGTAAAAAAAAATGTTTTAACACCATTTAGGTAAAAACACGCAGCATATTCGTTCAGCTGCATTTCCTTTCCCTGCTCTCCCTCCGTCTCTTTCACGCACGCGTCTTTCTCACATACACACACAGTCACTACGTCAGCACACGTTAGCAACGATGCATACGCCGTTCTAGTGAGACCGACAGCTACATCAGCGAGCCTTCAGCATTAGTGCCGTAGCTAAAGGTCTAGGAAAGTTGAGGCTACTTTTCGCTAGGTACCGACGGACATGTCTTAATCGAAGGTTCCCCTTCGTTCTTTTGGTGAGAAGTTTCAAGAGCTAGCTACTTACCCGGCGTCATGGAGCCAACCAGTTAAATAGTTATTTAGCACCCTGTATGCAGCGTCGCTACCTGCATACGCAGAAATTATTTGTTTGTTGTTGTTGATTTTGTGAATTATTTCGACCCCCCCCCTCCGGTCTGACATGAAACAACCCCCTCCCCCCCCCCCCCCGCCACATATAGCTTTCTAATCTGTGGGAAACACTGTCCTGATATATATATTTATATATGTATATATATATATATATATATAAATATATAAGAGAGACAGAGAGAAAGAGAGAGAGAGAGAGAGAGAGAGAGAGAGAGAGAGACAGAGTCTATAGTCGTTCAGAGTCGTTCTGTCTATATCTGTCAAAGAAACAGGGAGGGAGGGAGAGATACTGACAGAGAGAGAACAAACAGGAGAGAGAAACACCAAGAGAAGAGAAAGTCAAAGTAAAGAAATTAGAAAGGAGGAAGGGAGGGATTGTTGACAGAGCAGCACAGCAAAAAATTGCTCCAGGTTGTCTTACCCATAATCCTATGCTCTCTGCCATGTTTGGCCTAACAGACAGGTCATGTGACCATCCTGTCTCACTAAAACAGGAAGCTACCTACTACCCGTAGTGTCCCCTCCTCCACTCCCCTTCATAGACTCCATAGCTTGTGCTGATGTTGTGGGCTCCCTAGGTACCAGCCTAGGTAGTATTGGTATGAGAATGCGTGTTCATACTATAGCTGGCCAAGCTACATCAGATGTGAGAGTGTGTTGCACTAATGTGCATCCAACCTCAGTCCCAGAGAAGAGGACTAATGCACAGGAAAGCTAGCAGCTAAACACTGTAGCAGAACTGGACTACAACACTGTCTGGAGCTGTGTGAAGTGTTATACCAGCCAGGGGTGTGTTACACAGTGATGATAGTATGCCCCACATAGTTAAATAAACAAATTACAGTATGGATTAATATCATGAGTCCTAAACATATTTGTTTACCTTTTTGACAGGTCCATCAGCACCCCCGAGAATATCTTCTCCCCCAAACGGAAGGACACCACTAACGCGTCATCGATGATGTGGTCCAGACAGACTCGAACCTCAGATCCTGGTGTGAGCTGGTCCACCGACCCGGGCGGAATATCCGCGGTCTCGACATGACACGGCACGGTTGGTTTTGACTCAGCCGGTCTTTCCTGCAGGAAGTTCGTTGGCTCGGCCGGCACGCCGGAGTTCTGCGGCTCAACGCTTGAAAAGTCACACATGTAATTCGTTTCCATGGATGTTCCGAGAGACGCCTCGCTCTCCGAAACCGGTTCCGGTTCTAGAGCGTCGTTCATTGGCAGAGGGCGCTCAAGCAGAGCATCCTCAGAGGGCGCATCCTTGTATTCGGAACCGAGATGAACGTCATCACCGGACTCGGGCTCCTTCTCCCTGTCCAGAGTCGGCTTTATTAAAGCTCTATAGTCACACTCCAAATCGTGTTGGGCTAGTTCTGGATTCTGGTAGTAATCGATTGTGGGTTCTGTGGGTTTTGCCTGTTCTGCAAGGGAGAGCCCAACCTCCGTCGCGAGAGGATGCGCAGGGAACAAATGCAAAAAGACAACGGAAGGTTGCGAGTCTGAGATGGGGCCAACGTTAGTCTGGTGGCAGGCGTAGGGCTCGTGCTTGTTACTGACCTCGTTTGGGGCTTCAACGACGGGCGAATATCGGTCTATTAAACGTTCACCTATGGCTAATGTGTACCCCGTCTCGTAGACCTTGAGTGCGTCGTGTTCGGTAGTCTTTTCCCCGCCAACCCGGAGACATCCTGCCTCGATGTGTTCATCCTCAGCATGAGCTGCAAGCGCTTTTCCCGCTGCTTCTCGGTCTGGCCTGCTCACTAGCTCCATTTGGACCTGGCCGCATTCCTGAACTGCATCTCCATCCTTGAGTTGGTGAACTAGGTCCAAGACTGGCACATACTCCTGCGTTTCGTCTGATACGATGTCTGTCCCCGGCACGGGTGGCACCGGGTCAAGATCTCCCACGTCCCCTGCGGTTGTTGTTGCTGCAGCAGCAGCTCCTGGCTCCGCAGCCACGGCCGCCATTTTCTTTCCGCTTTACTTCTGTAGCCAAGTCCTCTTCTCCCTGCGATAGCGCAAAGGCCCGCCCACCCAGAGCCAAGAAGACTTGGGATAGGCCGGTTAAGTACAGAGTTGTAGTTGTGCCGTCGATATTAACGCCATTCAAGAGAAACCCCTGGAAACACCATTGTAATTGGCTCCTTTTGTCTGCCTTTGTGACCCTTTACCGCAAGGGGCGACATTGTATTGTCTCCCAACCTTCATTGTTAAGACATCAGAGAGGTCTTAGAGCTCATACTCATGGTAATGATTGTGCCATAATGAGATGAGGAGGTTGAGTCTTGAACGGGAGTACGTAAATACTACACGACCCAAGGTGCTGCTGCACGGCTCTAGATCTGTATGAGGGATGGACAATGTTCTATTCTAATCTGGTCTGGTTCATTTTCGGAACGTAACTGCACGGTAAAATTGAACTAAGACCAATCAATAAAATGTTACTGAGCGACCCAGTGTTACGAGTTACACCACGTCTAAATCATAATATAGAATACATGTTTTTTTTAACTATTATAATAAATTCAGATGGTACATTCACACTTCATGTCTTCAATCACTTAATTCATCAATAAGATTAACTGTTCGCAACACAGCACTCTTGTCATATTTTAATCCCATTGACTACAAAACTCTGAAGGAAACCCCTTCAGCAATTTAAACTAACTACATGCTGTCTGGACCTCTTACCCAGCCACCAGCACGTTTTAGAAAGTCTGTTTGTTAAGCCACTTTTAAACAATGTGGATGCCTCAATAGTTAATAATTTAAGCATCTTCTGTTATCAAAACCTTCTAGGCAAGATTTTGGGGGAAATTGTCTAGCCAACTGAGAAGCTTCCTAATTCTTTTGTTTGCTGGAGACATTTCAATCAGGTTTCTGTCCACATCACAGCACTGAAACTGCCCTTAGAAAGGTTCTAAATGGCATGCGCTTGAACACTGAGAAAGGTTCATTTAACAAAAAATATCAGTCCTAGTAGCCTATTGCTTGACATTAGTGCTGCTTCGGACACTGTGGTCCATAAAAATCCTCTTTGCAAGATTAGAAACATGGGGAGGACTATGAGGGACAGACCTCTGTTGGTTCAGATCTTACTTAAAAGGCAGAGGCTACTTTGTTGGCACTGGCAACCATGAATGTGAGGGGACAGCTATGACCTCTGGGCTCCCTCAGGGCTCAGATCTCACTTCTCTGGAATCTCTACATGCTCCCAGTGGGCCAAATCCTACAAAACAACAGCATTGCTTATCACAGCTAGGCAGATGACACCCAGATAGCACTCTTGCCAAACAACTACAGCGCCATAGACTCACCGTACCAGTGCATACAGGAAATCCACATCTTTCTCCCTTTGTCAAGGTCATTCTTTTTGTCTAGAAAGAGGTTATGCGTATCTTAACTCCAAAAGTATAAAGACTAAATGTCAAGTCCCAAACGTTGGTGTTGTCTTGGACTCAGTTCTCTCCCTCAATTGCTATATCAGATGGGAGTCAGATGGCTGAGCGGTGAGGGAGTCGGGCTAGTAATCAGAAGGTTACCGGATCGATTCCCCGCCGTGCCAAATTACGTTGTGTCCTTGGGCAAGGCACTTCACCCTACTTGCCTCGGGGGAATGTCCCTGTACTTACTGTAAGTCGCTCTGGATAAGAGCGTCTGCTAAATGACTAAATGTAATGTAAATGTAATGTAATGTATATCAAAGCAGTAGCCAAATCATCATATTACCGTTATAGAAACATAGTAAGAGTAAGGGGGCTCCTTTTCGAAGAAGATTTAGAGAAACTCTTCCAAGAGCAGGTTTAGATTATAGATTATTGCAATAGCCTCATGACTGGCCTTTCCAGAAAGACTACTAGGCAGTTGCAGCTCATCCTGAATGCAGCAGCTAGAATTTGTACCAAAACCAAGAAAACTGACCACACATCTCTTAGAGACCTACACTGGCTTCCAATTTGCTACAGATTTGTGTTTGAAGTATTCTTTATTCTATACAAATCACTCCAGGACTCAGGACTAATATAATTTCACATGCTTCTAGAATGTAAAAACCACTTAGATCATCATTTGGCTCATTTAGTAGTGACGCTTACTAGGCCTTCGCATGGTTGAGGCAGCTTTTAGCTACTTTGCCACCCACTGCTGGAACTAGCTCCCAGACGCTTCTCTATTAATCATGTCTGAATGAAAACCTACCCGTTCTCCTGTGCCTTGGTCTTGTAAATCATTGCAATGCACTTTCACCCTTGTTTAATCTTTTTTGTTCATTTATCTATTTCTTTTTATAAAAAAGTTTTGTTTTTATTTATTTGAAATTGTTTTTATGTGCCTGTGTAAAACACAGTGTGTCTGAAATGTGCTATGCAAATGAACTTGCCTTGCTTGCCCAAGTGCAAAGTCCTCCCCTGTTGGTCAATTTGAATCAAATTAATTCATAATTATTTTTACGATCATTGATATTGAGGGAAAGAGTATATTTGAGTGCTAGTTGGCGTTGAAGCCCACATCACAGCCATGAGAGCATCATTAGCCTATGTATTGTTCTACTTTTCACTATGTGGGGAAAGTACATGGTTATCTGTTTTCCCAAATCTTTTACATAGTAAAAACACATGTACTTAATATGTTATGTCATACATACACTCAACACATATTCTTACTACTTGACATGAAACAGTAACTGATAGCTACTCATTCTCTTTAAAGAACTCTCTATAAAACATGAGCTGTAGCGGGCAAAGGTGGAGCCTGGGCAAATATAATATAATAAGCTGCCAGAGGGTAAAGTCAATAGAGCTTGTTCTAAGGGCCCTGTGGTCACCTTCATCACCAGCACCATGACATGTGTTACTCTGTGTTGGCAGGTTGCCCAACACCAATACCCTGATGTCAACACAGCATACTGTTCAAACCACGGTCACCTAGAAATAAAGTGTTTTATTTGTTGTAAGTCAAATGTGACCTGACTTCTAAAACGGAAAGTTTCCAGTCGGCAAGCACCTCAGCGAAACAGGTGTGTTCCTCTGGTTAGAGTTAGGCCTCACCTGTCCCTGGCCAATACCTCACCAACCTTTATCTCTGTCTGAGGTCGAGCAGTGCATATGTCCCCAGTCCAGTGGAGGGTGACTATGAGGGTATAACTGTAAAAGTTGATGTTTTACTCTGTTTTACGTTCTGCAGATTGATTTAACCTTGAGAGGGAAATAAAATGATTTAGCTGTGACCTGAAGGACACTAGCAGTCATGACACCACAATGTTCGTTTGTTCTGGTGGTGTGACAATGACAATTAACAGCATTTTGGCTTGATGAGTAAATGATTAAACCCAGAAATTACTTCATCCATTGATGTACTCTTGAGTCCAGAAGATTGATTTGCAGGGTTCTTCAATGAGACTACTAGTTAAAATTTAAAATGAAATAGAGTCAATTAGCAGACGCTCGTATCCAGAGCAACTTACAGTAAGTACAGGGACTTCCCCCGAGGCAAGTAGGGTGAAGTGCCTTGCCCAAGGACACAACGTCATTTGGCTCAGCCGGGAATCGAACTGGCAACCTTCAGATTACTAGCCCGATTCCCTACCGCTCAGCAATCTGACTCCCTGTTCTGGATCAACATGTTGAATTCACTACTTTAAAACGAAAATGCAGTGTGTTACAATCATTTTGATATAACTGTAAATGTAAACGGACAGATAGTCTTCAAATGGCCAAGACCTGCTGGAACACTATTACAGTAACATACAGTATCATGTGCCTTAAGCATCAGCTAGGTGTGCATGTGAGAGATTTCTAGTAGCAGTGTTTTTGACTGGATCTTGATTCATATTGACAGCTGTGCTGGGAAAACTAGCTCAATATGGTGTTAAACTGACATGGGTGGGGGTTTGTGTGTTGTGTGTGAGTGTGTGCAGTTTAGGGTGTAATGTACTGTCAACGTGTCATATCCTCATTCACACTTCCATGCAAAGCAACAGGCTGATCTTGTTAAAACTTTGGTGTGTTTATGTGAGTGTGTCAGAGAGGGTACTTATTGTGAGGATAATCTAAATATAGGACTTGTGGGATGCTGCATTAGGTGTACGTAAGTGTTTCATGGAAAGTATGTCTTGGAAACAGGCATGTGTGTCTTTGTGTGTGTGTGTGTTTCCAGGTCTGATCCTATGTCTGTTTTGAAGGGACCACGGCCCAGATAAAGGAGTAATACAAGATATTTTTTATTTAGAGGTAGAACTGATTCTCAGAATATCTATTCCAGGAACTACAATCCCACACAACCTACCAGCCTCTCTCTCTTGCCCTGTAACACTGCAGCCTCTACACTACCTCTGATTAAACCTCAAAACAGTCTCAGTACACAGTCCCTTCAGTCTGTCCAGCCAGCCAGCCACTGGACCAGAGACTTCCAAACTCAAATTGTGATTGTCAGTTTGACCGTCAGTGAAAGTGATCTAATCCTCTGGATAGATCTCTGGTAGGAATTTGCCAGACTGAACTATAAAGAAAGAGAGGTGAACAACCTCATGGTCACACACGCACACTAAGATGACACAACAGCCACTGGTGGTGTCCTCGTAAAGGTTTACAGCCAGTTAGATGCTGCTGTGCACAGCAGGAAGGGGAGGGGGAGGGGTGGGGGAGTGTGAGGATGGGAGGGTACACAGGGCCAATGTGTGTATATAAGTACCCACAGGTACATCCATCCATACCTTACTTTTCCCTGCTTGCCCAGGAAGCTCTCTGAATCTCTGTTCCTCTCCTCCATCTATCAGACTTCTCAGCATCATGGCCTTCGCAGGGAAATGGGAAACTGAATCCCAGGTGGGATACGACGAGTTCTGCAAGCTGCTTGGTGAGACCAGCCTTCGTACTCACATTTTGGAACTCTCATTCCAGAACTCTATTCTGAAAACTCACATTCTGGAACTTACATTCTATTACTCTATTCTGACCACTCAGTCATAACATCTCTTTCAATATGATTTGTCAAAAGTAATGAAAAATACTACGTTTTGTAAAGCAATGACATCCCACAGTAGGCTGCGATACTGGTCTGCACATTTATTCATGTTGGAATTCTAGACAGAATGCGAATTCACCTGTTTGCTTGCTGTTTGTCTGCCTGCTTGACTGTCTCTGTCCATTTTCTTGCGGTCTGCAGGCATCCCTGATGACATCATTGAGAAGGGGCGTGATTACAAGCTGGTCACGGAGGTGACACAGAGTGGCAATGACTTCTCCTGGACGCAGGTGTACCCTACCAACGCCAAGGTCTGCAACAAGTTTACCATCGGCCAAGAATGCGACATGGAGACCATAGGAGGGAAGAAGTTCAAGGTGGGTTGTGTATTCCAAAATATTTCCTTCCTTCTTCCCTACGGCCTGTACTTCCTAACTTCATTCCTTCCCTCTTTCCTCCATACTACCTGTACTCCCAAACTTCCTATCTTCCTTTCTTCTTCCCTACCACATGTACTCCTCAACTTCCTTCCTTGGAGAAATCCCAGATGTGATGCAGTATATGCAGCATAGATATAAACATAAAAAAGATTGAAACGTTCAGTGTACAGTTTACAATGTGTACAGTTTAAAGTAAAGGTCCTTTCCTCCTTTCCAGGCCACGGTCACAATGGAAGGAGCCAAGCTGTGTGTCCAGTTCCCCAACTACCACCACATGTCTGAGATCAGCGGAGGAAAGCTGGTGGAGGTGAGCAGCGCCTGCTCTCAGGGCTGGGCAGCAGGGCAGGCTATCGTCCATGGTGCCCACCATTTACGTACCTCCATAACTGGCTAATCTAACTGTGTCAGCGTTGAGGTTGGGGTTTAGTGATGAAATTAGTGTCGGAGTTAGTGTTGTCTTGGGTAAACACATATACTGGGAATAGGCAGGCAAAGCAGGAAATGACATCATCAATCTGCCTCAGGTGTTGGAAAATACAAGAATATTCTATGTTCCTACTTATACCTTCTAATATCAGAGTCAAATTATAAACAACTATCACATTACTCGTATGTTGCAGACATTATCTTATGAATATATAGTTATTTCGTTGTATATGTATATTTATTGTGTGTTGTCCTGTCCCAGACCTCCACTGCTGGCTCTGTGACTCTGAAGAGAACCAGTAAGAAGATCTAGATACTCCCATTACAACTCCACATTAACAACAACCAGTGACCTCAAACTACTGCCAAGTATACAGTTGAATAAACTAAAACTGTACTTCAACCTGTTGGGCTCTCTATTTTTGTGTGTAAAAAAACTAATTGTGACTTGTGCCAAATCATACTAGCTACACTAGGAGGCACTCCATCTTAAACCTCACTCAAAAGATAATCTCTTCTTCTCTATAATTCTCTTCTAGACTAATTCAGTATAGTGTATAATAATAATAACAACTTAACTTCAAATGGGTTCAAAACGTTTCTGTCACTGATGGTAGAATCTGTGTTTCAAGTATTTCCTAGATCCCACACCCACATTCCCTCTTTCTCAGAGCAAATCAGAGGAGAAGGCTGTTCACGTTCTTGGAGAGCGTGAACAACTAGGAGTGTCAGAGAATAGCTTGTCCGCTGAGCCAACATATTTCAGTCAGTCTGCATGAATATACACTGAGACAGTCTCCTTGAGACAATACAAGACGCAACACAATGAAACAATGGAGGAGATGGCTGAGGGGTAGTTTTGGATAGAAGACAGAGAAGGGAGGAAGGGAGACAGAAAAACTGCATCCTGCCCTACCCCCCGGCCCTGTTTCTGTAAACAATGGCAGTTTAAAATGATCTAGTAAGCTGTTCACTGTATTTGTTTAGAGGTAATGTGGGAGAAAGGGGGTGGGGTGTCATTCCTATTGTCTAAAAGGAAGGTGACTAGTTGTCTCTCGGGTGGAACTAATTGATTAGTTGACTCTCTCTCCCTCCATCTCCGCCTCTCCTTCTCATTGGGGAGCTTTTCATGTGCAGTGACTTGAGACATTTACATCCAGCCACTCCTCCCTCGGGGTATGTGAATTATCACCTTTATGTTCCAAACAAGCTTTCCACAGCTAGATCCTCTAGCGGTAAACATGCACAGACACCCACACACAAGCTACAATGCTGGAACAGTGAAACACAACAGCCAGGTCAGATGGTTGAGTGGTTCGGGAGTCGTGCTGTTAATCAGAAGGTTGTTGGTTCAATTCCCGGCCGTGCAAAATTACATTGTGTCCTTGGGCAAGGCATTTCACCCTACTTGCCTCGGGGAGAATGTCCCTGTACTTACTGTAAAGGCCGATTTATAGTTCTGCGTTTTTACGCACACGCACACGGGGAACGCCCTCTCCGTCAAGAAACGCCCTCTGCGTGTCCTCTCCGAGCCCCTCGCAGAGCTCTGCGTGCACCTCCTGATTTTCCTGACTGTCTGTCCATCCGTTATTTTACGGATACCCCTTGGCTGTGATTGGTCCGTATTAAGAACCGCTTGCGTCAGGAGTGGGGGCGGGGTTGCCATGACCAACAAGAGAATAGAATCCTTTGACCGCCATTGTTGTAAGTTTTTACAATTCATATTTCAGCTAAACAGTACATGTAAATCAGTATCTGAATTAAAATGTAACGAGAAATGGGCAGTGTAGTTGCTGAAAATTTGCTTATTTTATTGATGAAACGGTTCATTTGTAAATTTGCTCCGACTTTTCGATAACCTAGCTAGCATCGCAGTGCAGAGCCATCTACTGTTCTGGCGGTGAATTGCTTTCAGCACTCAGAGCCTTCGGAGTAGTATAAATTCAACCAATCCGTCCGACTCCGTCCGTGCGTCTGTCCGTTAACGGAGACGCAGAAGTATAAATCTATGGAGGATTATAGGGGCCAAAACTAAATAAATAAATACTTGGATAAATAAACAATTATATAACACAAAGCTTAAATAAATGACACAAAATATATAAATGTTACATGTATTTGTGTGTATATATATATATGTTTAGGTTTTCATGTGTTTACATTTATTCATTTATACTTACATTTATTCATTTATACTTACATTTATTTATTTATACTTACATGTATTTATTTATACTTACATTTATGTATTTATACTTACATTTATCCACGGTGAAACTTCCTGCAGCAAAATAAATCTGTCGTCCCCCCGTCACCAAGTCAGGGGGCGGGTCAAAGCCTCTGATTAGTGGTTCAACTTGAATCGACTGCTTTTGACTATTCCAAGGTGGCAGCACCTTGTGCGGATTCAATGAATGAAATATTGAATGCTACAGTGGTCGAAATGTTAGCGGAAGCTGAAGAGATGGAGGCACCTGCCAGTTAACTTTTTTTTTACATCATATTGAGAGCTTTGCTGAAATTATAGGAATGATATTGGCCCTAACTGACCCAGACATCAATGAAAATGTGTTCACGATCCTCAGCGAGATGATACAGCATAGGGGTGGGCATATCGATCTTAAGACCGATTTATGTGGGATGTGTAAACTAACAGTAGAGGGACAATGAGTGAAACAGAAACCTTGGTCAACTGTTGGTTTATTCCATTTAATATCCTGCTCAGATGTTTGTCCTCGAAATGTCCCCCAAAGTGCTTCTGCAGCAGAAACAAGTCTTCACACACCTCTCTGGACACATCTACCCAGTGCTGCAACCCTCACCCTCCACTGCAACCATCACCCTCTACTGAAACCCTCACCCTCCTTTGCAACCCTCACTCTCCACTGCAGTGGTTCCCAACCCTGGCCCTCAGGGCACCCTGTCCTGCCTGTTTTAGATGTTTCCCTGCTCCAAATAAATGGTCATAAGCAAGCTTCTGCAGAGCTGGATAACGACCCATTCATTTGAACCAGGTGTGTAGGAGCAGGGAAACATATAAAAGACGCAGGAAAAGGTGCCCTGAGGATCCACTGCTCCACTGTAACCCTCACCCTCCACTTTAACCCTCACCCTCCACTGCATCCCTCAGCCTCCAGTGTAACCCTCATCCTCCACTGCAACGCTCATCCTCACCCTCCACTGTTACCCTCATTTTCCACTTTAACCCTCACCCTCCATTGCAACCCTCACCTTCCACTGTAACCCTCACCCTCCACTGTAACCCTCACCCTCCACTGCAACGCTCACCCTCCACTGCAACGCTCATCCTCCACTGTAACCCTCAACTTCCACTGTAACCCTTAATCTCCACTGTAACCCTCAACCTCCACTGTAACCCTCACCCTCCACTGTAACCCTTAACCTCCACTGTAACCCTCACCGTCCACTATAGCCCCATCTCCCTGTGCTACCTCTTTCAAACAAATGTAATATAAATTATAACCAAAATAAAGTAAACAATAAACAAATCTGGAACAAATACCAGTACTTGGTCAAATAACACACAAGAGATTGAGAGAGAGAGAGAGAGAGAGAGAGAGAGAGAGAGAGAGAATGAGAGAAAGAGGGAAAGAGGGGAAAAAGAGAGGGGGAGCGAAAAAGAAAGAGAAGAGAGGTAGGTAGAGAGTACATAAGAGAAAGTGGGAGACAAAGTAGCTAGTGAGTGACGAGCATCACCCCTTGCCCTTCCATTATCCCTGTTGTAGAACTAAAACACAGCTGTGGTAACTGGTCAGTAGAGCCTGTTCTTCATCCAAAGACGAGAAAGAACCTCAACAGTTGCAGGCACTATCGCTATGGCAACCAGCATCACCATAACCTCATAGGGAAGGAGAAAGCAGCCACCTCACGATAGCATCTTGAGTATGTGTGTGTGTATGTGTGAGTGTGGTGTGTATAAAGGGGTGTGTGTTGACGTACATGCATGTGTGTGTATACATTCGTATGAGTATGTGTGTATAGTGTGTGAGTGTGGTTTGTGTACGCGTGTGTGTGTGCCTGTAACAGCACTTATTAGATCTAATTTATTAGACATCTGAGATCTGATGGTGGTGTAAGTGAAGACAAGCTGTACCAACCAATAGACCTTCTGGAGGGTTCTTATTGGCCAAGAGTCCTCTGATCCCGCTAGCTGATTGGCCCACGGTGCCTAGGTCCAACTTCTGCTGGTGTCACCTGTCAAAGCAGCCGCCCACAAAGGTGTTATGGGAGGAGCTTAGGTAAGCGCCACTATAGGGTAGGCTGAGGCAATGGCCGTGGCGGGACTCAGAGGCCACCTGCAAGCTGATTGGTCCTTGATGAGACTGAGTACCCAATCCTGAGGCCAGGATGGGGAGGAAGGTTGCCTGGGAAGCGGATCCTGAGATGAGTCCACTCTGGCAGGGCTGAACGTGGTAGTGAGACCCAGCAGGCCTCCAAGCCTGGAACTCGCCTAGCACACGTGGCTGGAGCAGGGGGGCAGAGGAAAGGCAGGGAACAGAGGAGAAGGTCCTGGACTGGACAGGGGTCAGACTGGCTCCAGACCTGGGCTTAGACTTATTGGCCTGTTTCACATCACTGTCATGAGCTCTGGAAGAGACAGAGAGACAGACCATGTTTACAGTGCTGTGTTAAGGAATGTGTGTGTGTGTGCGTATATATGTATCTGTTTGTGTGGGTAAAATGTGTGTGTGTGTCAATATGTGATTGTGTGTTTGTGTACATGTGTCTGTGTATTTGTGTGTATTTATGTGTGTGTGTGTGGGGGGGAATGCCTTTTGTATGTTGTGTGTGTGTCTAAGTGTGTGCGTGTGTATGTTCATGTCTAGGAGGTGTAATACGTGTCACCGGTTCATTTGCAAAGCGCACAGTAGCCCCTACACACGCCTGCGCAATGATATCAATCCTCTGAACACGCTAGAACTTGACATTGACTTCCAATGGACACAGGTGTTCACAAACACGTCACGTAGGCGTCACGCTGGGGATGTGCACGTGTACTCTACACCTGACATACGCCTCAAATATGCAAGACCTACGCCTAACTATTTGATAAATATCTAGGCGTAAGCACAGGCAGGTGTTGTGTGCTTTGCATACTCTCACTTTTACATTTTACATTTTAGTCATTTTGCAGACGCTCTTATCCAGAAATAAATTAAATAATCTGTTATCACATTTACATTACATTTACATTTAGTCATTTAGCGGACGCTCTTATCCAGAGCAACTTACAGTAAGTACAGGGACATTCCCCCCGAGGCAAGTAGGGTGAAGTGCTTTGCCCAAGGACACACCGTCATTTGGCACAGCCGGGAATCAAACAGACCTTCTGATTACTAGCCCGATTCCCTAACCGCTCAGCCACCTGACTCCCCGTCTTCACTTACACCACCATCAGATCTACACCACACTGATGTCCAATAAGTGAGATCTAATAAGTGCTGTTACAGGCACACACACACACACGTACACAAACCACACTCACACACTATACAAACGGCCAAAACTCATACGGCCTCCACTTTTACGCAGCGCAGCACAGAAACGCCTGCAAACACCTGCCTGTCTATACGGGTTGGCTTGCCTTGGGTCAATATGTTATTCATGTTTGTGTTGTTAGTCGGTGATTATTGCCTACTACAATTTTAGCATGGTGGATGCGAGTCCATATATGTCTGTGTGTGGGAGTGCGTGTTCATGTGTGAGTTCATGTGTGTCTTACAGCAGCATCATCTCTACGCAAGCCGTGAGCTGTCCGTTGGAGTAGCCAGTGAGAGTGTGCAGTAGGGTGGTCCAGTGGGGGCTGATGTCCAGACACATCCGAGACGCAGCGATGCTGGCAGATGCCACGTGGGAGGGGCCGAACTGCAGGAAGAAGTGGTCTGGATGGGGAGGACATTATTGATAAATCAGGTGGCTGAGCGGGTAGAGCATCGGGTTAGTAATCTGAAGGTTGCCAGTTCAATTCCCGGCCGGTGCACATGACGTTGTGTCCTTGGGCAAGGCACTTCACCCTAGTTGCCTCGGGGAGAATGTCCCTGTACTTACTGTAAGTCGCTCTGGATAAGAGCGTCCGCTAAATGACTAAATGTAAATGTAATGTAAATGTAATGTAAATGTGATAACAGATTATTTAATTTAAATGTAATTTAGTCATTTAGCAGTCATCTTATCCAGAGCGACTTACAGTAAGTACAGGGACATTCTCCCCAAGGCAAGTAGGGTGACACAACGTCATTTGTCACAGCTGGGAATCGAACCGGCAACCTTTGGATTACTTGCCCGATTCCCTAAACACTCAGCCTCCTGACTCCCACTTAGTAGTAGAGATAGGTACACTGGTGTTTCACACACACCATCACCTCCTCCTCCAATACCTCCTCCAAAACCACCTTCTCTCCCTCCTCCACCTCCAAAATCACCTCCTCCTCCTCACCTTGTAGGGAGACCTCTAGGAAGTACAGAGTGTATTTGTCCAGGAAGTTCCTGGTCCGGTCCACAGAGGCAAGTGCTCGGCCCCGGTGGCGGTCCCCATCCCCCAGCGCCCCCTTCAAGTAGTAGTCGACGAAGTGGGCTGCCGTGGGCAGACACAGGTTCCAGCCCAGGCTGTCTAGCAGCTGGAGCTCCAGCCTCAGCAGGTCAGCTCTGGTCAGGACCACAGCTTGGCTCTGCATGAAGCCTAGGGAGTTGAGCTGGTTCAGCCTGGGGATTCTCTCCTCTTTCTCCTCAAACTTACCTGGGGACAAGGGAGATGGGAGAGGGGAGGGGTAGAGAGAAACATTGTTATGAGAGAAAGAGAGGAGGAAGTGAAAGGGGAAAAAAGTGAGTTGGAGTTGAGTGAGGGAGAGGAGGAAGGAAAAGGGAGAAGACAAAAAAGTTGGTGTGGGGGTGAGGTGGATTAATCTAAAAATAACCAGAGGACTTGTGCTTGAAGGGTGCAAGTCTGTTCAACGACTGAGAGGGGGTTGAAGGGGGTGGGGGTTGGAGGGGCCGGGAGGTAGGAAGGACAGAGGGTCACAGAACGGAGTGAGGCCCGGGGGAAGGGACAAAGAATACAAAGGGCAAGAGGCAGGGGGGAAGGGCATGAGGAGAGGGCGGGCATATGCTATCCCATACAGCAGTCAACAAGCCAACCCAGAAACTCATTCAGAGATCTCTCCGGGAATCCATGACTTTCCCTTAAAACAAACCTGAACTGACACTAGAACAAAAACGGAAACGTGTGTGAAACAAGAAGTGGACGTACAGGCAAGGAGGAGGCAGGAGAGGGCAGATGCGTAGAGCTCGTGGAGGGACACGTCATAGCGGTCCATAAACAGGTCCAGCAGGTACACAGCCAGGTGGTGGGCAGCCAGACACAGGCTGTACTGCTCACTCACAACAGCCAGCAAGTCAGCGAAGTAACGCCGCATCCAGATCTGGGGGGAGGAGGCTTTGTAGGAGGGCAGGGTCATCTCCTAGGAGAGGAGAGGATGGGAGGGGCAGTTATTTAACACATACATTGTGGAATTATTGCCGAAAATAGGAAGAGAGAGAGACAGAGAGGGAAAGAAAGAAAGACTAATATTCTTTTTCTTATTCAAATGGATCTATGTCTGTCGGACATCACCAGTAATGCAGAGGTAGAAGAAAAGCCAGGCCAGCCACCATGACAACAGAACAGGGTTGGAGTGTAAACCTATGTAACAGACGTGGTATTGCTAGCTCCGTCAGAGGTATACGGGCTACTGTTCACTCCGACCAGGAGTCGAACCGACCACCTCTGCTTCCCAAGCACCACCACTACCAACTACGCCAACAAAAAGCCAGCAATTTGTTTACGTGGGAGGCCTGTTACATACTTGAGGAGTGAATTTCACCACACATCGGCTACACCTACAGGAGGGTATCTCTCCAAGAGCAGGGTTGGAGTGTAAACCTACAGGAGGGTATCTCTCCAGGTGCAGGGTTAGAGTGTAAACCTACAGCAGGGTATCTCTCCAGGTGCAGGGTCGTATGGCCCAGGAGGTTAAGTTGGTCATCTCTGGCTTGTTGAGTGCATGAGGTGTAAAGTGTGAGAAGTGTTTCTGAGATGTTAAAAGTTACTCAACCTTCTTCTTCAGAGTTTGGTGAATGTCCACTGCTAGCTGGCTCTTCCACCACTGTGCCTCTGACTCCATCTCTCTCTCTTTCTCTCTCTGCTTGTCCTTGAAAGGCTGTATTCCCTTGTGAACACATTTATATTTTAGATAATAAGATCACTTGACACAAGTGGGGAATATTCAGAGGCTGAACTATGTTACCGTTTACAGAGCCTATGATCGTCACTATAATCTTGGATGAGAGATAGACATCTCTCTCTTTAGACATGATTTAGCCATTGCTATCCCTAAAATACCAGAGAATAGTGGCCTAGTAGACTGTTAGTAGGCCTACGCTATTCTGACAAAATTGCAACTACAACACCTATGTTTTCTGTAGAGAGAACGTGGCCAGCTGGCCACACGCAGGGCTAACGAGTTATTTACCTTTGATCTGCTCATACCCGGAGCTACCGACTCCTGTCCAATGTTGCATTTCAGTCAAACCAAGAGCATTCTGAGAACATCCTTCACCGGTTACTTTGTTAAACGACTCTTGTCAAAACCTTACATTCAGGCAGCGGTCAGGGACCTATTCAACTAGTTCTATTGTTCCGCTCTGGAACCTGTGCTAGACAGTCCGGAGTTGTTGTGGCAGCAATGAGTTTACGGGTGTAGATTCGGGGGTTAGTGTAGCATGGACTGTGTGACCCCAGGACAGCGCCCCCAACAAGCATTGTCAATCTATAAAATGAACACTTTCTGGTCCATATATACTCACCACACACTACAACTATAAATTGTTGTGTTCGAATGATTAACGTAGTTCAGACTGGGCAAGCTGAACTAATTCTTGAAACTTTTAACTTATTGAGAATACAAGCAAATAAGCTACATAATAGCCAATTTAGCCAACAACGTAGACCTACGTAATTTTGATTAATTGGTTTTCATATCTGAAGCTAAGCATTATCTAAATACCATAAACCACTTATTTGGCCAACAGATGGCGTCTAAACTCTACATTTGGCATATAGGTTTTGACTGCCTACACGATTGTGTACGTGCGCGCGCGCGTGGTTGTGTGTGTCCATACGTGTGTGGGTGAATGGGTTCAAGTTTGTTTTGATATCCACAGCAACAGCGACGTTTCCATTGCAGAGTAAAGCGATGGTATCTGACAGGCAAAACAGACAGAATTCAGTCTCAAGTGCTGCTGAATCTAATCACTGAAACATTATGAAAGTTTGTCCGCCATATTCATTTCCCATGGTTCTTGAAATTCAAACCCTAGTTAACCACAAGACAAGAATGCAGTCATAGCACCCACTGTACAGAACGGCATAACTGAATGGCCCTGCGCTGGTGCCAGAAGCGCGCACACACACATGCGCACATACACACACAATATAAACATACACACATGCGCACACACACGCACACAATAACACTTGGCAGTTACAGCTGATCCCTGTTGATCTGCAGGGACTGAGGCTATACACATTCAGACATACTAAGCACACACACACATACACACATACATATACTAGCAGACCCATACCACACCACCTGTCTCCATCAGCACTGTCTGTAACATGCTGTCAAAGTGGCAAAGCTCTGGTATCTTAATACTGGACCAACTATGTTCTTGTCAACTTGGCGTTCTGGTGTCCCATGAGACATAGAGTGTGTGATTGTTTGTGACAGAGTAAAAGAGAGAGAGAGAGAGAGAGAGAGAGAGAGAAAGAGAGAGAGAGAGAGAGAGAGAGAGAGAGAGAGAGAGAGAGAGAGAGAGAGAAGAGAGAGAGAGAGAGAGAGAGAGAGAGAGAGAGAGAGAGAGAGGGAGAGAGAGAAAGTGTGAGTGAGTTAGTGGGTGTCTGTCTTGTGAGGTTGGACATTCGGCCCAGGTTAAAGTTACAGGATCCAGGACACATATACCCCAGGACGGGCCAGGTCAGGGGGCAGGTATACTGTATGGGGTGTCTCCAGAACAGTCAGTGTGCCACAACAGCCAGCCTCTTACAGTAAAAACTATAAAACACATCCTTGTCACTGTAACAGTTTGTGAAACACCCACTTTTAAATGTAGCCTTACACAATGACATTTTCACACAAATTGTTGCAGGTTGCAAATTGGCTGAAACAAAATGTCCATGCAACTTGACATTTAGTAAGGAATTATACATAGACAATTAAGAGTTTATGTGTGAAGAACTAAAGAAGAAACCATTTTATGTTTTATTATTTTATTCAATTTGGCGAAAAGCCGTTGTCGAGTTGAAATCAGTTGAAATTAAATCACATTAATGGTAGTTTACGTCATCATCCGACACAATATCAGTTTTGCAACGGTTGTGTCTAAGTTTCAAGCAAGTTTCAAGTGCGTTGCAGAGGGCTTTACTCACCATGCAACTCAAATGCAACATAATTTAACCTAGTTCCACCAAATAAAGTTGTGTACAAATGTCACCATGTAAAGCCAGCCTACTTGTAAAAACTATAAAACACTCATCTGTTGCTGCAACAGTTTACATAAACACACTTGTCAGATTCTCCTAGCTGGTCAGAGAAATGAGTCAACAGTTGTAGGAATCAAACCTGGAGCCTTCCTGTGCCAACTTAATAAGCTAAAGTCCTAAAGCTGGTTTAGTCATCAAGCAAGCATGGCTCAGAACCACATCCTGTGACTGCCAAGGATATGAGTTACGCACACGCAAGCTGATAGCTGCCCTGCAGCCAGGACCTGAATACAGTATAGGACCTGTCCTCACTAAACACAGTATAGGACCTGCCCTCACTAAACACAGTATAGGGTCTGTCCTCACTATACACAGTATAGGACCTGTCCTCACTGAACACAGTATAGACCCTGTCCTCACTGAACACTGTATAGGGCCTGTTTTCACTAAACACAGTATAGGGTCTGTCCTCACTGAACACAGTATAGGGTCTGTCCTCACTGAACACAATATAGGGTCTGTCCTTACTGAACACAGTATAGGGTCTGTCCTCACTGAACACAGTATAGGACCTGTCCTCACTAAACACAGTATAGGACCTGTCCTCACTTAACACAGTATAGGCTCTGTCCTCACTGAACACAGTATAGGACCTGTCCTCACTGAACACAGTATAGGCTCTGTCCTCACTATACACAGTATAAGACCTGTCCTCACTGAACACAGTATAGGCTCTGTCCTCACTGAACACAGTATAGGGTCTGTCCTCACTGAACACAATATAGGGTCTGTCCTTACTGAACACAGTATAGGGTCTGTCCTCACTGAACACAGTATAGGACCTGTCCTCACTAAACACAGTATAGGTTATGTCCTCACTAAACACAGTATAGGACCTGTCCTCACTATACACAGTATAGGACCTGTCCTCACTGAACACAGTATAGACCCTGTCCTCACTGAACACTGTATAGGGCCTGTTTTCACTAAACACAGTATAGGGTCTGTCTTCACTGAACACAGTATAGGGTCTGTCCTCACTGAACACAGTATAGGGTCTGTCCTCACTGAACACAGTATAGGGTCTGTCCTCACTGAACACAATATAGGGTCTGTCCTTACTGAACACAGTATAGGGTCTGTCCTCACTGAACACAGTATAGGACCTGTCCTCACTAAACACAGTATAGGACCTGTCCTCACTTAACACAGTATAGGCTCTGTCCTCACTGAACACAGTATAGGACCTGTCCTCACTGAACACAGTATAGGCTCTGTCCTCACTATACACAGTATAAGACCTGTCCTCACTGAACACAGTATAGGCTCTGTCCTCACTGAACACAGTATAGGGTCTGTCCTCACTGAACACAATATAGGGTCTGTCCTTACTGAACACAGTATAGGGTCTGTCCTCACTGAACACAGTATAGGACCTGTCCTCACTAAACACAGTATAGGTTATGTCCTCACTAAACACAGTATAGGACCTGTCCTCACTGAACACAGTATAGGGTCTGTCCTCACTGAACACAATATAGGGTCTGTCCTTACTGAACACAGTATAGGGTATGTCCTCACTGAACACAGTATAGGACCTGTCCTCACTAAACACAGTATAGGTTATGTCCTCACTGAACACATTATAGGACCTGTCCTCACTGAACACAGTATAGGCTCTGTCCTCACTGTACACAGTATAGGTTCTGTCCTCACTATACACAGTATAAGACCTGTCCTCACTGAACACAGTATAGGCTCTGTCCTCACTGAACACAGCATAGGCTCTGTCCTCACTGAACACAGTATAGGACCTGTCCTCACTGAACACAGTATAAGACCTGTCCTCACTGAACACAGTATAGGCTCTGTCCTCACTTAACACAGTAGAGGCTCTGTCCTCACTGAACACAGTATAGGGTCTGTCCTCACTGAACACAATATAAGGTCTGTCCTTACTGAACAAAGTATAAGGTCTGTCCTCACTGAACACAGTATAGGACTTGTCCTCACTAAACACAGTATAGGTCATGTCCTCACTAAACACAGTATAGGACCTGTCCTCACTGAACAAAGTATAGGGTCTGTCCTCACTTAACACAGTATAGGCTCTTTCCTCATTGAACACAGTATAGGGTCTGTCCTCACTGAACACAGTATAGGCTCTGTCCTCACTGAACATAGCATAGGCTCTGTCCTCACTGAACACAGTATAGGGTCTGTCCTCACTGAACACAATATAGGGTCTGTCCTTACTGAACACAGTATAGGGTCTGTCCTCACTGAACACAGTATAGGACCTGTCCTCACTAAACACAGTATAGGTTATGTCCTCACTAAACACAGTATAGGACCTGTCCTCACTGAACACAGTATAGGCTCTGTCCTCACTGAACACAGTATAGGACCTGTCCTCACTGAACACAGTATAAGACCTGTCCTCACTGAACACAGTATAGGCTCTGTCCTCACTTAACACAGTAGAGGCTCTGTCCTCACTGAACACAGTATAGGGTCTGTCCTCACTGAACACAATATAAGGTCTGTCCTTACTGAACAAAGTATAAGGTCTGTCCTCACTGAACACAGTATAGGACTTGTCCTCACTAAACACAGTATAGGTCATGTCCTCACTAAACACAGTATAGGACCTGTCCTCACTGAACAAAGTATAGGGTCTGTCCTCACTTAACACAGTATAGGCTCTTTCCTCATTGAACACAGTATAGGGTCTGTCCTCACTGAACACAGTATAGGGTCTGTCCTCACTATACACAGTATAGGACCTGTCCTCACTGAACACAGTATAGGCTCTGTCCTCACTTAACACAGTATAGGCTCTGTCCTCACTGAACACAGTATAGGACCTGTCCTCACTGAACACAGTATAGGGTCTGTCCTCACTGAACACAATATAGGGTCTGTCCTTACTGAACACAGTATAGGGTCTGTCCTCACTGAACACAGTATAGGACCTGTCCTCACTAAACACAGTATAGGTTATGTCCTCACTAAACACAGTATAGGACCTGTCCTCACTGTACACAGTATAGGCTCTGTCCTCACTATACACAGTATAAGACCTGTCCTCACTGAACACAGTATAGGCTCTGTCCTCACTGAACACAGTATAGGGCCTGTCCTCATTGAACACAGTATAGGGTCTGTCCTCACTGAACACAATATAGGGTCTGTCCTTACTGAACACAGTATAGGGTCTGTCCTCACTGAACACAGTATAGGACCTGTCCTCACTAAACACAGTATAGGTTATGTCCTCACTAAACACAGTATAGGACCTGTCCTCACTGTACACAGTATAGGCTCTGTCCTCACTATACACAGTATAAGACCTGTCCTCACTGAACACAGTATAGGCTCTGTCCTCACTGAACACAGCATAGGCTCTGTCCTCACTGAACACAGTATAGGGTCTGTCCTCACTGAACACAATATAGGGTCTGTCCTTACTGAACACAGTATAGGGTATGTCCTCACTGAACACAGTATAGGACCTGTCCTCACTAAACACAGTATAGGTTATGTCCTCACTAAACACAGTATAGGACCTGTCCTCACTGAACACAGTATAGGCTCTGTCCTCACTGAACACAGTATAGGACCTGTCCTCACTGAACACAGTATAAGACCTGTCCTCACTGAACACAGTATAGGCTCTGTCCTCACTTAACACAGTATAGGACTTGTCATCACTAAACACAGTATAGGGTCTGTCCTCACTGAACACAATATAAGGTCTGTCCTTACTGAACAAAGTATAAGGTCTGTCCTCACTGAACACAGTATAGGACTTGTCATCACTAAACACAGTATAGGTCATGTCCTCACTAAACACAGTATAGGACCTGTCCTCACTGAACAAAGTATAGGGTCTGTCCTCACTTAACACAGTATAGGCTCTTTCCTCATTGAACACAGTATAGGGTCTGTCCTCACTGAACACAGTATATGGTCTGTCCTCACTATACACAGTATAGGACCTGTTCTCACTGAACACAGTATCGGGTCTGTCCTCACTTAACACAGTATAGGCTCTGTCCTCATTGAACACAGTATAGGGTCTGTCCTCACTGAACACAGTATAGGGTCTGTCCTCACTGAACACAGTATAGGGTCTGTCCTCACTGAACACACTATAGGCTCTGTCCTCATTGAACACAGTATAGGGTCTGCCCTCACTGAACACAGTATAGGGTCTGTCCTCACTATACACAGTATAGGACCTGTCCTCACTGAACACAGTATAGGCTCTGTCCTCACTTAACACAGTATAGGCTCTGTCCTCACTGAACACAGTATAGGACCTGTCCTCACTGAACACAGTATAGGGTCTGTCCTTACTGAACACAGTATAGGGTCTGTCCTCACTGAACACAGTATAGGGCCTGTCCTCATTGAACACAGTATAGGGTCTGTCCTCACTGAACACAGTATAGGGTCTGTTTTCACTGAACACAGTATAGGGTCTGTCTTCACTGAACACAGTATAGGGTCTGTCCTCACTGAACACAGTATAGGGTCTGTCCTCAATGAACACAGTATAAACCCTGTCCTCACCGAGCACAGTATAGGGTATGTCCTCACTGAACACAATATAGGGTCTGTCCTTACTGAACACAGTATAGGGTCTGTCCTCACTGAACACAGTATAGGACCTGTCCTCACTAAACACAGTATAGGTTATGTCCTCACTAAACACAGTATAGGACCTGTCCTCACTGAACACAGTATAGGCTCTGTCCTCACTGAACACAGTATAGGACCTGTCCTCACTGAACACAGTATAGGGTCTGTCCTCACTGAACACAATATAAGGTCTGTCCTTACTGAACAAAGTATAGGGTCTGTCCTCACTGAACACAATATAAGGTCTGTCCTCACTTAACACAGTATAGGCTCTTTCCTCATTGAACACAGTATAGGGTCTGTCCTCACTGAACACAGTATATGGTCTGTCCTCACTATACACAGTATATGGTCTGTCCTCACTATACACAGTATAGGCTCTGTCCTCATTGAACACAGTATAGGGTCTGTCCTCACTGAACACAGTATAGGGTCTGTCCTCACTATACACAGTATAGGACCTGTCCTCACTGAACACAGTATAGGCTCTGTCCTCACTTAACACAGCATAGGCTCTGTCCTCACTGAACACAGTATAGGACCTGTCCTCACTGAACACAGTATAGGGTCTGTCCTTACTGAACACAGTATAGGGTCTGTCCTCACTGAACACAGTATGGGGCCTGTCCTCATTGAACACAGTATAGGGTCTGTCCTCACTGAACACAGTATAGGGTCTGTTTTCACTGAACACAGTATAGGGTCTGTCCTCACTGAACACAGTGTAGTACCTGTCCTCACTAAACAAAGTATAGGGCCTGTCCTCACTGAACACAGCATAGGGTCTGTCCTCACTGAACACAGTAAAGGTCCCGTCCTCACTGAACACAGTATAGGGCCTCACACACATGTTCCAGAAAAGGAAATAATTGTCATTCAGTTGCAAAAAATCTATGATGACATTTCGTAGATGTTTGTAATACTTCGTTACCGCAAGTGAGAAAGGATTTACTGTCACAATTTGTGTTCAAATAGCAGATACCGTCAGTGTGATGAAGGGGATTTGAAACTGCCACATCTAGATGAGCAGTCAAATGCTCTACCACTAACCTATACTCATCCCAAACCCCTCATGAAAAGTAGGATTCCGATAGTGTGAGATACATCTTAGTAACCATATTGCATTTGACTGTTTATTCCTCCTTAATTAATAGTTTATTTATCCTTTTTAGTCTTTTTAATCCTTTTTATCTTATAGTCACACTTAGGCCCAGGCCTACTGTAACCTGTGTGGAAACATTCTGTGTGCTGATCAGAGCGAATTTTATCTTCAGCAGCATATCTGGACCAGCTAATCTTTCAGGCTGAGCTTGTCTCCGTCCCTCTTTAACCAGCCTCCACTCCCCACACCTACCCTGTCCTATCAAGTCAAGTCGGTGATAGGGCTCGGCTGTATCTACCCTGTCGCTATATTTAGCCCAGGGTATGGGACTGGGACTGGGACTGTCCCGGCAAACGAAGAGAGGTGGATTCCAGAGGTCTGATCCCAGCAGGCAGAGTATTCTCTCTCTCTTTCTCTCTCTTTCTCACCCCCCCTCTCTCCTTCTCCCCTCTCTCTCTCTCTCTCTCTCTCTCTCTCTCTCTCTCTCTCTCTCTCTCTCTCTCTCTCTCTCTCTCTCTCTCGCTCTTTCTTTCAGTCCACACCTGCTGTAGCTGCTAACCACCACCTCCGCCATCTTCTCTCCCTCAGGCCCTGGCGCGATCACTATCAATCACATACCTCCAGACCCAGACCCACCAAGAGGCCTGGACCTCGTGCTCCTGCCCGCTGACAGAGCCCTAGAGACGGAGAAGAAGGTCAGATGGTCGGCCTGGCTCATGACACCCATCAGACACAGTCGTATGCCCAAGGGAGAAAGACTTGACCTAGATTTCTCCTCTGCTTTCTATTTTCTGCTGTTTGTGAAAGATAAGCAGTAATTTAAAGGGGTATTCTGTGATGTTTATATGGTTTCAGGTTCGAGTGCATATGAAGATGTGTCAGTCCTGATCGTTATCTGTCTATGCTGGGTATAAGGTAGGTCCTGACAAGCGTTTCCTTTTCAGAGAGTTCTGGGCAGAGTCTCAATAATCCCTCCTCACTTCCTCATTTCTTCCCTACTTTCCTCCCTCTAATGTTGCTGTGGGAGAGGTCTGACAGTGAGGGGTGGGGTGGGGGGATTGTTGCAGGGATTGTTGCTGTCTTACAAGATAAACTTGCCTCCTTCCCTTCATTGGATAGTTAAGATGAGAAATTAACTGTGTAGAAGAGCACAGAACATCCACCTATAAATCAATATTAGGTCAGAGAATACTTTAAGGAGGAATGGAAGGAAGGAAGCATGTTCAAAGTATTAGGACAGAACCCTTGTGTAGAGGGCCTCTTCAACATGACATGGAGGTAACAGTAGCTGTCTGTTTGGAAGTCCACAGGAGCCTGACTGTCACACACCCTCGAATAACCTCACACATCACCTGAACACACACACGTTTACACAGACACACATGTTAGCGCACACACACACAGAATGTCTTCATGTCAGATCATGTGCCTGCACAGGTCTCTTCCACTGACTTGCATAACCACCATCTACACAACACACACTTTCAAAACATCTCACACAACACATGACAAACATACTTTCACAACCTGTGTAGAAATATTGCATGGAAAAACAAGGCATGGGTTTGAAAACCAAAACATTTGTTATCCATTATTGAATCTTGAGGTTGATATGAAGATGTTTTCTTTAATTGTCTTTCATCAGTTCTGGTCCAGCAAATGAGACGTGAACTCCAGGCCCTGTACTCTGTAAGCATATGATCTTGATCTTTACCCTTGGAGTGGAAACAGCCCTCTCCATAGTGTTTAACCAGCCCTTACGCAGACTCTGCTGCAAGATGACATTACCAGAAAGGACACCATGCTCTGAGCAGTTAGAGGATGAGGAGGAGACAGAAGTGACAGTGGGAGATGAAGAGGAGCAGGATGATGATAACTCCTCAGCTTCCTACTACTCAGCCATTAGCTCTCTTAGTGACTGGGATGACCTGCCAAAGGAGAACGGGGTAGACGGAGGGCCTCAAACCCAGGTCTCTACTCCTCGAACCACCCCACCACCCCGGGTCAGAGAGTCTCCTCTCTCCCCTGTGCCTTTTCCAGGGGCTCAAACCCAGGTTGCCTGCCCTGGAACCACCCCAGCACCTCAAGACAGAGATGCGGTCCTCTCAACTAAGCCCTCCTTTTGGCATCAAACCCAGGTCTCCCCTCTTTGAACCACCCCACTACACCGGGACAGAGATGCTGCCCCTTCTACTTCTCTTCCTTTTGGGTCTCAAACCCAAGTTGCTTCTACTCAAACCACCCTACTGCCCCAAATCAGTGTGTTTCTTTTCCCACCTGTACCTTTTCCAGGGGCTCTAACCCAGGTCCCCTCCCCTGGAACAACCCCACTACCCCTGGGTACAAAGGCTGTACATTGTCCAGCCCACCAACAGACCAAGGGGGGTGCAAATCCAGCTAGAGAGGCTTCCAGCTCACCTACTCTGCATCTCCCCTGCAGGGCCAGTGTGTCTGTGTCTGTCAGTGGGACTCAAAGTAGCCTGGTGGGCCGCCCACACCTGCCTCTCTGGTTCACCGTCAGGGCAAACCTCCTGCCCAGAAAAGGCCTGCAGGGAGGGCCAGAGGGAGACAGAGAGACAAGGGACATCCAGGAGACAGGCAGAGAGACCAGAGATAACCAGGAAACTAGTCAGGTGCCAACACAGGAGAAGAGATGGCAGAGACATAAGAGACCGGAGGAGTGTCAGGAGAGACAGATAAGACAGGAAGAGAGACAGAAGGAGAGACAGGAGAACAGACAGGAGGAAAAGCAGAAGGATATACAGGAGGAGAAGGGGGAAATGAGACAGATAAGACTGGAGGAGAGAAAGGAGGAGAGGTGCGAGAAGAAGCAGAAGGAGAGACAAGAGGAAAGGCATGAGGAGAGGCAAGAAGAGAGGCATGAGGAGAGGCATGAGGAGAGGCATGAAGATAGGCAGGAGGATAGGCAGCAGGAGAAATAGATAAAACAGGAAGAAATACAGGAAGAGAAACAGGAGGAGATACAAGAGGAGAGGCAGGAAGAGAGGCAAGAGAAGGGACAGAAGGGTAATGTGGTGCAGAGACAAATAGGACTGGAGGAGAAGCAGAAGGAAAGGCAGAAGGGGATACAAAAAGAGAGGCAGGAGGAGAGGCATGAGGAGCGGCATGAGGAAAGGCAGGAAGAGAAAGAGATAAAACAGGAAGAAACACTAGAAAAGGGACAAGTGGAGAAACAAGAGGAAAGACAGGAGGGACATGAGGAGGGACAGCAGGCAAGGCAGAAGGAGAAACAGGAGGAGAAACAGGAAATACAGGAGGAGAGGCAGGAGGAGGGACAGGAGGCAAGGCAGGAGGAGGGACAGGAGGTGAGACAGGAGGAGAGACAGGAGGAGAGTCCGGAGGGGGTGCAGGAGGAGATACAGGAGGCAAGGCAGAAGGAGAGACAGGATGAGAGGCAGGAGGATAATGTGGAGCAGAGACAGATAGGACCGGAGAAGAATCAGGAGGAAAGACAGGAGAAGAAGAGAAAAGGCAGGAGGTGAGGCAAGAGGAAAAATAGGAAAGACAGGAGGAGAGACTGCAGGGGGAGGAGGAGGAGAGACACGAGGAGAGACGGGGAGAGAGACAGGCAGCTAGAGAGCCGATTTTTCAAGGGTTGAAGCGGGAAAGGGGGGAGGAGAAGGGAAGGGAGGGGGAAAAGGAAGGGCCGGGGGAGGGGGCAAAGGAAAGGGAAGGGGAGGGGGAGGGCCTGCAGCTCCAGACTGGCTTGTCACTCAGATCCAGGAATAGAAAAGCTCTTGCAAGCTGCAGCTCCACACTCTCAGTCGTCCGACAGCCACGGTCAGGAATCTTACCCTTGCTAACGCAGACGCCGCCGCGCACAACATCGCCCTGCTATTCACAGGGTTCCCTCGCAACTGGACAGCAACACCAGACATACCGGCAGCACCAGGAACACCAGCAGCATCGGACACACAGCCCAAGCCCTCCCGCTTCCATCACCCACATACCGGACTACCGGACAACTTTTTACCCACCCAGACCCAAACCCGGACACAAACCCAGAGTAGTGCCAGGTCAAGGACCCGGATCCCTTTGGTTCCCCCGGCAGCCTTGCCTCCCCCCCCGACAGCCCCCCAGAGCAGCCCCCCTGCCCGGCCCACCCCCCAGTATGACCGCCAGGCTGTACCAGCCAGACAGGGAGTTGGGCCAGGGGCGCCACTTCCTCAGCAAGCATCGCTGCCCTGAGGCCGACTACCTGGAGGTGTGTGACAGGGACCATTGTCCGTCCTCCAGCCAATCAGCCCAGCCCTCCCCGCTGCCCTCCCAGGAAGGCAGCGCCTCCCCCTGGTCGGAGGAGGACCTGTCCCTCCACTTGCCCGGCGGCAGCCTGCCTGGCGACGCCACCCCTACCCCCGCCTGCTCGGACACGGGCAGCTTCGAGTGTGTGGACGTAGAGCTGGAGCAGCGGGAGGAAGGGGGGGAAGAGCGGGGGGGCAAGACTGTCCCCAAGCGTCAGATTCAACTGAAGAGGAAGGACCAGGAGGAGGGGGAGGAAGAGGAAGGGGGAGGAGGAGATAAGGAGGTGTTGGCTGACGCCTCTGCCCCCCCTCGACTGCTCCTGCGCCAGCACTCCACTCCTGCCACCTTCAACCAGCGGTCACATGACCTTCCCACGTCACTGGACCTCCCCCTGCCTGGAACCTCCCTGGCCGAGCGGCGCCAGCGGCTGCACAAGTCCGTCTCATTGGATGAGACGGTCTCCCCTAGTAAAACCAAGATGGCGTCCTGCATCATCAAGAGTGTCCTGTCAAAGAAGATGCAGATCGAGCAGACCATGCACAACAGCTTGGGAGAACGTCAGGAGAACATTCAGGAGAACCTTTTCTCACCTGCTGAAGCTCACAACAACAGCTCACAGAACAACAGAAACTCTCTCTACCACGGCTCCCTTGCCATTAAGTTCCACGTGGCTGATAAGAACTGCATTACACAGCGTGCCCTGGGCCCTGGAGTGCCTCACCAGCATCCCAGTGTGAGCACCAGAACCCAGCAGAAGCCTCCTCTCAAACAGAACTGTGTGTCCGTCTCTGCCAGCAGCCTTCCAGGGTGTCGGTATCAGAACACTGGGAGGAGGTGGTCTGAAATAGCCAACACTGCTGGAAAGATAGAGGGAGAGGGGGAGGGAGATGGGGAGAGGGAGGGAGATGGGGAGACAGAAGTAGAGGGAGAGAGAGAGAAAGAGGGAGCAGAGAGATTGAGACACCAGGAGGCAGGAAAGCAGTGTGTTAACTGGAACTCAGGGGCAAGACTATCCTGTGACTCAGCTAAATCTGCCAGCAGGAGCACGTGTGTAGGCCAGGGGACCCGTGGGGCTCCAGAGGGCAGACAGGATGATGGAGAGAGAAACAGAGGAGGAGAGAAGGAGGGGGAATGCCAGAGAGGGTGCCAAGGGAACAGTAAACAGCAACCGCAACCCCTCCTCACTCTTCCTGCAGAGCTGCAGGGGGCAGATGCAGGCTGGAGCAGCAGGAATATAGAGGGGAGGGAGGTAGATAGTGGAACTGGTTCTGGATCTGGGGTAGAGGCTGGGACTGGTGCTGGGTCTGGGATAGGGACTGGAGCAGGGCTAGGTTCTGGGCCAATGGCAGGAGCAGGGACAGGGGATCTCAGGTTTATAGGCCAGTGGGCCAGTGTCCAGGGGGCTGCTGGGGTATTTAAAGGTATGGCTCCAGTTCACATGGTCAGAGATATGAGAAGCCTGGTGAAGACCAACTACAACCTTCCCTTCAGAAATACCCCTACAGATGCCGGAATTGGGCGAGAGGACAGCCCCCCGTCGGCCAATCAACAGCCTTTGCGTGACATCCTGGGCGTGAGGAAGGTGTCGCCCCCAGTAACAAAGACGCAGGTCCCAGAACACGTCTCTCACTACAGAGGGTACATCAACAGAACCCCTCTCAACCAATCACATAACAGGGTTACAAACACTGGACTTACAAACTCCGCCTTCCAGGTTCTCCCACTGCCTTTTGGGAGGAGAGGCAGCCAGCCAATCGTCAATCAGGGATATGCCGGGTCGACACCCCTGACTCCTGCTCGTCCCCCCAGGAGTGAGGGCACCCCAGCCCCCCAGCGCTGCCAGCCAAGCAGAGCCGGGCCTGACACCAACAAACAGATATCACCTCCATCCTACATGTCTTCCTCAGCTCCATATACAGCTCAATCCTACATCTCCTCCTCAGTAGCATACCAGCACCAGCCAGAGTCTGGGCCAGGGAGCTCTGGTACCAGAGACACCAGCAGCCAGGGACTTGACCAGGGACTTGACCAGCCCCCCAGATCCCAGCCTCAGACCACACTCCTGGGATACCTTCCTTCGTCCACTCCTGGCTGTCCCCCCCAGCAGATCCTCTCTTCCTATTTCTACACCCCTAGCCCCCTGGGCTACCAGGCCCTCCAGACCCCCACACCCCTGGGCTACCCAGCCCTGCACACTCACATGGGGAAAGTCAGCTATATCCAGGCCCCTGTCCTTTTCCAGCCCCATCAACCTCCAGATAGCTACAAAGAAGTTACATTCTCCCCATCTCAGCCAACAGTAAGTGGAAACAGCGGAGAAAGGGGAGCCAAAATGGCCACCCTGGAATCCCAGCAGCAGCACTTCCTGTCCAGTGTACAGGGTTTCCCAGCCACAAACACAGAGCTCCGGGGGCAGGGGAACGTCCCTGAGTTGCCCGCCGCCCATCTTTATGGCCGCTCTCCCCGCCACATGCTATTGGACCCAGAGAGTGGTCGGTGCTTCCTTGTGGACACCCCCCCTCAACCTCAGCGTAAGATGTTGTTTGATCCAGAAACGGGTCAGTACATAGAGGTCTATCTGCCCCAGCACAACATGGCTGCCACTGCCCCTGCTGCTATCTCCATCCCCTTCCCCTCCTACCCCTCCTACCCCTCCTTTCCCTTCCCTGCACTGTTTGCCCCCCAGTGTCTGCCCATCTCCATCCAGACCCATGCCCAGGAGTTACCCCACAATGCACCCTGAAGCAGAACACAATCGACATCTTATGTCCTCTTCCTCCTCTCTGACCAC
Source organism: Hypomesus transpacificus (assembly GCF_021917145.1). Taxonomy (NCBI): domain Eukaryota; kingdom Metazoa; phylum Chordata; class Actinopteri; order Osmeriformes; family Osmeridae; genus Hypomesus; species Hypomesus transpacificus. Next base: position 1,760,890 of record NC_061079.1, read on the forward strand.
CAAGACAACAGTACTGTGGATCTAGCCTTCATCACACACTCTCCAACAATCTTCCCCAGTCTCTAATTGTCTTCAACGGTCTCGAACAATCGTCCTAAAGGTCTTCACTAGCATGTGAAACCAAGCTTCATGGTTTCAAATCTCAGCATTACTCCTCCATCTATCGCTAGCAGCTTGGGTGCATAGCTGGCTATAGCGGCACGTTGTTTATGAGAGGAGGAGAGCAGCTTGAGTGAGGACCTGAGACCCCAGAGAGACAGCTGCTCACCCTCCCACTACCTGACTGTCATACTATCATACTGCACAGTACTTCCCCTTCCTCAATAATTTACTGATTCAACAATTTCATGTTTTTACTTCACAGTGAAATGTTTTGTAAGGATCCACAACTGTGTTTTTACAAAGACAGGATGTCAGTGTTTGCTTGCTAACATTTTTTGTTTGCCAACTTCATTTAAGTAGTTTGTTCATAATGTAAACAACTATTTACACTGAAAAAAGTGTTTTAATTACATTTGTTTTGTATCATCAATATCCTCACATTTGATACAGATCATAAATAATTAAAACATTTCATTAATTACTTGTTTTTGTACACAATAAAGATATACAGTAACAAAAACACTGTTTTGTGGTTGCTTTTATAAATTCATACAGTTTAAATACAGCTTCAAATCTGTAATAAATACCATGTCATTAAAGTAAAAGACTGTGAAAATACAGCAGTGTTCAAAAGTAATATTATGACATTTCAACTATGAGTCACAGTAAAGGCAAAGGAGTGCAGAAAGTTAACAGGCTAACACGCTACCTACAGTAGGCTACTGTAGGTAGCCAACACGCTAACTATATCTTGGTGCAGGTCAAGCTGGGCTAGCATGCATACACACTAGCTACAGGCTGCCTTTGTGCAGGTCAGGCTAGCCTAGCGTGCTAACATGCTAGCTACACCTTAGTGCATGTCAGACTAGCTGAGGTGTCTGTGTTTGCTGCTGCCCCCTCCGCAATCCCACCAGTCCCCTTGCCGACCTCCTCTTGGAGGCTGGACCTGTGGCCGCCTCGGTCCCCCCAGCCCTGGAAGCTGGGGCAGATAGGCAGGTAGCGTAGCCAGCCAGTCTTGCGGACACAGCCCATCCCCACGGGAAAGTCGTAGGTGCCCCGGCTGGCAGAGGAGCCCTCTGAGGCAACCGTTGCCTTCCAGTCCAACAGGCCACGCTCCTTCCTCGTGCCTGGCCGACAAACGACATTGGGTCACACACACTGGGTCACACACACAAACCTACAACCACACTGGGTCACACACACACACAAACACACACACACAGACCTACAAACACACTGGGTCACACACACAGACCTACAACCACATTGGGTTACACACACAGACCTACAACCACAATGGGTCACACACACACACACATAGACCTACAAACAAACAGACACACAAAAGTGTACCATATACTTTATACACAGCCAATACATATTATGCAAGCACAATCTCCCCCCAATCCCTCCCAACCCACAACACACACACAACACAGACCACCTTGAAAACAAACAGTGGTAGTCAAGGGCAACAGCTGTTGTACTGTGAGTGATTGATGTGTTCCTTGGTGATGTGATAGACAAACACCAACAAACAGACAGAAAGTGATAACTCCACTCTGATCAGCTTGGCTTCATGTGTGTGTGTGTGTGTGTGTGTGTGTGTGTGTGTGTGTGTGTGTGTGCGTGTGTGTGTGTGTCTTTGGGTGTGTCTTTGTGTGTGTGTACATGTGTAAGTGTGTGAGCACATGCCTCTGCATATCTATGTGTGTGTGTGCATGTGTGTGTGCATGTTGGTCATGTGTTAACTGGAGCAGCCAGGTCGGTCACATAGCCGTCATACCGGGGATGGTGTTGTCGAGAGCGAAGGCCAGAAAGCCACCTACGAACATCTCCGTGGTCAGAAGCACGGTTAGAATCTGATCCAGCTCTGACACTCCTGTCCACAGGGAACCAAACCATGATGGAGTCACTGATTGATTGGTCATATCTTGATTATTTTATGTTGTATTGTAAATATACACGTGCTGTTATCAAGTTCCATCTCACCTTGGCCCAGCCCAGGTATAACACAGGTCTAACCACCTTCCGGGTGCTGCCTTTGTATGAGTGTTTGTGCGTGTGACCCACCTGTCTGGATGCTGCCAGGGTGTGTGTCCAGGTAGTTGGGAAGCATGAGGCCAAAAAACAAGGAGAAGCCGAGAACGAAGAGGTTCCTGGAGGAGTTAAGATCCACACTCTGCAGGTTGGACAGTCCCACTGCCGTGATCATACCTGGACACACAAACACAGTCAGGACACATACACAGTCAAGACACACACACAAGTATATGGATACATAATCACACAGTAAACACACAAAGGATGCAAAAATGTTGAACACACAATACAGGAAAGTAGCTAGTATCGAATTTGTGAAACTATATGACTATATTCTGAGAGTTCATTTTGAGACTGAGAAGGGAGTTGTCTGTCTTCACACTGCCCCATGGTGGTGGATAGGCAACACTGCCGGCAAGAGCTTCTTTCCATAAACATGCATGGTTCTCTGTGTTTACATGGAGGGGACATGGAACAACTGTAGGGGGGTACAGGGAGATGATGAGTAGAGTGCCAGTTCCTTGCTACAAAAAAGATTGTTCAAGTGAGGCGAGATGGATGAAATTATATTTCCAATTTCAAAAGGGTCCGGACTGGAGCAGAGTAATTGTCGACCAGTATGTAACTGGTGCTATGTTCTACCGCCAGGTGTCATGTTCTACCCCCAGATGCTATGTTCTACCCCCAGGTGGCATGTTCTACACCCAGATGCTATGTTTTACCCCCAGGTTCTACCCCCAGGTGCTATGTTCTACCCCCAGGTTCTACCCCCAGGTGCTATGTTCTACCCCCAGGTGGCATGTTCCAACCCCTCTGGACCAGTGTGTAGCTGTTTTTATGTTCCACCACTTACCAAACAGAGTGCAGAACATGCCCCCCAGGATGGGGTCGGGCAGGGAGGCAAAGAGAGCCGTGAACTTGCCCACGGTGCCCAGGAGGAACATGATGACTGCCCCATACTGGACCACCCTCCTGCTGCCCACCTGGGGCGGAAGGGGAGGAGAGAGAGAGAGAGGATAAAACCCTGAGGTCAGTAATCAATAGCTGGCTCAGACAGCATGGCATGCATCAAGGTCCTCCCATCCTTTGTTCCTCTCTAAAGGTTCTAGTTCCTTCTCTGACATTGATGTCTAGGCCAAGCTCTCTCAGAACAATACAAAGTGATTTGATTGGTTTTGGTGAAAAGAGCGAGGACATGTGATTGGGTGTATCTGTGGCAGAACTCCACACATTTTTTTACTCCAGAGGGGTGGGGCTTGGTTACCTTGGTAATCCCCAGCACACCTATGTTGGGGCTGGAAGAGGTGGATCCATTACCAGTTCCCAGCAGTCCTGCGATGATGCAGCATACCCCCTCTGTGAAGATACCTCTGCAGCAACAACAAATTACATACATTACCATGACGCAATGTGACACAAAAAAATATGATCACAAAATAGATCACACAACAAACTAGTCAAATAAAACCCACCATAACATGGTAAAATAGAATGCAGTGACAAACCAGAAACTCGCACCTGTTGATAGCGTGTACGGGGGGTGGTGGCGCCCCCGAGAGGCGGGCACAGGCATAGTAATCTCCAATCGACTCCACGATGCCCGCCAGGGTAGCACTGAACATTCCCAGCACCCCGGCAACAGTCACTGTCGGCAACCCCCACTGGCCTATCACAAGGACATAGAAGGGATGTTTGTAAAGGGATGTGTTTGTAAGGGGTGTGTGTGTAAGGAGTGTGTGTGCAAGATGTATCTGTGTATGCGTAAGAGGTGTGTGTGCAGGGTGTGTATGTAGGCAGTGTGTTTGGTCTTACAGGGGTAGGGGACCCGGAACCATGGTGACAAGGTCATGATGTCACCGCGGGCATCTGTGCGAGCTTTGTATCCATAGCGACTAGGGTCGCTAGGCAACACATCAGTAAGGGTGAGGATGTAGCACACCAGCCACACCAACATGATCGCCATGATAATCTATCACACACACACAAGCATAAATAAACACACATGCATACACAAAACACACACACTTTAACACAGATATAAAATCCCATTATTAGCAGGGTCAATTGCTTAACTTGACATTCTTGTTACTGTGACCCAGTAACACTGTTAACTCATTGTGTGCGTGCGTGAGTTTGTTTATGTGCTTGCGTGTATGTGTACGTCTGTGTGTGCAGGGGCGGTTTTAGGCACGGGCAGACTGGGCAGCCGCCCGGGGCGGCATTTTTTCATGTCACGTGGGGGGCGGGCGCACGCGGTTTTCTCTTATTTATCATTTCAGTTTGTGGGGAATTGGCACAAGGGCACAAGCCCTTCAGGCTGCTGCAGGCACCGCTGCTTGCTGAGACGGTGCCGTGCAGCATTTTCGTTTGCCGCCGACAGCTAGTAGCGGTGCTCGTTCCGTGGGCTGACGGCGTAGGTGACGGCACAAGATTTCTTCAAGTGATAAACTTGCCTTGGGCGCACAATGTGCTAAGACCGCCACTTTGTGTGGTGTGAGTCCTTACAGGAAACATCTTGAAGATGTGGACCTTGGTGGTTGAGAAGCCCTTCTTCCTGGTGTAGGTGGGCAGGGGGAGGGGCCAGTTCCTTAGGTACTGGGAAAACAGAACAATGAGGAAGATACACCTGGGGAGGAGAATAAGAAAACAGACACAATAAGTTGTTCTGCAAGTGCCACATTTTGAGATGACAAAGATCTTACACTATTTATATGAAGTGTGTGTGCGTTTATGTGTCTGTGTGTGGCCGTGTGTGTGTATGTCTATATTTGTCTCTGTGTGGCCGTGTGTGTGTGTGCGTCCTCCTACAGTGCAGACAGCCCCCAGTGGGAGCCGGCCCGGTCTCCAGCGGTGGTGATAACAGACAGGCCAATGAGGGACACGGTGGGAGTGACGGTGAGCGGGCCGATGTAGTCCAGCAGCAGGCCTGGGAGTCCAGCCAATCCCATCAGCACCTCCACCAGGCTGGACACGATGATGGCCCCCTGGATCTGGAGCAGGGAAAGGGTCACTTGGGGGTTTAGGGGACAAACAGGGGGTTTGGGGGATAGATAGGGGGTTTGGAGGACAGACACAGGGTTTGGGGGATAGACAGGGGGTTTGGGGGACAGACAGGGGGTTTAAGGGGCAGACAGGGGGTTTGGGGGACAGGTTTGGAGGAAAGACAGGGAGTTTGGAGGACAGACAGGGGGTTTGGGAACAGACAGGGGGTTTGGAGGACAGACAGGGGGTTTTGGGGACAGACAGGGGGTTTGGGGGACAGACAGGGGGTTTTGAGGACAGACAGTGGGTTTGGGGGACAGACAGGGGGTTTTGGGGACAGACAGGGGGTTTGGGGGACAGACGGGGGGTTTGGAGGACAGACAGGGGGTTTGGAGGACAGACAGGGGGTTTGGGTTTGCTAGGTTGAACACATGGTTGAGACAACGACATCATCACAATATGGAGGATTTGATGGTGGTACCTCAGTAATTTGGACCAGTGGTAACTCATCACCCACAGCAATGGAAACATAATCTAGCTAATATGCATAAATTACTTTAATCTAGTGAAATGGCACATGATGACAGCTAATTATGTAAAAATACATCTATTTAAATGGTGAATTTGGCAAATCTTGTCATCCCAGTTACCCAAAGTTGGCCCCATATTGGTGTACATGAGCAATTTACTTCCTACAAAATCCGCAATCCACTGGGCCATCAATGGAAACTTATACTTCATATATTCAACAAGGGCGTAGATGGATATTTCCCTTCCTGGGTATGAGTGTCAGAAAAGACAGGCCTGTCATTGGCCGGTGTGCTGTGGCCCAACTCACCTCTCTGATCCTGGGGTTCCATATATGGGAGGTGTTCAGGGGAAGACTCCAGTTCCCATAAATCTCCTCTGTGGAACAACATTAGAATTAGAAGTCTTCTGTAATGAAGACTTATTGGAGAAGCCATAAATGTAGGTTTAGTGATGAAGCTGGAGAGACAGAGGGATGATGAGATAGAGATAGGAAGGGATGGAGCAATGTAGCGATGGAGAGAAGAAGGGGTGGACAGAGGGGCAGAGGCACAGTGGTATGGAGGAATGGACAGAGAGAGATGGAGGGAGAGAGGGAGAGAGGTATGGAGAGAGGGATGGTGGGAGGGAGGAGTGGAGAGAGGGATGAGAGGGATGGAGAGAGACAAACGGATGGAGGGAGGAAGGAAGGAAGGAGAGAGGGATGGAGGAAGGATGCAGAGGAGAGAGGGATGGAGGAAGGACTGACCATCAGGGGGGCACTTCCAGCGCTCCAGCCCCAGGATGGCCTGAGCTGGGACGAGAAACGCAAACGCACTGGCCTGGAACAGAGGCAGTCTGGAGAAGAGACGAGGTTACACACACACACACACACATACTGACAGACATACTGACACATCCACACACATACTGACACACATACTGACACATCCACACACATACTGACACACATACTGACACACATACTGACACACATACGGACACACACACACACATACTGACACACCGACACATCAACACACACACATTCTGACACACATACCGACACATACACACACACACATGTTGACACATACAGACAAACACATGCTGACACACAGCCACATGTACACACCCACATATTGAAACACATATTGGTACCTGATTCCGAAGGTGGTCTGTATGAGAGTGGTGATGCCCACACAGGTGAAGATGGTTCCCACCAGCTGGCTGACTGCGTGCTGGTCCTGACCCACACACATGGCTTCCGCCAGGAGGAAGGGCACCGCGATGGTCCCGCTGAAACACGTCAGGTAGTGCTACACACACACACACACAAAAGCACACACATACACACAAGGTAGCGTGAACATGTATGAATGTGCAAGAAACATTTTGTATGTGTTTGTGCACGTGTAATGTGTGTGAGTGTGTAAGTGTGTGTGTGTGTGTATGTACCTGGAGGCCCAGTAGTACACAGAGATACCAGGGCGGGACATCCTCAATAGTGTAGATCATGTCCAGGGCCTTCCTCTCTCCGATTGTCTCCTTAACCCTGTCTGTCTGCTGACCCCACCCCTCTGGGACTTCCAGAACATCATGACTCTGGAGGAGGGGCATCACACGGTGAGGTCACACACAGAAAGCGAATCATACAATGACAATTGGGGGGGGTCAACTTAATCCAGTACAGAGCCGACACAAGTGTAAAGCCAGAGACACTTTGTTGTTCCCCGCCTGGAATTTTTTTTTTTTGATGGCAGGGTGATTGACTTGTTACAGTTTTTTTCGATTGCTAGACGACAGTGGCACAACTGAAGCCGCATGTGCAAAACTCAAACTACAGTCTGCACAGCAGCAGTTAATGTGGACCAAACTAGTTCGTTTTTCATCGCTTGAACACAGTTTTCAAAACTCTACACACTTATCCCATGGCTTTAACCACAACGTGCACAACACTGTGGATTCACAGCACTTTGTTCAAATACTAACACACTGCTGTCAAAACTGTAAGCACACATTCAAAACCGAATGGAATTCAGCCTGGTGCATTTCAAACACTGCTGATTGCAATTTCAGCTGAAATCCTAAGCAGGTGTGTTGTTTAAGACTTGTTACTGAACACATATATATAAGTAGAGCTCATAAAGACTTATTTTGGAAATGGAACAAGGAAGACGGGTTGGTAGAAGGAGAAAAGTGGCAGGGAGAGGGCTGCGTCGAGGAAGACAAACAAGACAAAGACCTGTTATTTCAGATGAAATAAGGGCTACACTTAAAGACCATGTTGTGAACCCTGGTCTCTCATTGAGAGAGGTAGGGTTGAGGGTGCAACCCAATCTGCAAAGATCCACAGTGGCATCTCTAAAGCGAATTTTGTGCTGTAATGGCCAATGATGGTTTGCTTCTCAACACACCACTCATTGGCCCATACAACACAGAGAGGCTTATAGCTTTCCTAGAACAGCTCTATGCTGAGCTAGTGCCTGCAGAACAGGGGGAGCCAGTAAAAAACTCCCAAGTTGTTGTCATAGTTTGCGATAATGTTGCTATTCACCGATTTGCAACTGTCACAGATTGCAGCACATTGCAGATTTATGGTTTTGTACCTGCCTTCATATTCACCCTTCCTCAACCCAATAGAGGCCTGGATGTGGAAAGTATATGATCACCACCCACATAATCAAATGTCTCTGTTGGAAGCCATGAGTGCCAGATGTGAAGACACAAGTCCAGAGGACTGCCAGGGATGGATAAGGCACTCTAGAAGGTTCTTCCCTAGGTGCATGGCAAGAGAAAACATTCTTCTTATTTTAATTTACCTCAAAGAATTGTTATTTTCTAAAATTAAAATAAATCATGGGAAAGAATATCACTTTGTATGAAGTCAAAATAAATCATGGGAAAGAATATCACTTTGTATGAAGTCAATCAAATTATTGAAACTGCAAAAATAAAAAGTTTGCATTTTCTGTAATAGTGTTTGACGCTAGTGTTTTTACTCTCAATGTGTTCTGAGTGACAGTGCATCATGGGAATTGACCAGCCAATGAGCTACTCTATCTTAATTTTTTCACGTCGTTATTTCGTTCTTCAGCTAGTATGACAGCATAACCTTCAAATGCATAATGCAACCCTTCTGTCTGCTTCTTTCTCAACTAGAATTTTCATTTTTTCCATTAATACTCCAATTTATAATTATTAGTTGTGGCTCAGGGGGTAGAGAAGGTTGTCTGTCAATCGCAAGGTTGGGGGTTCGATCTCTGACCATGTGCCGAAGTATCATTAAGCAAGACTCTGAACCCCAACTTGCTCCCGATGGGGAGGACGACGCCCTGCATGGTAGCTCGCTGCAGTCAATAAGTGTGAGTATATGGGTGAATGAGAGGCAAGGTACAAAAGCGGTATATAAATGCAGTCCATTTAGAATAAGAGTATAGGACTTCAAAATGTTTTGGCAGGAATTAAGGTTACAGCTTCAGTACCAAAAAAGATTCAACGTGCAATGCATAATAGATGTTTATGAATAATTAGAATATACAAGATGGATCTACATTTTTTTCAACCTGTAATGTACTTTTAAAGTATTTTGACTTTGGTGTATAATAATAGAAAACATACATCTTACTCCAGAAGAAATGTATACCATTTTCTGTTTCTAAGCATACTTCTTAAAAGTGAACTATTTTCTAAGTATACTTCTTAAAAGTATATCAAAAGTGAACTATTTTCAAAGCATACTTCTTAAAAGTATATAATAAGTTAGCTAAAAGTATACTATCCATATTCTAATATACTTATTTTATGTAAGCAAAATCATATGTTTGATCAGGGCACCGACCTTAAAGTGCTTTTCAGCTCCTGAATAGCATTTTCAATGCATTAACTATGTTTGGCTTCAAACTTCTGGCTGAATGGTTTTCTTGATGTTTTAACTGTTATAACATGTTTCTGTGGGTGTTTATACATGGTAAATGTGTTTTGTGAAGATGTTTGGCCATCAAATTCCGTTTTTGAGACTTTCATGTTTTTATTGCTTTAAAGTGCTTTTCAGCTCCTGAATAGCGTTTTCAATAAATGTACAATGTTTGGCATGTAACTGTGGGTGACTTTCATTTTTTTATTGCTTTACGGTGAAAAATCGGGAAAAATTATTCTATGAAAAAGCTAGTATTATGAGCCAGGTTTGAGAATCAAACAAAAAAATTTGGGGGAGATAGTTTTGTAAATGTTGAATGGAGTTAATAGAATAAAAACGACCGGAAGAGAAACCTAACCGTACATGCAATACCACCTACATCCACCGGGGCCGTTGCTTCAAGCCGAGGGGCGAGGGGTGGGAGCTTGATATGGACTTAACCACCATCACAGTATGCAAACTGACCCCCACAGGCTAAGGTATTATCATCAGCATGGAAAGCCCTACTGTAACTGACCAGGGGGATGACGCGTTTACACGTAAAAGTCTCACTGAGGTAAACGTCAACTTCGTTTTTTGGAGTTATCCCGAAAAATTGCAATATTGCTGCAATTAACAGGGCAACGAAGAAGATCTGGCAAAACATTGTTGACTGTTTAAATTTGTAAATTGTAGGACTACCAAATCAAGTTAACATAGCATTTAGGCCTACTGATAATTAGCGTAATTTGATGAGCTGTCTGAAACCGTTGTGACAGTAATCACTGGCCGATATTCCAGTAGCGGTTAGAACCAAAACTGTACTGTACTGTAGCCTGTGCTACATGCCAGTGGAGTGAGTGGTACGTGTCAGTGCCTTCACTGGCACGTGACAGTGGCTAGTGGTACTGTCAGGCCAAATAGTGTCCTAGGGCCAAATAGTGTCCTACCTGACGTCACAATGCCGTTCTGAAGCAAGGACACGTCCGTTGCTATGCCTTAAATTCCTGAAATATCTACGAGTGCTAGCAGGAAACTGTCATGGTTGCTACACTGGTTACTAGGTAGGAAGTTTTGTATTTAGGCTTATTTAAACCAGTTTATTCTACGCTACTATTTAAAGTTTTCACTCGTTCGACATTCCTGAGACAGCAGCGCGCGCAGGTAGAATACTATCCTGTTGCCTTCCCGGTCTGTTAAAAATTGATGCTAAATAAGTGAATTCTTTTGACGAAAACAATTAGCCAGCTAGCACCAGCTATCAAACGAGTGAAAACTTTAAATAGTCGCTTAGAATAAACTGGTTTAAATAAGCCTAAATACAAAACTTCCTACCTAGTAACCAGTATAGCAACCATGACAGATATTTCAGGAATTTAAGGTCGGCATAGCGACGGACGCGTCCTTGCTTCAGAACGGCATTGTGACGTCAGGTAGGACACTATTTGGCCCTAGGACACTATTTGGCCTGACAGCACATGCCAGCGCCTCGTGAGAGTAACTAGTGAGAGTAACTAGTGGTACGTGCCAGTGCCTCTACTGGCACGTGCCAGTGGTTACTGGTATGTGCCAGTGGAGCTAATGGCACGTGACAGCGCTTCCACTGGCACATGACAGTTACTGTTCTGTTGATAGTGGTAGGCAAGTGTCTCGTGGCAAGATGTCCACATCTTGAACAAAAATTATAAATTACTTCAAAATAACTTTGCCACATATTAACTGATAAGCTAAATGCTAAGCTTTAATATAAGAGGGGAAAGATAACCATGACTAAAATGAGGATTCACTGAAATACGTATTATTGCACAGATTCAGCACAGACGTTCAGATCCCTTTCAGTGACCCAAATTGTACCACACTTTGCTTGGCAGAACAGTCATTTAAAATGGCTCAGCATGACTGAGAATATATAATTATTACATTACGTGTGCATATTTAATCCAAATCCAAATATTGATATTCTGGTTGACATATGGACAGCTGCCCCAGATTTCCAGATTTCCAATTAACATAGTCTTTCTCCACAGGTCCAGGTGGGGCTTGGACAGTGGCAGACTGGCTGTTTGAAGGGCAGGGGCGTAAAAATGTAAAGGGATGCTACTGCACGACATGGGCTCTCACCCCAAGTGTTGTCACAGCCTCACTTTGGGAAAGCATGCCCTAGTGGGCACATTGTAGGGGAGACTGTTGGGTACAGCATCTAATAGTCTTCTTTGGAAAGGGCACCATTTGGGACACGTAGGGGCAGCATAAAGGGCACTTCATAACAGCACCCTATTCCATTGAAGTAAGTGCACAGGAACAGTCCCATTTAGACCATTGTAAGGGCACCTTATAGGGTACTGCGTCACATTTTCTCTACTATAAAGGAACTCATTAAGACAATTTATAGAGGACACACTATCATATATTGCGTTAAGGGGCATCCTGGGCACTCAAGCATATTTCACAATGTGAATCGCAGACAGTAGGGCACTTGGTTTCATTTTTGCCACCCTAGAGGGCATTATAGAAACGCTTTTTCAACCCTAGGTTGACCAGGTGCACCAGGTCACCCCCCTGAGTCTTCCAGTGGGCCTGGATACACGTATGGGGACAGTATATTGCACCTATAACATTGGGGAAGACAGAAGGAGAGGATGAAGTAATATAGAGGCTTGTCAACATATAGGCTCAATGAAACTAGGCGCCTAACGCACCGGAGCTTTGTATCTTAAACAAAACTCGAAGTGATTGATATAGCTTCGCCATATACACCGAACCTGCATACTAAAATATGGACACTATATGAAAGAAAGATTGCCTAATGCATACTAATTCAAATTGGACCATCACCGGTTTACTCAATGGTTGCAGTAACGCAAATGTCTTTGCAAGACAAGGGAATACAATACAATTTTTGGAATACTGCATGGACAAACTCTGTAAATCCTGTAAATAAAAATGTTACAACACTGAAAGTATTACTAGAATGTGATGTATAAAATAAGAAACATATCAAACATGACATTAAAAGCTGTTTAGAACTATATTTACATGAACACAACTTTTAATGATAATTTTAGTCGGTTCACCCCGTTCACCTTCCTTTTCCACTGATGAGACCACCTCTCCAGAGGTGTGAGCTAGAAAGTGTGATCGTCATTTTAACATTACAGTCCCTTTGGTGCAAATCAAAGACTGTCCCAGACGAATGTCTGAGTGACCAGTGACAAAGGGGCTTTATCATTCAGGTTTCGCCAGTACAGCCCTCCACAAGCTTCTATGAACTGGAGTTTTACAATGCCTATAGTATCTTGCTTGTTAAATATAATGTTTTAAGTCTTTAGATAATGATACATGAAATGTATTACACCAGCTCATGGGGCTCGTCCCACACAACAACTTCTTGAGTCAGGGCTCACCACCAAAGTGTTCTAGAGAAAAACTGCCCCACATACCCACGCACACACATGCAACAACAGACCAGGGGTGCCGTATAGGGGGGAAAAGTTAGGACAATTCCAATGGCCCCTGACTGACAAACGCCCCAAAAATAGAACAACAAACATAAATGATTAACCTTTTTGCAAGTTTTTTTTCATGGGGCCCAAAATTCCTGGCGATGCCCCTGCAACACATCTCTGCTCAAACACAGACCCACACGATGTTGCACCAGAACCACAGACACTATCAACACGCCAAAGAGGTAGACAGATGTGTTACTACTGTATATCATCTAGGCCTGTGCCTCTCTTAACATTAAAGGCATAGGCTTTCCAATCATCTAAATGTGTCAACTGTTTCAGTAGACCTAATTGTCCCAATACCAAAATGAAAGGATAACGTAGGACTCAGATTATACTATAGACTCTACAGGCTCAAAAGCATGAGCTAGCTAGAGTCCCTCCTAGCTTTTCCAATAATTCAGAAGGGAGAAACACTTGCCCCTTATGGAAAAGATCCTGTAAATGTAGAATATGGATTTGTTTTTTTACTACACAATTTTTAAGGTCGTAAAACAGTTGACAAAGTTAGATTTTTGGATGGTCTATGCCAGTAGGATAGGTTAATGTTTTGGTCTTCAAAGTTGCCTAATGCAAAATGTTATACAAACAAAAAGTTTATATTTAGATTTCTTCCTTTCATAAATGTGAACTTTTTTCAGACTGAGGACCACTGGGTTAAGTAATCACCATGCAAAATCACAATTAAATTCGAGAATTGTATCCAGTGCCGCCGATAACCATTTTGGTTCCCTACACATAATTCCTTTATGATGCCCCCCCCCCCCCCCCCCCCCCCAAATTTGGATCTGCCAAGTAACTTATCTTGCCTTATCCCCAACATGCGTCTGGTCTGGAAATCATCATTAGATGGTAAGTTGATTTGGAGCCTTCCATCTTACCCTGCAAGGATTCCCACCCTCAAAGAGTTCAATCTTCTCTTCATCCTTCCATCCCACACCAGCCCAACTCTATTTATCCCTCCATCTCTCAATACCCAAGATATATTTACGTCCTTCCATCATCCATATATCCATCCATATATCCATCCATCCCACCCCATCAGAATAATCTTACAGCAGTAATAAAGACCTGGTTCCCCACACACACAGAGCCTGTTCTACATCTGTGAAGCTACAGTATTCTGGCAGCTAAGTCTATTTCCGATGAAGAATTTCCACCAAGGTGTCATTCAGTAGGCATGCCGTCAGAACGTGTGGTTGTGTGTCAACAGGTGGGAGTGTGGGTGTGAGGAGTTTACCTTGGGTTCCACTGTCGTGTCCATGTGCTTCGGTTGGCCTCCTGACACGCGTGTTAGAGAGTGAGCATGTGTGTGTGAGAGAGGGTGAACTAGCATGTGTGTAACGGGTCAGGCTTTAAGGGGCGCTAGGAGACAGATTACCTATGGTTAATCATCTGCCCTGGGACGGACTTTACCCCCCCCCCCCCCCCCCCCTTCAGATCAGGAGATCTGGGTTTGGAGGCCTACTGGGACAGGAGACAAGATATAAGGCAGGAGAGCAGATAGGAAAGGAGATAGGCAAGGAGTTGGAAGGCAGGAGAGGAGATCAGAGGTAGGAGAGGATGCAGGAGAGGAGGTGGAGTGAAGATGGGAGAGGAGATTGGAGGCTGGAGAGAAGATAGGAGAGGAAGCAGGAGAGGAGATAGGAGGCAGGAGATAAGATGGCAGACATAAAAGGATATAGGAGACAAGAGTTTGGGGACGAATGCAATCAGAGCAGGGAGGAGTCAGAGTCAGGGTTCAGTCTGGTTAATAAAGAGCTTGATCAGTGACTAATAACAGCTTTATCAATGTGAAAGACCAACGAACAGAATGTGTGGGTGTGTGAGAGTCGATATATTTTTGACACAGAGTGCATCCATATGAGTGTTCTGAAGTATATCAGTGTGTGTCCTCACATGTGAATGCAGCCAACCATGTTCCTGGAGAGACAGCACTTGAATAATTTGATGACTCAGCTCTTGTGACACTATCAAAGTCATTGTCATGTAACACATACATCTGGGTCACTGCACACAACCCCGACATCTCTCTGCTGGTCTGAAGCACACTTAATATAAGGTGTCATGGCTCTGTCCATCCTCTGGAGCCCAACACACGCTGAAGTGACATGAATCAGCACCTCAAGAGTTTTTGAAAAGTTGAAAAGTTTTAAAGGTTTTTCCCACGATGCATACATTAGAGACAGATGGATTGGCAAAAATATAAAGATGATCCTACTCAAAAACAATTTTGTCTGTTTTGTTTAATTGAGACGATAAACATTTAACTAGCAATAAACTAGTTATATACTTGTGAACCATTCCCTTGCAGTATCTGGGATCATGAAACAGAGGTCAGATTATGCATCTTGTTTACAGTATTTGTACGGTGTGCATGTTTAGCCCACAATGCTCCCTTGATGATGTGATCAGGTTGCAAGACAGTGACTCAGCCCTTTGTTCTAGAAGTTTGAGCTCCCATCTCCTTAACTATGTTGCTAATTTTTCAGGTTCTTTTAATATGCATCTATGTGTGTGTATGATTGGTTAACTGTATTTATTGTATTTATTTAGGATGAGTATTTTAGTTATTTGTGAGTGGTTTTAACGGGATCTCAGTACCTAATTTCGTTCCAGCTCATGTACCATGTTTTTGGAATGACAATAAATTATCCTTATCTTTGAGGATCAAACCTGCTATACAATACATACAGTGCCCTCCAAAAGTATTGGAACAGTGAGGCGAATTCCTTTATTTTTGCTGTAGACTGAAAACATTTGGGCTTGACATCAAATAATGAACGTGAGACCAGAGATCAACGTTTCAGCTTTTATTTCCAGGTATTTACATCAGGATCTGATGCACAACTAAGAAAATATCACATTTTGTTTGAATCCACCCATTTGTCATGTGAGCAAAAGTATTGGAACAGATATACTTAAAACATATTTAAGTGAATAAGACTTAATATTTAGTTGCAAATCCTTTGCTTTCAATAACTGCAGCAAGTCTGTGACCCATTGACGTCACCAAACTTTTGCATTCTTCCTTTTTGATGCTTTCCCAGGCTTTCACTGCAGCCTCTTTCAGTTGTTGTTTGTTTTGTGGGGTTCCTCCCTTCAGTCTCCTCTTAAGCAGGTAAAATGCATGCTCTATAGGGTTTAAGTCTGGAGATTGACTTGGCCAGTCTAATACCTTCCATTTCTTGCCCCTGATGAACTCCTTTGTTGTTTTGGCAGTGTGTTTTGGGTCGTTATCTTGCTGCATGATGAAGGCTCTGCCAATCAGTTTGGTTGCATCTTTCCTTAAATTGGCAGACAAAATGTTTCTGTAGACTTCCGAGTTCATTTTGCTGCTGCCATCATGTGTTACATCCTCAATGAAGATTAATGAGCCCGTCCTAGAAGAAGCCATGCAAGCCCAAGCCATGACATTACCTCCACCGTGTTTCACAGATGAGCTTGTGTGTTTGGGATCATGAGCAGTTCCTTTATTTCTCCAAACTTTAGCCTTTCCATCACTTTGGTAAAAGTTAATCTTTGTCTCATCAGTCCATAAAACTTTGTCCCAGAATTTTTGAGGTTCATCTCTGTACTTTTTGGCAAATTCCAGCCTGGCCTTCCTATTCTTCTTGCTAATGAGTGGTTTGCATCTTCTGGTGTAGCCCTTGTACTTTTGTTCATGAAGTCTTCTGCGAACAGTAGATAGTGATACCTTCACTCCTGCCATCTGGAGGTTGTTGCTGATCTCACTAACAGTTGTTTTAGGGTCTTTCTTTACAGCTCTCACAATGTTTCTGTCATCAACTGCTGATGTTTTCCTTGGTCTACCTGTTCGACGTCTGTTACTTAGTACACCAGTAGTTTTCTTCTTCTTCAGGACATTCCAAATGGTTGTACTGGCTATGGCCAATGTTTCTGCAATGGCTCTGATTGATTTTCCATCTTCTCTAAGACTCACAATTGCTTGTTTTTCACCCAAAGACAGCGCTCCGGTTTTCATGTTGTTTTCACCTCTGAATACAGTCTGCATAGACAAAACCTATCTTACCCAATCTGAACCTGAGTGTAGACATTCAGTGGTATTTATTGATTGAATAATGTATGTAATAGGACACACCTGGGCAACAAAACACACCTGTCAGTCATATGTTCCAATACTTTTGCTCACGTGACAAATGGGTGGGTTCGAACAAAAAGGTGATATTTTCTAATTTGTGCATCAGATCCTGATGTAAATACCTGGAAATAAAAGCTGAAACGTTGATCTCTGGTTTCACATTCATCGTTTGATGTCAAGCCCAAATGTTTTCAGTCTACAGCAAAAATAAAGGAATTGGCTTCACTGTTCCAATACTTTTGGAGGGCACTGTACATGTTCAAATCCATGCATAAATGCATACATGAAATGTCCATATCAATGCATAAATCAAAAGAATATGTAATTATGGATAAACAATTATTTTTGTCTTGGCTCCATATTCTCATTCATGTATTTATATGTGCATTAATTTATTATATTATTTATTTCCATATGTATGCATGGACGTGGACATTTATTAATATGGCAGTTTTGGTCTTCCATCATCCACTCCTGATCGGAAATGCAACCAACACTTGTGTGCTGCTAAAATAACTAAATGTAAATGCATGTGAAATAGGCCAAAGGTCATTCCAGAAGATTTTCAGACCGTTCTGGATGTCTCAAACCTTTTTCCTGGAACTCCCACATGTTAACACACACACACACACACACACACACATAACACACTCTGCTGTTTCATAACTTTATTACCTGGAAAGACCAACAGAAGAAGAGCTTGCAGAATTGGTTGGTGATTTACAGACACGTGGCCACCTTGGGTAATGTGGGAACACACTTATTACATAGATGTAAAATTGTATGTGGGTGTATTAGCCTGCTTGTGTGGTGTGTCTGTCAGCAGGTGTGTGTATGTGTGTGTGTGTTACTGAGCCCTCCTGGACATCAGCATTTCTCTGATATTGTCTTCAGCATCCTTCACACTGCGCTCAAGGTAGGTCTTCTTTTGCTGAGGGAGGAAAGGGGGGGGGGGGGGGGAGACAGAGGTACAGAGGTTAGTGGGAAGAAAATGAGAAATACATATTGAACATATACACACCATCTTACTAAAGAAGAGATTGAACCATTTAATGAAATAAGATATATTTATTATTCCACTCTATAATTACAGATTTCAAAGATCTTAATGTCCTATCCAAATAAAAAATACTCCTAGGAGGAGACAGGGCATATCTTGCTGCCCAACATGAATCAACATGCCACAACCAGAGGTTTAGTAGATTATTTTTTTTTGATGCTTTGGCAACATTGATATTGTGACATTCATGCCAATACATCAAATTTGAATTTGAGAGAGCTATGAGAGGGATCTGAGAAGGAGTCAGGAGACATGGGGAGAGAATAACGTGTCACACAGGAGCAGGAAGATTAGTGGCCAACCTACTGTCTGTGCTCCTACAATGACTTCCTGTGTGAAGCGTTGAGTCACCCTGTGCTCCTGAGACCCAATGTGAATTGGTTAATTTCACTCAGTATAAATCCCCCGCCATGGAATTGCTAGCTTTTCCATGGTGCAGCTGGCTAAAGAGGTGGTTATGAAAGTTGGTTATTGCATGTGTGAGTGTGAGGGCCCTAGTTCAAAGCCTGGAGAAAGTGAGGAAGAGACCCTGACAAACTACTCCATGACACCTGCTTTAGCCACCCATACAATAGCTTCCAGTGTCAGGCCTCCAGTCTCACTGTCTGACCCCGCACAGAGGAGCCTGCTATTACCTCACCACCAAGATGTCACCTGTGATGCCATCAAGATGGCCCCTGAATGTCATCTGCATCGGCAGCTTTCTGCGAGGCAGGAGCAAGCCCACATAATGACGACCCGCTGACATCTCGGGGGCCATTGTTGCTCTTCCAGACAAATATTAACAGAATGAGTAAGCTGGAACTGTGACTGCTAGCCAGCGCCAGCAGAGAACCAAGATCTCAACACCAGCGTGGAGACATGCAACAAACACTGTGGTCATGATGGACTCAACTGGGATATCATTAGCATCATACGCACACATTTCTAGTAAGATCTATGTGGAATAATGTCTATGTAATGTTAAAAGCAAAATGCCCACCAAAAAAACTGTTTTGAAACAAATGTATTCTAATGTGAATCAGAGTCCTGGTGTGTGTGTGTGTAACTGTTGGGGGCAGACGAAGTGTCTGTATGCCCACCTCCAGCTCTTTAATCTTCTCATCTGACGTTTTCTGTTTGTCTGTGAGCTGGGTGTTGATCTCCTCTTTAGACTGCAGGATGAACCTAAGCGGGAGAGAGAGAGAGGGGAGAAGGAGCAGGGAGTCCGAAAAAGTTTAGGCAGAAAACCAAGCAAGGACAAACATGCGTGAACACACACAGGTTGGTTGAGTGTTCCACAGTTGAGTACCAGTCTAGAGAAGGTTACTCACATCCGCCCCACACCCTCGTACATTCGCGTGGTTCCTGGCAATGAGGCGATCTCCGTGTGTGTGAGGTTAGCATGTTTCTTCATCCGGGTCAACTGATCGATCTGCAAGTCTGCTAGCTTAGCCTTCTGTTGTGTGTCAATCATCTTGGCCTGAAGCTCCGCAAAGGCCTGCGCGCACCCAGACAATAACAGCAGTCATTATGTTGATCATGTCCTGTAAGTTATACTAGCACTTTAACCTTCAGCAACTTTACAAAAGTAGGTAGTTAGGATGAAGACATCATACATTGACCATAGGCTTTTGTTTAGCACAGTTTGTAATTTTAACTTTGCTGTTTGATGCCTATTCATGAACAGTCTCTACCGTGGCATCTACCGCTAGCTTGCCACATCTTACTGCAAGATCAGATGTTAGTTTGCTGCTAGATAATGTTAGCTAGCTAGCCTGTGGGTACCATGCACGAGCATTTTGTGCCATGCCCTCAGTGGCGTTTCTTTTTATTTGTACAGCTTCAAAGAATATTAGACAATTTATTTGAGTGATGTTTACTATGGGACCTTTACAATACACCCCATGTGTATCTTTAATCGCGTAGAAAATACAAAATAAGATGTACCTTTTTCAGCTCGAGGTCTATGGGCGCGGCCATGATGGACTCAACTAGAACGTCAGTAGCGTCATGCGCACAAATGAGTAACGTTTGTGTAATTTAATGTACTTATTTTTTTTGTTGCAATACCCAAAATCCAAACAAATTAATTCTAATAAATAAACATTGCTATTATATTTACAATGTAAGAAAATTTGATGTAAAATGAAAGACGAAATCCCCTTTTTTCTTTTATTGTCGATTTAAACGTACAAACATCCTGGCTCAAAGTTATATTTTCCCACGTTTGTAACTTAATTGCACAAATGAAACCCATTGTTTAAAACACATTACAGTAATGAGATTGGCAATTAATTCACTCATTCACTTGCTTGGCCTGTATTCCCTACTGCCAAGTGTTATGGTGTGCTGGGGTCAGGGGCGCCGCCAGGAATTTTGGGCCCCATGACAAAGAAAATATATATTTATATTTTTTCATCATTTCTATTTGTTTTTTATTTATTTTTTGGGGCCCCTGTCAGTCAGGGGTCCTTAGAATCGTCCTAGCTTTCCCCCCTATACGGCGCCCCTGGCTGGGGTGATGACAGCAGTATGTGCTGCAGCATCAGGCTTGGTAAATGTGTGACTTCAGTATCACGTCAAGACGGAGATAGTCATCATGGAGATTAGAGACCAGAGCTCAGTGGTCTCACCCTCGCAGCTGCAGGAGCAGGATTCACATCAGGGGCATCGTTAGACCCTTCTTACTGGGGCACGTGCCCCAGTCTAAATCTGCTGTGCCTCATTAAAATCTAAAGTTTGAGTTTTAACAATTTACTTTATTTGTCAGTGGATTCATTTAGATTGATAATCCCGTAAAGAATAAACAAAGTATCCCAATCAACGCTTGTAAAAGTGTTTAACCGAAAACATAAACCAATGCCCGCAGAATTCCATGTCAACACGCTCTTCTGAGCTTGCCAAATAGCCACTGCTGCACGCACACAGAAGTCCAGGTGTCGGACTCGGACACAAGAATTGAGGTAGGCTAAGAAAACATTACAAAACTAAAGAAAGTTTCTAAATGATAGGTTTACCGATAATCTTATTTAGACTTAAACATTTTGTTTTTAACATAAAAACAATATTACATGAAGCTCAAAAAAACTGTATTTGCACCAAATGAATGCCAAAAAAATATGCCCACTTGCATTAGCTATTGATGTCCTTGAAATCTGATATCAAACTTGCGTCCCTGAATTGTTGTATAGTGGGTTAAGCAAGGGGAGTTTCTAAAGCCTAGTAGTGCATTGTGTGCAGCAAGCTTGAAAGAATAAGGGATATGAATAGGGGCCTGTGCCCCAGTAGTAGTTATATGTCTAACAACACAACGCAAAATGTTTGCCAGCAATCTACAGCCAAAGCACAACCCCAGATATGAGTTTGTTTGTGCCAGGATATGAATAGCTATTTGTCCACCCTGTTAACATATAGGCATACAAAACAACAACTGAATAAATAGGTGAAACCAATGCTACAACACACTTCTAGCACAGTGCTATTATACATGCATGTTGGAGTACAAACAGCTTATTTTTGTTTAAGATAGAGGACATCTCTCCTGTTTGGTTACAATGGTTTCACAGACAGACCCTAGGTGGATAGACTTATGCGTAAATCAAACTTTATTTATATTGCGCATTTCATACCAGAAGGCAACACAATGCGCTTCACAGAGGGGGAAAGGAGGGTGGGGGGGAAATACTTATGTTTGACACAAATTTTCCAGAGGGAAGCAAAACACCATTTCACTCATTGGGGCTAATATAGGAGAACTGGACAAACTCCTCCCTGACTTATCTGAAATGAGAAAATGAAGGACACTCCTGGAGAATGGGAAGTGCTAACATATTACACACACACAGCATAAACAAATACTACATCATAGGATACATGACATGTTATACAAACAAAAAATAAATTATGTGAATAAATAAAATAAGTACAGCATTTTGTAATGAATGGTAGGCGAATATATTTGCTTTAAGAGTATATACATTTCAAAACACACTAAGAATTTAAAAGCAACTACTGGAAAATATTGGACCAATCTTCCTAAAAGGATCTATATTACCTGACACAAACAGCAATATACAGTGCTCAGCGTAAATGAGTACACCCCCTTTGAAAAGTAACATTTTAAACAATATCAATGAACGCACGGCAGTATAGTCCCAGTAGTTTTCATCTTTCGACAGATGAAGACTACTGGGACTAATACTCTGGAGTGATGAGACCAAGATAAATGTTTTTGGAACTGATGGCTTCAAAACTGTATGGCGTCGCAAAGGTGAGGAATACAAAGAAAAAAAGCATGGTGCCTACAGTGAAACATGGGGGTGGCAGTATCTTTATGTAGGGCTGCATGAGTGCTGCTGGTGTCAGGGAGCTGAATTTCATTAATGGCATCATGAATTCACAGATGTACTGCTCTATACTGAAAGAGAAGATGCTACCATCACTCCATGCCCTTGGTCATCGTGCACTTTTCCAACATGACAATGATCCTAAACACACATCTAAGGCCACTTTTGGATTTCTGAAAAAGAACAGGGTCAAAGTGATTCAGTGGCCAAGTATGTCTGATTTGAACCCAATCGAACACCTCCATCCAGCACTCTCCACCCAGCATCCAATTTCTAAAAGAGGTCATTCTTGAAGAATGAAAAAAGATGATGTTGCAAAATGTCGCCGGCTTGTTCATTCCATGCCTAGAAGACTTGGTGCTGTCATTAACAATCATGGAGGCCATACAAAGTACTAGATGTAGTCTACTTGTTGTGGGGTGTACTCATTTTTGCATCATCCTAATTTGAGTTAAACTGAAAAATGTGTAATTTAAATTAAATTATTAACTTGACTTTCATGTTATAAGTTAAACAGATGTTATATTACATTTAGTCTTGTCAACATTTTGGACAATTGTTTTGTGTTCATTGAGATATTGTTTAAAATGTTACTTTTTAAAGGTGGGGTGTACTCATTTACGCTGAGCACTGTAGAAAACAAGAGACATTAAACAGCAAGCTTTTAAAGCTAAATTATGCAGCAGATGTAAAGTAAAGAGCTAGTGGAGATGCTATTGGCTTGTAAAGCCAGTTGCTGCTCAGCTGCAGTAGCAAAGAGACAGACCACAACATATCTATCCATGCTGTTGTCTTTTAAATCCCACTCAGCAAAATGGTGAAGAGATATTGCAAACTACGACATCCCAATCTATGCCACATTTAAAAAATATATTTTTACCACAATACATATCAAAAAGAATAATAGGCTAAATTAAAGAGGTATGTCTAAATATCTTGCTTAAAGGTTTCTAAAGTTTTAGCCTTTCTTAGTTCTTTGGTAAAGTATTCCAAAAGCTGGGAGCATGAACACTAAAAGCTGCCTCTCCATATATCTTTGTCTTGCCTTGAAACTGTTCCATATATCTTTGCCTTGTCTTGAAACTGTTAAGAGTTCAGTGCCAGAAGACCTCAGGGATCTACTGGGTGCGTATCTTGAGAGCATGCTGGAAATATATTCAGGCGCATGACTATAGAGTGATTTACTTGTAAAATAATCTTAAAATCTATCCTGCAACTAACAGGTAACCAGTGCAGGGATTTTAAAACTGGTGTGATGTGCGCAAAGTGTGTATCAAAGGATATTTAGCCCTTACTCTCACATGAACACGCAAAACTAAGGGGAAGGGTTAAGGGGCAAGACAGAGAATTGGGAATCAGTATTTAACCCAGAATTACAGGATACAGGTTTTTGCTGGGTCCACCTTAAATGTAATACTGCCAACCGAAGTTCTTAAATAACAGACAGACATTTTGCGTTAGCTTACTCTAAATGCCCATCCTAGAACCTGCCCTGCTTGACAGGTTAAATCTGTCTCTGGTCCAAAATGACCTCCTGGCAGATGTAGGGAAGTCTACCGGGATGTTTATTTAGCCTGCCAGGTGTCCTATTCAGGCGGACATATCCTCTTTCTGACACAGTGACTTCCTCCCGGGGCTTACAGCATTTCCTGTGGAGGCAAGGCGAGGTAGAAAATAGAAAAGGTTGAAATAGAGCACTGGGTAGGAGGTCACAGCTTTTCTGGGCTGGATTTTGTTGTGTTCTGTTGTATTGTGTGTGTTCTGTTGTGTATGGTATGGTGTGTTGGGGTGTGTGTTGTGGCATGATGTGTTGTGGCATGGTGTGTTGTGGTGTGTTATGGCATGGTGTGTTGTGGTGTGTTATGGTGTGTTGTGGCATGGTGTGTTGCGTTGTGGCATGGTGTGTTGTGGTGTGTTGTGGCATGCTGTGGTGTTTTGTGGCATGGTGTGTTATGGTGTGTTGTGGTGTGTTGTGTTATGGTGTGCTGTGCTCTCACTAACCTTGTCTTTGGCTATCTCCTGGTATCTCCTCCTACTCCTTCTCTATGCCCCCCCCCCTTTTTTAAGTTTGAAGGGGGGTACCTGAGAGCAAGCAGGAGGCTGATGATAGTCAGGCAGAGGAGGGAGAACTCCAGGGCCCCCAGGGCTAGGCCCAGTGTGGTCCTGGAGCCCCCCTCAGACCTGTTCACTGGCAGGATGAACAGGTGACAGCACTCGCCTGAATACCCCACCAGGCATCTACACACGCATGCAGGTACACACACATGCGCAAACACAAGGAAAATTAATGATTCAAGTATATTTTGTGGCAGAAAACATATTAGTTAATCACCATCAGTGGATCAGCTAATTGCCTTATCATTCGTTCATATATTCTAGGTTGTGAAGTCTTATTATTCATATGCGTCTTCCTATTGTAAACTTCTGTGTTCTGATGATGGTCATAGTTTTATGATGTAGTATCTGCCTAACTATAATAACAACCACCTTTTGGTTGCATGTAATCTTAGTTTTTTCTCTATTCACTATAAACACTGTCCTCTGACCTTCATGCCTCAGAGAGCCTTTGCTAGTATCACAGTGTCTGAACCCAAAAAACAAAACAATTATCATTGTAGGATCTTAGAGAAATCACATTTTCTGAGTGCTATGGTATCTGGCACCAAGATGTTAGCAGCAGATCCTTTAAGTCATGTATGTTATGATGTGGGTCTCCATGGATCAGCACAGCCTACCTGAGATGTTAAATTGATTAGAGATCTGGGCAGTTTGGAGGTCAAGTCAAGACCTTGAACTTGTTGTGTTTCTCAAACCATTCCTGAACATTTGTGCTTTGTGGCAGGAGGCATTATCCTGCTGAAAGATGCCACTGCCATCAGGGAATACCGTTTCCATGAAAGGGTGATACGTGTCAAAGTAAAATCCCCATGAATGGCAAGACCCAAGGTTTCCCCGCAGAACATTGTCCAAAGTATCACATGGTTCAGTCGGCTTGCCTTCTACCATTGGCGATTTCTTTAGACTGCAATGAAAGCTTAGCCAGGTTCTGCCCTCCTACGTACTTCCGCTCAATTTAGCTTTTGCTTTTGTACTGTGTCTGGGCTTGGGGTACGCAAGTCAGATGTCTACGGTTAACTTTCTACCTGTCCAATCAGCAAACAGAGGGAGTGGCTGAGAAAGATGACGTTGATTTTGTGCGTTAGTTTGTGTTGTAGTTCCTAATGGCGGCAGAGAAAGATGCAAGCGAAGCAGACCCCGACCCTTCGCCCCTCGGCTTGAAGCAACGGCCCCGGCGGATGTAGGTGGTATTGCATTTATGGTTAGGCACCTGGCTCTTCCGGTCCTTTTATTTTAGTAACTCCAGTCAACATTTACAAAACTATCGCCCCCAATAATTTGTGTTCGATTCTCGAACCTGGGTCATACTACTAGATTTTTCATAGAATAATTTTTCCAGATTTTTGCTAAATTTGAAACCAATCCAAAATAGGTAAACTGACACCCCATTTATTTACTAATGTCAAGAAAAGTTACAGTAGCGGTTAGAAGAACCAAAACTGTACTGTAGCTAGTGGTATATGCCAGTGGAGCGAGTGGTACGTGCCAGTGCCTGTACTGGCAGGCGCAGGCATACTGAGAACTGTCCCAAGTTATACAGAGTAAAAAGCCAATCAAATCACCAGCACCCCCAATTTTTGCCCAAACGTTGACAGGTATCAGAATCTCGCGCCAAACTTATAAAACTTCAGCCCTGCTAATGTTACTTTAACAACTATGAATAAAAAATACATTTGTCAAACATTACTATGGTGTTACAAACTCACCATAGACAAAAACAAGCACAAATACAAAACAAAATTCAAAATCCATAGCAGCTTTGTTCTGTGTGAAATGAATGTTGCACCTCACGGAGACCAGGTAAAAATGTTGTGCACTACTGTCAATTGTTACTCACTAATGCCAAAATATACATGTTGTATTTTAACATTGGCAGCATCTGTAAATAAACAAATTGACAGAGTTCTGTGAACAAGTTTATTTAGAACACCTGTAAGCAGAATCGAAACGAAGATTGTGGGACAGGGTCATACGACTGTTACAACAGGAGATTTTAAAACACTAACAGTTCGTAGTCGGTCAACCAAAACATCCGTTTATTTAAAAAATGCTTTTTTCACATGCTCTTTCACATTATAAAAACCCTTCTTCATACCAAGCATACAGAACTTACAGAGCAAAAGAAAAAGAAAACAAGAAGCTGAAAATGTTCCCCGACTCTGAAGGAGTCTCACAAACTGACATGATATTTACAAAAAGCACCCCTGGCTTATTCTCCAATCCCCATCCAGTCAATCAGGTGCATGAATTCTACCTGTTCAGAAGTGGGGGAGGGGGGTTAATAAATAACCCCTGCTGCTCCCTGTAATGTACTGGATTGACAAACAAAAACAAAACAAGTAACATCAACATAACACACTGACTCCAGTGTCAAAGGTCAGGAAACTTAATCACTCCCCTCTCCTCTCAGACCAACCACAGACTGAGACTGGTAACCTTATCCAAACAGAACATCTTACCCCCTCCCACCAGCCAAAATGCTTTACAGAAGTTGTTTAGCCCCTGTGGCGCCCCCCCTTTGTTGCCCCTACATGCCCCACCCCCCTCCCATACTCATGCTGCCGTTCATGCCCACAGAGCCTCTGCTGTTGCCGTAGTAACTGCTGCTCATCCCGCTCTGGTTACCTGACAGGAAAGAGGAATATCAACGTCAGGATCAGCGACACACACACGCACCAAGAACGGACAGGTAAAAACTGCAGCAAGAGCGCACTCTAGAGGCACAAATTATCTACACCAGGGGTTCCCAACGACAGGGCCTTGGACCGGTGCCGGGCCGCTGAAAATAAAACTTTCAGCTTCCAGAGTTTGGCTGTCGCATGATTTCAAGGAATTTGTGAGGAATCTATAGAGGTTGTTAATGTTTAATCTGTGTTCGATGCATCCATTACTCTTTAAAATTATACGTACAGACGTAGCAATGACGATGACGTGGCAATGTGAGCATGATTTTTGTACCGTGTGGTACTGTGTGGCTAAGCGAAAAATTGCTCATAAAAAGCAAACAAATTTGATGAGTCCGATTCCAGACAGCTAAAACATGATTTTGTTGGCATAAACTAGTCACTGGAAAGGTTCAACTTAGTTTGCAGCTTTGTTGTAGTCATCACATTCATTATTTTATTTTTTAGGACTGGAAAAAGAATAGCTATTTGCAACGATACCCCAACTGGAAGCCTACATGGGCGGGTTGGCTGAATGGACATGGTACCGGGTCGCATAAATATTACAAATATATAATAAAAATCAAATATGCATACCGGTCCATAGTCCAAGAAAGATTTGGAACCTTTACACAACATGTTGACGTGGGAGCCGGTTATGTCAGGGCTGTACACTAACATTTTCCACTGGTGGCACTAGCGCAGAGGTCGCCAACCTGTCGATCGCGATCGACGTGTCGATCTCGGAGACTTTCCCTGTCGATCTCCAAAATAATTTCAGAAATACTGATCTCCGACTAATTCATGAACGCGGAGGATTCTTAAACTGAACGCGCGTTCTCTTGTACCTGGATTTGCATATTGGCCTGTGCGTGTTGCAAAGCAATTCACCGACAGAATAAATGGGCGTTTTTTCCCGAAGACGACCTTTGAGAGACCTGCTATCCCAGGATACCTGTGGGCGTGGTTGCCGTTGGTTTGTTTATTTACCCGGCCGTGTTGTCCACATAGTGTTAGCAAGCATGGCAGAGGCACCACGAAAGAGGGCGAAAAACTACAGTTTCCATCATGAATGGGAGGAGGAATTCATCTTTACCTTGGTAAAAGACAAGAGTGTGTGTATGTTGTGCCACCAGCCACAGGCACTGTCTAAGCGAGGGAATTTGGAGCGGCACCACAACACTAACCATCCGAAATTCAAAGACTGCTATCCACCAAAGAGCGCAATCCGCGCCAAAAAAGTTCAGGAGCTGAAAGTGGAGTTGAAGGCTCAACAGTCGCTTTTCTCACAACCTACGTCTCAAAGTAAGGCTGCAACTGAGGCGTCATTTCGTATTAGCCACATTTTGGCTAAACACAAGAGACCTTTTACAGATGGGGATTTGTTTAAGGAACTATTGACCGTCACCGCAGAGACTGTTTGCAGCACCTTCAAAAACAAAGAGGACATAAAAGCTGCATTCCGTGCTGTGCCTCTTGGTCCTACAACAGTGACACGAAGGATCGAGTTACTGTCGGATAACGTTGGTCAACAGGTGTTGGAGGACTTGTCACTCTGTGAATATTTTTCACTGCAGTTTGATGAATCGCTGGATGTAATGGACACGGCTCAGCTTGTTGTATTTGTCAGAATGGCTTTCCAGGACTTTACAACAAAGGAGGACTTCCTCACTCTTCTCCAATTAAAAGAGAGAACGAGAGGTGAGGATATTTACAAAGTTTTTAAAAGCTATGTCCGTGAAAAGAACATCCCCATTCAGAAACTGGTGGCAATCACTACCGATGGGGCACCGGCAATGTGCGGTGTGCACGCTGGTTTTATAGCACTGTGCCGTAATGATCCGGATTTCCCCGACTTCATGAAGTATCACTGTGTGATTCATCAGCAAGCCTTGGCTGGGAAAGTTGTGGACTTTTCTCATGTCATGTCACTGGTGGTCAAAGTGGTAAACTCGATTCGAGCAAAAGCGCTTCAGCATCGCTTATTCAAGGCGTTATTGGATGAGCTCGATTCGGCGTATGGAGACCTGCTTCTGCATGCTGATGTCAGGTGGTTGAGTCGCGGAAAAGTGCTGCAGCGATTTGTTGACTTGCTGCCTGAGATTAAGACGTTTCTGTCGAAAAGGAACGAGGAGCACGAGGAACTTTCAACGGATGCGTGGCTACTGGACCTGGGGTTTCTGACGGACCTAACCGGAAAACTGAACTCGCTCAACCACGAACTCCAGGGAAAAGACCGGCACCTCCTCCACATGATCAGCGCAGTGAATGCGTTCAAGGCCAAACTCTGTGTCTGGACCACGAATCTGAGGAAAGGGACGCTGACACTTTACAAACCTGGAAAAAATGTCACAGTCCATCAAAGACTCTTCTGACTTTCACCCTGAGCAGTACTGTGTGCACCTGGACAAACTGGCAGCGGAGTTCAGTCGACGTTTTGGTGAGTTAGAAATCATGAAGGATATTGCTGCATTTCTTTCAGACCCATTCCTGCCTATTAATACAGAGGAGGTTGCAGACCAATTCGAGAAAGCATTTGCTTTGCCAAGTGGAGTGGACATGGAGATGCTTGATTTGCAAAATGACATTGAGCTGAAAGCCAGGTCAAGGGACAGTGACTTTTGGGGACTTGTCAGCCGAGAGAAGTTTCCTCTCCTCAGTGCATGTGCACTAAAAGTGAGTGCCTACTTTGGATCGACCTACCTCTGTGAAATGGCATTTTCACAGATGAAAATCACCAAATCCAAGTACAGGAGCCGGCTTACTGACAGACACCTCACAGACTGCCTCAGACTGGCTGTCTCTGCTTATGAGCCAAACTACAAGGCACTCACAGACAGTGTTCAGTCACAGCCATCACACTGACTTGTCACATGAGAAATTTGTCAGTGTTGTGTTGTAACTTCAGTTTATAAATAAAACCGTTCATATCCAGCCTGCTCATTGCAAAGGTGTTTTTTCTTGTTCATATTGTTCACAAAGTGTTTGATTTCATTCAATTACAATAAGGCCAGTGTTTCCCACACATAGACTAATTTGTGGCGGTGCGCCACAGAATCAACACCGGCCGCCACACATTGCGTTTCGTTTTTTTTTTTTTTTACTTTCTATTTAGGTTAAAACATGCAGCGTATTCGTTCAGCTGCATTTCCTTTCCCCTGCTCTCCCTCCGTCTCTCTGTTACTGATGCGTCTTTCCCACATATGCACACAGTCACAACATCAGCACACGTTAGCAACAATGCATACAGTACATATGCCGTTCTAGTAAGACCGACAGCTATATCAGCGAGCCTTCAGCATTAGTGCCGTGGCTAAAAGTCGAGGAAAGTTGCGGCTACTTTTCGCTAGGTACCTTACTCACATTTACATTTAGTACTCGAAGTTTCCCCTTCGTTCTTTTGGTGAGAAGTCTCAAGAGCTAGCTACTTACTCGGCGTCATGGAGCCGACCAGTTAAATAGTTGTTTAGCACTAGCGTTGCTACATGCATAATGCAGAAATTATATGTTAGTTGTTGTTCATTTGTGAAGGTGTGAATCATTTTGGATTAATATTTAATGTAAAAATTATTAACAAATTAACTGTGTAACGAATTATTAACGAAGGAATAATTACGACCCCCCCCCCCCCCGTCTGACAACCCCCACCACTCCCCGCCACAATTAGATTTCTAATCTGTGGGAAACACTGAAGGCCAAATATAAAGTTAAGTTGTAAGTTCAGTCTGGAGTCTGTTCTGTCTCTCAACGCCTCAATAGGTAGATCTTCGGGTCACCAAGGCAAAGGTCGGTGATCTTTGGCCTAAAAAGGTTGGTGACCACTGCACTAGCGCTACTAACTTTCAGTTACTGGTGCTAAACATGATTTGGTCGCACAAATTATTTATAGTAAGCCACTCTGGATAATAATAAACAATAATGAACTTGTATTGCATACAGATGTGCACTCAAGGTCCATGGCATGAAAATGTCACTTTTATGAAGTTATTTAACATTAACCCGAGTTCCCCTAGCCTGCATTTGGTCCCCCAGTGTCAGAAATGTTGATAGGTGTAAACCAAGCCCTGCGTGTTTTTCTCCGCCTTTGAGAATTTAAACTCAAATGCTCGGATAAAAAAAATCTTCAGAGAATTTGGTCCACCAATAAGAAAATGAGCTATGACCGTGCGAGCGAGATATTGGTTTTCCCCTCAAGTCACATCATGGCTTGCAATGGCGGTTAGCCCCACCTCTCTCCTCCTCATAGCATTTCAAGCTAGACACAGAAATGGCACGTCCTAAGGAAAGCTCATTGTGGGACCACTCGTAGTGGCTGTACACTGCACACTCTCCACCTTCAAGAAAAGGCTCAAGACGCACTTGTTCCAGGAGTACAACGGTACTTAGGAATGGTTTGCTGGGCCCAATGTTAGTTTCCTCAAGGATCACAATGACTCTTGCTTAGAGACTTGTTGCTCTTGTTGGTTTGTGGTACAGTAACTGATTTAAATTGTTGTACTCGCTGTGAATTTATTTTTTTACTGTTGCTTGCTTTTCTACAGGTACACTTGCACTTATAGCGATTCATACAGTTTAATTGTAACTTGTTTAAATACATGCTCTTATGGTTCTTCCCTTTGGCACTTATTTTGGTTGTTAACAATATGTGCTTCATACTTTTAAAATCATTATTGCCTCATTTGCCTGGCTATAATTATTTTTCGCAGACCGTATGAGGCTTATTTAATTTAGAACACTTAAGTAAACTGTAATGACAACCACATTTTATGTAGTGAGGAATCTGAAGCAATACGAAAACATTACTTTTCAATAGGCTACACATTGCGCTGGCAAAAAAGTTTGGCCGCAACTCCAGTTTGTGGACTACGTGAGCCAGTGTGACATGGGTGACTGGGTGGTAGAGCTGAGACTCACTGTAATCGTTGTAGCCCCCCATGCTGGAGCTGCTGCTGTAGCCTCCAGAGTAGCCCCCGCCCATCTGCTGGCTACCCCCGTACGAAGACTGGTTACCTGGGGAACAAGGAGCACTGTCAGTCAGACGCTCACTTAACCAGGAAGGGGAATGCCCTTGGGGGCCTGTGTACTTGTGTGGATGGGTGGGTGAGGCCTCACCCATGGACCCCATCATCTGACCTCCGTAGCCGCCGTTGCTGCCTCCCGATGTCGAGTTGAGGAACAGCTCCACGTAGCGGTGCTCTGGAGGGAGAGAAGAGGTGATGTCAAACAGGTGCTCAGGGCCATGCTATAAAAGCTCCATACTGGCCCGCTCTGAGGTAGAAGAGCTAAGGGACAGACACAGAGGGAGGCGGACAGACAGACAGGGAGACAGAGAGCGGGAGGGAGACAGACGGAGACAAAAGGAGGGAGACAGACAGGCAGAGACAGACAGATGGAGGGGGACAGACAGAGGGACAGATGGATACAGACAGACAGAGAGAGGGAGACAGACAGACGGACGGAGACAGACGGAGGGGGACATACTGATGGAGAGGGACAGACAGTCTCTACTCTCTTGACCAAAGAGAATAGAGAGAAAGAGACGGTCGGGGCAGACGTTCAGGACTCACGCATGTTGGCCTTGTCTTTAGACATGGCGGCCACGGCGTCCTCGTGGGTGGCAAACTCCACATCTGCCTCCCCCGTCACCCTGCCGTCCGGCCCCACCTCAATGTGCACACGCACCGGGTTCAGAGGAGAGAAGAACTACGCACACACACAGTCAGGAGTATTTCTGGGCGATGCCAGATGATATTACATTGACTGAAGCATCTATAGTATGTAGATGAGTAATAGTAATTATTATTATTATTTAGCAGACACTCCAAAGCGATGCACAATACAGGGACGTGGATCTGAGCCTGCGCCCTCTAAAATCAAATGCTCTACCGTTGAGCTACAGTGTGTGCGCGCGCGTGCGTGTGGCAGGACTCACGCTGTAGATGTCAGTCTCTGTGGCACGGTACGGCAGACCCCTCATGTGAACGCAGTGGCCTGTCGTGCTCTGGAAGCTGGAGCCCCCGTCGCCATAGCGATCAGAGCCCCCTGGGGACCAGACAGACACGTCAGCACGGCAGAGATGGAGGGAGAGGGAAGAGAGATGGAATGGGGGAGGAAGAGAAATGGAGGGAGGAAGAGATAGATGAAGGGGGGGGGGGGGGGGGGTGGGGGAGAGAAACGGCAAGAGAGATGGAGACAGAGGGAGGGACAAGCAAAGAGAGGGAGGGAGAGGCAGATGGAGGAGACAAAGTCACCCAGGGGAGGAGACCGATCACGGCGGGCTGTCTATCCTCA
Organism: Hypomesus transpacificus; assembly: GCF_021917145.1. Lineage (NCBI taxonomy): Eukaryota > Metazoa > Chordata > Actinopteri > Osmeriformes > Osmeridae > Hypomesus > Hypomesus transpacificus. The sequence goes on from NC_061079.1 coordinate 1,794,490, forward strand.
CCGTTCTCACCTCCTCCGTAGCCGCCCCGGCGCATACGATCGAACGAGCCCCCGCGGCCCCCCATGCCGTTGTAGCCGCGGCCCCCGCCGCCCCCGGGCCGGTCGTAGGGCCCCGGGCGTTGCATGCCCATGGGCTTCCTGGGGGGCTCGTAGTTGGTCCTGACCTCTGCACGGCTGCTCTTGAATATCTCTATGTACCTACAGGCACACACGCGCATCAGACAGGGCCCCTGTATGGCGGGGGTAGACCACTACGGGGGTGTGTGTCTGTGATGGATATGGGCAGGGCTAAGGACAGCTATGACTGTAGCATGGGGGTCCTACAGCCATGCATGGCCATCTGGGTTTCTGCTAGCCTGGCTAAGTGCTGCCTCGTGGTGATCATGATGGTAGCTGGGACTGGGAGTGCTCAGACGGGCCCAACTGCTTGGAGGTTACAGAGCCCCAGGTGTGCTAGGACAACGTGGCCGTAGCCAAGACAACTACACTAAACGATCCAGGCACATACACAGTGCAGGACTGGTGAACAACTTTGTGTGGAGGTTATAGGAGCCAGAGATGGGCTGGTTAGGGGGGCCAATGTTGAGCCCAGCCAGAGAGCTTTCCTTGGGTCAGGCAGGCAGACACAGGGGCAGGCAGCTGGTTCCATGGTCCAAGGAAGACTGGTTCTGGGGCTCCTCTATGACAGCCGGCTGGGGTGTAGTGCTGAGAGATGTCTGGTGTTATGGTACCTCCACACTACAGACACTGCTTTTTGCCTTCCACAGGGAATTTATATAACTAGATGCCCGATTTGCAAAATGTAAGTGCTTGTTTTAGGCGGAATAATGTACAATAGTGTCTGTAAAAGAAACACTTAAAATCTGATCATTTTGGTTATGAAGTTCATAGGCTTTTCTGGACTTCTTTGGACAAGTATACCCATAGCTTCCTTTTACAACCAGGAAGTCCCTCAGCACTACTGCCCACTAAAAGAGATATCTGAGGACTCTACCAGGGCTGAAGGCCACAATGACCTGATGTGTGCTAGCTACATGTATAATGCATGTCCTGGTAGTGTGTTAGCTACATGTATGATGTGTGTCCTGGTAGCTTGAGCCATCTACGTGTGATGCGTGTTCTGGTAGTGTGTGCCATCTACATGTGTGATGCATGTCCTGGTAGCGTGTGCTAGCTACATGTATAATGCATGTCCTGGAAGCTTGTGCTAGCTACATGTATGATGCATGTACGGGTAGCGTGAGCTAGCTACATGTATAATGCATGTCCTGGTAGTGTGCGCTAGTTACATGTGTGATGCATGTTCTGGTAGTGTGCGATAGCTACATGTATGATGCATGTCCTGGTATCATGTACAGAGATGGTCAGAGCCTGGCAAACGGTTACCACAGTAACAGATCAGACACTGGTTTTGTGATCATTTGAAAGTGGTGAATCAATCAAATCAGAAAATCAATCAATCAGTACCAATGATATCTGAAAAGCAGCTTGAAGCCAGCCAACCATCCATCCCCACCTGTGCCCTATTCTTTCCTTGTGTTTCTTTAGAGCCTTTTCAGCTATATCCTGTGAAGAAAACTGCACGAAGGCCTCCCCCGTACTCCTCCCCTGGAAGTCCACCGGCAATGTTATCCCATTTGGCACGATTTCCAACCCTTCAACCCAAGGACAGATAACCCCAGCGGGGGACACATTAAATCACATGCCCACATGATGTCACTTCACGTTACAAACACTCCACTCTTCTCTTTAAAAAATTAATTAAAAAAGTTTTTTTTTAAATTAAATAAAAAACAGGTCAAGAGCATGTTTTCTAAACAGCTTACCAGAAAAAAAGTGTGGAATGTTTTATTTTTTTACTGATGTGGGAATATAGCATGATTTTATTAAGATGAATAGAAGCATTAAAGATGCATAACTGGGTATCTTACAGTAAACCGAGTCAAATTTGTTTAGATTGAGTCAAAAATAAAAAGTTGGTCTGAACGTTGAACTGATATCCATTTGTCGATCTGTTTTCCAACAATATTTACAGTTAGAAATAGGATAACTGCTAGCCATCCCTCATAATCAAGAGTTCACAGATAATATACCCTGATACTATTCAAGAGTAGTCTGTGTTGACCTCTCCACCCTACGAACCTGTGTCTACGTCTGCTTACAGCAGAGTGGTGTTGAGGAGGAGCGCAAAGGAGCATGGTGAGGAGGGAGAAATTACCTGAGAAGAACTGGACGATCTCCTCCTTGCTGCAGCCGAAGGGCAGGCCTCGCAGGCGAACCAGGCCGTCCCCCTCTGTCTCTGGGCAGTTGGGGCCTGTGTGCTTCATCACCCAGTCCATCTCCACGTTGTTGGACTTGAAGACTGTCACACACAGCAAATACAGGATTTATATATAAACCACAACATCAAAGTGTGTAGGACAAACTTAAAACATGCCCTTCCCTCCCACACAAACACAGTGACCTGTACCTTCCACATATCTATGTCCCAGGGTCTCTCTGTCCTTCTTAACTGCGATCTTCAGGTCTTCCTCGGTCTCCAGCTCCACAAACGCCTCCCCGCTTGGCCGCCCCTCCCGTGTGTAGGTGAAGTGGATGCTTGTCCCATTGTTTGCAACTTTACAATCTGGAGAACCGAGAGCATTGAACGGTTTACTGCAACTACATCTGAATATATTAGCAATTTCGCAACAAGGCCTCGGCTAGGGCCTCGTGTGCTGTGAAAGCCCGGTCAACCCACCTGAGAAAAACCGTGACACCTCGTCTACGGCGCAGGACCACGGCAGGCCGCGCACTCTCACCACGTATCCTTCACCGTCAGCCATGGTTGGTCAGCCCTAACACACACACACACGCACACACGCTGGTAAGATTGGTTTTGCAAAAAAAAGTGCCTTCTGAGGCTCTTAGGTTATATTTCAACATTCATGGAACACAAACTGGACAGTTAATTAACACGTTTCTGTCGGAACAAAAAAGGCGTGCGTAAAAGCAATGAAGTCTGGCTAACGCAACCAGACCAGGCGCCATTTCAAAGTCTACGCATAGCTACAGCTAACTAAGCTAGCTACCTAGTAAAACAATCAGATTAAAGTAAGATCAATAAAATTAATTCAAATCAATTTTAAGTTAAACTGCCAAATTAGAATCGATAAAACCGCAATGATATTAGTTGACTTTCTAATATGTCTCATTCATTGTTTGTCTGAAACGATAAGACAGCAGCTAGCTGGCTATCCTGACCAAGCATAGCCGCACGCAGACAAAGGCGCAGGCCTCTCCTGAATACATTACTTAAGACAAAAGAGGTTTGGCAAAGAAACATACATTCGTGTATGTATTTATTGGGTTATGCATCCTTACAATAGCGTAGCCCACCAAATTGAATATAACCAAATTGCTTTAAAATATACAATTACCTTTATTTTTCCTTCTCAAATAATCACGTAGTCGGCGTGGTTGCTCACGAATTTGTTCCCCCAGGCCGGTTCTTATGAGTACATGCGCAATGGCGCACTTTAGTTGTAGGGTTGCCAAGTTTCTTTACATGGTTTAGCTATTGAGGTGCCTAAAACCCCATAATGCAATTTTGTAAGAAGTCCTGTATTTCACTGATGTTTGAAAAAAAAAAAACACTATATCATATCAATTATTTATAAGGCTAAAATCAGGACATTAAATATTTGTTACAACTGTAGGTTTCAATATAAAATAACACAGATAGGGTTGTTCTTGAAAACATGGCAACCTGAGGTATAGTCCTGCCCTAGGAAAAAAACACTGAAAGTTTAATTTCTGATCTCGCGTGCTTCTTTAATACTTGTGTAAGTGTCCGTCAGAATGGCAACCCCCCCTAAAAGAGTATGTTCAAGCTTAAACAACAGCTTTGAAAAGAGAACCAAGAAAATATCAATTGAAGGAAATATTGGTGAGTTTCTAAACTTCACAACCATCTGTCTTGTGTCCTATCTAAAGTTGATCAATAAGTTGATCGATATACAGGAAACAGGTCAAGTTAACAACAATTAACAACTAATGTTATCTAGCTGGCTGTCCTCTCCTTCATAGTTGTGTGCGTGTAAATGCTGCTGGAAGGTGTCAAACTTAATCTGCTAATTTCCCTCCATATCAGCGTTGGCGCCAAATCTGTTCAAACCTTGTATTTCCGACAGCTTCACCAGTGGCGAATTTCTGCTATCAATTTTTTTGGGGGGGCAATTATTTGACATTTTCTCAAGAGCAATTCCTGAAGGGGACACACAAATTACTGCTGTAACACACAGCCTATAACGTAATATGTGAAACGTATATTATTAACATTATTGAAATTTCCTTATGTTTACAGTGATTTATTGGAAGGGACAAATCATATTTTTCCCAGGATGAGGGGGTCTTGTCCCCCCTGGGATTTCCGCCTATGAGCTGCACTGACAACAACCCAAGTGCTTTGATTACTTGTCATTTATGACAAATAACTATTGGGAAAATCTATACACCTAGAAGTATGATTGTGCATTTGTGTGTGTTTTAGCTGCGGGAAAGTCCACCTTCGTGCGGCTGTTAGAGAAAGCCTCCGAGGAGTGGGGGGTGATTCCGGAGCCGATTGGAAAATGGTGCAACATTCAGAATACCGAAAACGATTACGAGGTACTAAACTGTACATCATGCAGACTGCATTTCCCTAAGGATTTCACACACACATATCTGTGTGTGTGAGGCAGACAATGTGACAGACCGTTGTACTGAAGACTGCATATATTTTTTTATTGATTCTGCGTGACTATGTATATAGTCTTTGTGTATGAATGCTGTGTTCATGTATGCAGTGTGTGGTGTGCGTATGTCTGTTGTGCATTTGTATGCCTGGTGTTTGTCTAGAGAGAGTGTGTGTCTGGTCCTTTTGCCCCTGGTGTGTGTGTGTGTGTATGTGTCTGGTGCATGTGTATGTCTGGTGTGTGTATGCTCGAGACCCGGCCCCTGATCACCATGTCTTCCTCATTTCCCGCAGGAACTGAGCACTTCTCAGAAGAGCGGAGGCAACCTGCTCCAGATGCTGTACGACAAGCCCAGCCGCTGGTCCTACACCTTCCAGAGCTACGCCTGCCTCAGCCGAGTCCGCTCCCAACTGCAGGCCCCCTCCGCCAAGCTGCTCCAGGCAGAGAGCCCCGTGCAGTTCTTTGAGCGCTCCGTCTACAGCGACAGGTGCGGCCAAGTCCGGCATGGCTGCTCCCATCACCATACATCACTCTGCAGCTACCTGAGCTGTAGTTGTCACTGCTCTCACTGTTACTCTAGCACGTGTTTGTGTGTGTGTGTGTGTGTGTGTATATAGTTAGGTCCATAAATATTTGGAGAGTGACATCATTGTCATAATTTTGGCTTTGTATGCCACCACAATAGCCTGGCTGCCAGCCCAACTTCTCCCCGCCCACAACCACAAAAAAATTTGTTCGGGAAGTTGGGTCTGGAGGGTCTCGTATTGGGGACAACTACAGAAAACCTAAATCGGGACGGACCAATGAAATTGCAAGGGGGGGCTTTATACGATGATGGACAGATGATCAACAGTAACGTAATCAACAACGTCACGAAAGAGCGCTTGGGTTTAATTCGTTTTCAACAAACAACATATTACGTTGCTCTGATTGGTTGTAGGTCTATCCAATTGAGCGAAGAGGCATTTGTTTTACGAGTTCGGTTGAAACACGCCCCGTTGTCACAGCCGAAAACGGAGAGTTTTCAGACTCATATTCTGACTAGAATTATGAGTATGACAACGTCAGGCTACCACCACAATGGACTTGAGATTAAATAACAGCGATGCAATTAAATTACAGACTTTCAGATTTAATTCAGGTCAGAATTAGAATGAAATCTAATTGCCAAGTAAGTGTACACAAACAAGGAGTTTACTTTGGTGGGCAGGTGCATACAGTTAACATATAATAAACATAAAATAATCTTAAATGGGTTGAACACAAATATTGTATGAAACGTTTAGGAATTGCAACCATTTTTATACACATTCCCTTTATTTCAGGGGCTCAAAAGTAATTGGATAAATGATCTTAACCATTAATACAATTTTACTTTTTAATACTTTGTTAAGAATCCTTTTCAGGTAACGACTGCTTGAAGTGTGGAATGCAAGGACAATAAATAGTTTTCAATGGACTCGAACGGGATGTGGATGGTTGGTCGTCCCCGTCCCATTTGAGGCTCCACAGCATCCAGCCGTTCCAGGACTGAAGAGAGGTTTACTATGGCAACCTCATTAATGTGTACCTCTGTGACGGCAGAGTATGCAGCCAAGCTCTCTGTGACTTGTTCTACTCGGTCACGGGCATCAGACTCAGATATATTATTAGTTTCTACCAGCTCAGCTAATTCTATCAGTGTCTGCACAATTTGAGGGAGCGCCATGATCTGTGATGCGTCCTCTAAAGACCCGGCAATTCAATCAATTTCCCGGCACATTTGCCATGTAATGCAATGCGTATGTGCACACCGCCCCCTACCGAACAAGATGGGTAGCTCGGTCAGCAGGGAGCTGAAGAAGAGCGGCTACTGACGTCACTCTACTGCGCCGCTCAGAATGCATTTTCGTTTTCGAATTATGGGCAGTTCTTTGCGGGCAGAACATGAAAATGAAAATGCAATGTCCGCTCAGTACTAATCAGTACTAATTTGATTTATGAGTCAAATAATGCAGCCACATTCTTAAAATTAAAATGCATTTCTGGAAATACATTTGAATTTGAATTGTGGTCACGATTTTGCAGCCACGTTCTTAAAATGAAAATGCATTTCTGGAAATGCATTTGAATTGTGGTCACGATTTTGCAGCCACGTTCTTGAAAATGAAAATGCATTTCTGGAAATGCAGTTGAATTTGAATTGTGTTCACGATTTTGCAGCCACGTTCTTAAAATGAAAATGCATTTCTGGAAATGCATTTTCATTTTCAAATTTTACATTTCAAATTGAATTTTGGTATCTATTTGCTGGGGCATATTTTGAAAATTAAATTTCAAACGTCTTTTTCGTTTTCATTTTAATTAAGGGAAAGAATGAGCAGTCTTAAAGAAGAAAATGAAAATGCAAATAGGATGATTGAATACTAATTTGATTTATGAGTCAAATAATGCAGCCACATTCTTAAAATGAAAATGCATTTCTGGAAATGCATTTTCATTTGAATTTTGGTCACGATTTGCTTCCATACACTGTTGCCTTACTTGGACGTCCAGGCCTTTTTAATTGCCAAGCTTGCCAGTGCATTCTTTTTCTCAGAATGTACCAAACTGTTGATTTGGCCACTCCTAATGTTCCTGCAATCTCTGAAGGATTTGTATTTTTTTTAGCAGCCTAAAGGCCGAAATATGCTTCTGCGTCTCCGTTTACGGATGGGCGGGCGCATGGATACGCACGGATACGCACGGATACGCACGGATACGGACGGATAGACTGCGTTTGTTTTTTCCGTAGGCTGTGGGTGCTGAAAACAATTCATCGCCAGAAGAGTAGGTGGCGCAACGGTTTTTTGTTTAGACGTCGTTGAGTGTTTATTTACCTAGGTTACCGAGAAGTCGGAGCAAATGTACAAATTAACCGTTTCATCAATAAAATACGCACATTTTCAGCAACTACACTTCCCATTTCTCGTCACATTTTAATTCAGATGCTGATTTACATGTACCGTTTAGCTGAAATATGAATTGTAAAAACTTTACAAACAATGGCGGTCAAAGGATTATGTTCGTCCTGCTATCACGGCAACCCCGCCCCTGACGCAAGCGGTTCTTAATACTGACCAATCACAGCCAAGGGGGTCTCCGTAGCTCTCCGTAGCTCTCCGCAGAGCCATAGAAAAAGCATAGAAAAGCTTTTTCTATGGCTCTGGCTCTCCGTAGCTACGACGGATAGTTAGAAAATTTAGGAGGTGCACGTCAAGCTCTCCGAGGCTCTCCGAGGCTCTCCGAGGCTCTCCGAGGCTCTCCGAGGCTCTCCGAGGGCTGACGGAGAGTTCGTAGAGGGCGATCCACGGAGACGAGGGCGTTCCCATGTGTCCGTTTTTCGAAAAACGCAGAAGCATATATCGGTCTTAATGATGGCCTGTTTTACTTGCATTAAGTGCTCCTTTGACCGCATGTTGTGAGTTCACAGCAACAGCTTCCGAATGCAAATACCACACCTGGAATCAACTCCAGACATTTTACCTGCTTAATTGATTAAGAAAATAACAAAGAAAAGCCCACACCTGTCCATGAAACAGCTTTTGTGTCAATTGTCCGATTACTTTTGGTCCCTTGAAAAACGGGGCTAGAGCTGTAATTCATAAACCCTCCAATTTGGATATGAATACCCTCAAATTGAAGCTGAGAGACTGCACTTGAAGCCCATTTTTATTCTAATAAAAAAACACAAATTGTGTAATTGTCTAAATATTTATGGACCTAACTATACTTATGTGACGGTATGTAACGGACGTGGCCACGCTCCGTCACTACAAGGTGTCGTTCGCCACTCGCTGGGCTCGAACGCACGACCTCTGACTTGCCACTACCAGCTACGCCAAAGAAAAGCTAGCTATTCATTGACGCGGGTAGCCCACTACATACCTGAGGAGTGAGTTTCACAGGTTCACACCCGTTACATTCACCCTTCTGAAATTCACTCTGGTGGTTAGCTAGTACCAACCTCGTGAATCCGGGTCACCGCACCAATGTGACGGGATGTAACGGACGTAGCCACGCTCCGTCACTACAAGGTGTTGTTCGCCCATTGCTGGGCTCGAACGCATGACCTCTGACTTGCCAAGCGCGACCACTACCAGCTATGCCAAAGAAAAGCTAGCTATTCGTTGATGCGGGTAGCCCACTACATACCTGAGGAGTGAGTTTCACAGGTTCACGCCCGTTACACATAAGTGTAACGGGTGTGAACCTGTGAAATACAGTATATTATTTGATATATACAGTGCCCTCCAAAAGTATTGGAACAGTGAGGCGAATTCCTTTATTTTTGCTGTAGACTGAAAACATTTGGGCTTGACATCAAATAATGAACGTGAGACCAGAGATCAACGTTTCAGCTTTTATTTCCAGGTATTTACATCAGGATCTGATGCACAACTAAGAAAATATCACATTTTGTTTGAATCCACCCATTTGTCATGTGAGCAAAAGTATTGGAACAGATATACTTAAAACATATTTAAGTGAATAAGACTTAATATTTAGTTGCAAATCCTTTGCTTTCAATAACTGCAGCAAGTCTGTGACCCATTGACGTCACCAAACTTTTGCATTCTTCCTTTTTGATGCTTTCCCAGGCTTTCACTGCAGCCTCTTTCAGTTGTTGTTTGTTTTGTGGGGTTCCTCCCTTCAGTCTCCTCTTAAGCAGGTAAAATGCATGCTCTATAGGGTTTAAGTCTGGAGATTGACTTGGCCAGTCTAATACCTTCCATTTCTTGCCCCTGATGAACTCCTTTGTTGTTTTGGCAGTGTGTTTTGGGTCGTTATCTTGCTGCATGATGAAGGCTCTGCCAATCAGTTTGGTTGCATCTTTCCTTAAATTGGCAGACAAAATGTTTCTGTAGACTTCCGAGTTCATTTTGCTGCTGCCATCATGTGTTACATCCTCAATGAAGATTAATGAGCCCGTCCTAGAAGAAGCCATGCAAGCCCAAGCCATGACATTACCTCCACCGTGTTTCACAGATGAGCTTGTGTGTTTGGGATCATGAGCAGTTCCTTTCTTTCTCCAAACTTTAGCCTTTCCATCACTTTGGTAAAAGTTAATCTTTGTCTCATCAGTCCATAAAACTTTGTCCCAGAATTTTTGAGGTTCATCTCTGGACTTTTTGGCAAATTCCAGCCTGGCCTTCCTATTCTTCTTGCTAATGAGTGGTTTGCATCTTCTGGTGTAGCCCTTGTACTTTTGTTCATGAAGTCTTCTGCGAACAGTAGATAGTGATACCTTCACTCCTGCCATCTGGAGGTTGTTGCTGATCTCACTAACAGTTGTTTTAGGGTCTTTCTTTACAGCTCTCACAATGTTTCTGTCATCAACTGCTGATGTTTTCCTTGGTCTACCTGTTCGACGTCTGTTACTTAGTACACCAGTAGTTTTCTTCTTCTTCAGGACATTCCAAATGGTTGTACTGGCTATGGCCATTGTTTCTGCAATGGCTCTGATTGATTTTCCATCTTCTCTAAGACTCACAATTGCTTGTTTTTCACCCAAAGACAGCGCTCCGGTTTTCATGTTGTTTTCACCTCTGAATACAGTCTGCATAGACAAAACCTATCTTACCCAATCTGAACCTGAGTGTAGACATTCAGTGGTATTTATTGATTGAATAATGTATGTAATAGGACACACCTGGGCAACAAAACACACCTGTCAGTCATATGTTCCAATACTTTTGCTCACGTGACAAATGGGTGGGTTCGAACAAAAAGGTGATATTTTCTAATTTGTGCATCAGATCCTGATGTAAATACCTGGAAATAAAAGCTGAAACGTTGATCTCTGGTTTCACATTCATCGTTTGATGTCAAGCCCAAATGTTTTCAGTCTACAGCAAAAATAAAGGAATTGGCCTCACTGTTCCAATACTTTTGGAGGGCACTGTATATAATTTGAGATTTTGCTAGTTTATAAAGATTCAATCACAAACTACAAGTGTGTGTACACAATGTGTCAAGCCACAGAGAGACTCCTCTGAGACCCCAGAACCCACCAAAATCAAAATAGAATATACCAATTTTATAATAACTTTATTGTCCATCCAGGATGGATAGTATTCTTTCTTTGGCATTGCCTTCCATTAAAAGACAGACGTACAGTATGCTGTCCATTTACTAAATACATTATGTTCATTCTGTACATTCACTAACACCTTAAAAGACACAAAATGATCAAATATATCATGTCTGTTGGTGGCTACCTCTTGTCTCCATAGGTATGTGTTTGCCTCCAACCTGTTTGAGTGTGGGGACCTGAATGAGACAGAGTGGGCCGTCTACCAGGACTGGCACAGCTGGCTCCTGGCCCAGTTTGAGAGCCAGATCGAGCTGGATGCCATGATCTACCTGAGGGCGGACCCCCAGGTAAGCACCCTGCAGGGAGCCCTTCCCCCTGGAGGGTATACGTCCAGGTTGAGACCACGAGAATGTTCTGATTTCAGTGGGACCCTAAGTGAGCGAAGCGCTAAGTGTTGCTTCTTAAAATATGTGATTGATCGTAAAACCTAGTTATCACAATTTGTTATAGAAAGGTTTTTATTCTAGAGAAGTTATAAATGATGACAACCAGTGATGTTGATCGTTTGCCAGAGCTGGCACCATGTTAGCGTGCATGAGCAGTTTACCGCCGCATAATACGCAAAGGCTCATGGGTAATCAGCAGGCCCAAACGGAATACGCAGATTTTTTTCACATTTTCTGCGGTTATTCAGACTGAAAAACTGCGGAATTCCGCTAGCATTCCTGTTCTTATGTCGGAGCGACCGAAGATGTTCCACAACAGTTTGACGGCAAATATGGTCGATTGAATGTTGACAGACTTTGCAAAAAAGTATTGATCCATCCTCATAAAGATCGTCTGAAAACTCCCCGGCCCTGTCTCTTGATGTAATTTGGGTCAATAAGTGTTTCCTTTTCAATTCTTAGTATTTTTGGCTAACTTTTAACTAATAGAGATGTAATATGAGTTGAAAAGTGTATTTACATTTTGCCTCAGACCAATTAGTTCTACTTGAAAATCCGAGGGTTTTCGTAGGAATTCTGCGCCCGCGTATTCCATTTGGGCCTGGTAATCAGTCGACTTGTCTCCTTGATCTATCGTTCCCATCACTGTCCTGAGTCAGAAATTCTGGACCTCCTTCCCTGTCATGCACTTGTGGAGAATTGTCTAGACGCAGTGCCTGAGTTAAAGCTGCCATCTTGCCTTGACCTCTCAAATACCACATAACATTTACCAATACGCCAATTGGACTTGTGTTTGACTTCTGTCTCTCCGTTGTCTCAATTGTGTGTCTGTGTGCTTGCACACATGTATGCGTGCGTTTGTGTGTGTGTGTGTGTCTCTGTACACGTGTGTGCGTGCGTGTCTGTACGCGTGTATCAGAGGTGCATGCAGAGGCTGCACCTGCGAGGACGGGAAGAGGAGCAAGGGATTCCATTGGAATACCTGGAGCAGCTCCACTACAAACACGAGTGCTGGCTCCACCATCGCACCACACAGTATGTATCCCCAGTGTCCACACAGTAAGGGTCCCTGTCCACACTGTAAGTCCCTGTCTCCACAGTAAGAGTATCTTACTCCACACAGTAATAGTCCCTGTCTCCTCACAGTAAGGGTCCCTGTCTCCACACAATAAGGGTCCCTGTCTCCATAGTAAGAGTCCCTGTCTCCAAAGTAATAGTCCCTGTCTCCACACAGTAAGGGTCCCTGTCTCCACAATAAAAGTCCCTGTCTCCACAGTAATAGTACCTTTCTCCACACAGTAAGGGTCCCTGTCTCCAAAGTAATAGTCCCTGTCTCCACACAGTAAGGGTCCCTGTTTCCTCAGTAAGAGTCTGTGTCTCCACAGTAATAGTTCCTGTCTCCACAGTAATAGTCCCTGTCTCCACGCAGTAAGGGTCCCTGTCTCCACACAGTAAGGGTCCCTGTTTCCACAGTAATAGTCCCTGTCTCCACACAGTAAGGGTCCCTGTCTTCACACAGTAAGGGTCCCTGTCTCCACAGTAATAGTCCCTGTGTCCACACAGTAAGGGTCCCTGTTTCCACAGTAATAGTCCCTGTCTCCACACAGTAAGGGTCCCTGTCTCCACACAGTAAGGGTCCCTGTCTCCACAGTAATAGTCCCTGTGTCCACACAGTAAGGGTCCCTGTCCACACTGTAAGTCCCTGTCTCCACAGTAAGAGTATCTTACTCCACACAGTAATAGTCCCTGTCTCCACACAGTAAGGGTCCCTGTCTCCACACAATAAGGGTCCCTGTCTCCATAGTAAGAGTCCCTGTCTCCTCAGTAATAGTCCCTGTCTCCACAGTAATAGTCCCTGTCTACACACAGTAAGGCTCCCTGTCTCCACAGTAATAAATCCTGATGTTGCTTCTGCTGTTACAGCTATCATGTACGGGACTTTCATGTACTTTCATGTGTGTGTGTCTGTGTGTGTGTGTGGGGGGGGGTCAGATGGCTGAGCGGTTAGGGAATCGGGCTACCAATCAGAAGGTTCGATTCCCAGCCGTGACAAATGACGTTGTGTCCCTGGGCAAGGCACTTCACCCTACTTGCCTCGGGGGATTGTCCCTGTACTTTCTGTAAGTCGCTCTGGATAAGAGCGTCTACTAAATGACTAAATGTAAATGGGTGGGAGGTTGCACTGAATTGGTCTTTCACCCAGGTAGTCAGGACTGGCTCCCAGGTTAGTGTGACACTGGAGCAGCTAACATGCTACCTCCTCTCTCTGGGTCGATGTCCAGGGTGGAGCAGCTAACATGTTGCCTCCCCCGTCTGTCTCCCCAGGGTCGACTTTGAGTACCTGAAGGACATCCCCATCCTGATCCTGGATGTGAACGAGGACTTCAAGAACAATCGCATCAAGCAGGAGGCTACTATAGATAAGGTTAGTGGTGGAGGAGGTAGAGGAAGAAGGGGGGGGGGGGCTGGAGGCGGGAAGAGGTTGAGGAGTAGAGGAATACGAGTGTGGGGGAGGGAGAGGAGTGTGGAGGTGAGGGAAGTAGGTGGTGAAAGAGGAAGGTGGGGCCGGAGCCGGGTTGTTGGGCTGTGACGTCCAAATGTATAAATGACCAAGGGAGGCCCCAGGTTATTCACTCCATAACCAGCATGCCAGCAATACCAGCTCCTGCTGGGTTGTCAGGTACTCACCACCATGTTGTTTTCCTGTGTTTGTTCACAGGTCAAGGAGTTCCTGAGTACTCTGTGACCTGGGACAAAGACACACTATCAAACCCAGTGAGAACGCCACTTCCATCTTCACCTCCACCCAATGAGACTGTTCCATCTTCACCTCCACCTTATAATAACCCTCCATCTTCACCTCCACTCAATGAGACTGTTCCATCTCCACCTAATAATAACCCTCCATCTTCACCTCCACCCAATGAGACTGCTCCATCTCGACCTCCATACAATGAGACAACACCACCTCATCTGTTGACCTGCTGACATAACTAAACCTCTGGTTGACAACTGTCACAAAACACATGATGAAGCTCCCTATCACTACTCTATTTACACCCTTTTCTCCTTTGGCCATCAACATCTTGTAACATAGACTATCCCACATTCCAACCTTACAGCACAACCTTGTCTCTCCTCTCAGTCTACCTCCCTCACCCTCTATTAATGTGGAGCAAACTGCGTTCGCAGGTCTACTTGAAGTTAAGTGATTTTAGTAGTAGTGAAATGTCAGGTTTAAGTGGGGGATTGCAAAGTTTCCTTGTTATTATAACATGACATTGTATATGTTATCAATAGAGGTTGGAATTGTACATATTCTTGACTTTTTAAACATTAAATGTGTTGTTGTTGTTTTTCCCAATTTTCTTTTTGATTTTTGTACAAAATGTTACAGTTATGATCTTGTGGAAATTGATTCAAACATGTTTACAGATTGTCCAGCGCAGAAAAACAATGCTTGATATTGAGTCCTGAAAATCTGTTGAACAATAAACCATGGCATTTCATAAACTTGAAGATTCCACATCTATTTCAATGAAGCATTCGTCTAAGCACAAGTGGATCATGTAATGAAAGAACATGCCATGTTCTTTCATTACAGCCATACATTCTTTTGTATGTCAACCACTTTAGTTGTACAGTTTTATTTGTCACGTCATGGCCTTGGGGATCTTTTTAAATTGCTATTACCACATTGCTTGAAAACTTACCAATTAATCTTGGCTCGTACTCATAGTGCCAGCATGGAGATATTGTGTGTAAGGTTGTTTGCTTGTTTTTTTGTTGAAAAAACAAACACCAACCCCTAACTTCTATTGATCTTCGACCTAATTCTACATAACGCCTGTATTTATCAATAAAGATGTTATCTTAGGGGTGGGACTTCACTTCATGACAGGCAGGCAAGGGCCCAATCATCAACTTGCCAAGCATTAATCGCCAAGCCCTCTCGTAAACCTATCTTGACGTCGCTTGCCTTGCCTTGACACGCATTCATTTAGGCCAACCGTTTTTCACTGTTTGGATGGTCTGGCCAATAGCGTGTATAGAAACCAAATAGAGGTGGGTAAACGGAGAACTGGGACGAAGTAAGTTAGGTTGTTAGAAAGTTAATGGCTTGGGGGAAAGAGAAGCTCTTCTCGCTTCAGGAGAGTTACAGGATTTTTCTGAAGTGTAACTATAATATCTAAATACAGTCCAACCTCAAAGAAAGTTAAAGACAACGTTGCTACTATTGGTACACAATTTATACAGTGAAGTATGCAGGATGCAGTAGCCGGGACAGCAATGCTGACGGACGGCTTTGAGGACGAGATTGACTCGGTGACTCCGCGTTCCCCTGCCGTAGGAATGGGGGTCGGGGCCACATCAGGAGCCGGACTTGGGGGCCTAGGTATCGGCGTCGGTGGAAAGAAAGTCCGCTTGTTTGGCGAGGCTGGTGGACCCGTAGCAGACAGACTCGACTTTAAACTCGCTGCGGCCGCAGTACTTTCCTCTGGACATGGATCTGGTAGCGACGAAGACGAGGTATCTGAGGTGAGCCTTTCAGACAACTAATACTAGTAGCTACGACTCGAGTACTACGAGACTAGCCCGTGTAGCTTCATGCTATCCTAGCTAGCTAACCACTGCCAACGAGCGAGCTAGCTAGTTCAGCTAACTAATGTTAATATTGCCAAAGATTGTCTCCTTCGACGATAACACTAACTGTTCAAAACAAAATGTTATCAGAATATTGAGTAATTTTCCGATCTGTAACATTTCCTGTATAGCTGGTCGGCACACCTGGATCTTAAGTAAGGGGTTTATTACGCAATTTGGCTTAAGAACAACAGTATTTTGCAAGCTAGCCAAGTTAGCTTGCAATGCTAGCTCTGTCGGAGGCTTCTATCCCAGGCCTAGCCAGCTAATGTTAGCAATTTAGTAAGCTACCTAGCCTAGCTAGACTAGCAAGTGCACGTCGCAGTTCAACTGATATTTAGTTAGCAAGGAAAGCCACAAGTTTCAGCCGGTGCATGGCATAGCTGTGAATAGCTGAAATATAGATGGATAACGTGGAAAGCAGATGCAATTTATCAAGAAAACCACCTTACCATTTTAAGTATTATCAAATTGGTTAATATTCACACTTGGCATGTCAGCGTACTCATCAGTGCCCACGTCCTCATTAAAAGGGCCGTCAGTCCAGTTTGTAAATTCAGCTGTCATTACAGACTCGCCCAGATTAAGCGGCTAAGTAGCCAGAAAGCCATCGATGGACACGCAGTTCATGTAACCAACGGCCAGTAACCCAGAAGCATACAGAGTTCTTTGAGAAAATACTTGGTGTTAAAAATCTAGTTTTTGTTAAATGTAGGTACAGCAGCGATGTCGTGCTTGTTTACGTTGGTGAGAGGAGAGAACTGGAGATGTTGACACTGAAAGACCAGCGTGTTTGGGCTTCACACTGACCTGCCTTATTCAGTCTTTCCTAACCAGACACCAGAGAACTTCCTAGACTGCAGTCTGCCTTCACACCCTCTGCTGCTGCTGCTGCTCCTGCTACCCTACTGTGTGTGTGTGAGTGTGTGTTGGCTGTTTATGTGGGGATTGTGATGTGTGCCTGAGCTGTGTTGGTAAATGTGTGTGTGTGTGTCTGTGTCTCAGGCTTCAGGTGCTCAGGAGACGTTGCTACTCAATAATAGAAGTGTTGGTGTGTTGGAAACGCAGCGGCTTGTGGCTGTCTTCAGGTTCAACCTCATTGTTATTAATGTGGACTCTGACTCTGTTCAGCCTCCTAGCCAATCACAGGATACCATGTTGATGTTTTCCTCGGTTAAGTACAGTGGAGGGAAGTGTGCTATTGAGATTAGATGGCACAGGTGAGCACGGGAACTGCAGCAACACGCTAGGGTGACCACACTAGCGCAAGGGTGTGGGAGGCGTGCCAATATTTGAACATTTTGGACAGGGCCTGCAGAGAGCTTTAAACAACCATAGCTAATGAGTAAAGCTGGATGAAAAGGCTGTTTAGGCGTGGAATGCCATTGTTGTTCCATGTGCTCCTCACGGAAAAGAGAGAGATGTTTTGAAAGGAGCTGCTCCAGGGGCATGGTCTAGTAGAGAACTAACTGGAATATGACAGAACTGTCTTGTTTTAGGTAGTATCTGGTGTAGGGTCAAGTCTATAACTTGAATGTACTCTCCCTCTTTCACGCACACCCACTTTCTCACGCACACACACCCATTGAGACACATGGATGAAGTAATGAGTCACTTGTTTTCACGTCTGCTGCGCTACACTTACTCTGTTTCAATCCAGCTTCTGTGTCTCTCTCTCCCAGCCTTAACCCCATCGCTAGTCTCCAGCCCCAGCCTCAGCCCTAGCCTCAGCCCCAGCCTTATTCAATCCCTAGCCCCACTTTCAGCCTCTGCCCCAGCTTCACTCCCAGCCTCCAGCCTGGTTTTCACCCTGCTGCGTGCTCTCCAACAACAATGTTTCAATATGGTTTCAATTACGCTCACCACCGCATTCGTTTCATTCTTTTTTTTCTCCCCAAAGAGATTTTTGTGAAAGAAAAATTAACATGGGAGAATTGCTGTTGTTGACCACACCCTACGTCTTTCTCTCACTCTCTCCCTCACACTCTTTCTCCTCTCTCATTTCTTCCCTCCCTCCTGTTGTGCCCGGGGTCAGTTCATGATGGGAATACTCGGGGGTGGGGGGGGGAGTAGATCAGTGACATCATCCAGCTGGGGACCAAGACCCGTCTGATCTTATCTGCATTCAAGATGAACTCTCGTGTCGAGATGTCTGGCAGTCCTGTGTTTTTGTGCGTGAACAGATTGTGATACTTAAACTCAGGTCTACTCCTGTGGTCTCACACTCGCACACACATTGTTCTTGTCAAGGAAGCTGCTGTCGGTCTGTCTGCCGTTGACACGAGCCTCCCCACCCTGAGGAGCTTCAGGGGACCGCCCCCTTATCTTTACCTTCAAGCACTTTAGGTGTGCTCGATTTAGCATCCTCTCGAAGGCAGGGTGGGCAGGGAGGTGAAGGGCTTTCCTCTTGGGAAGCCAGATCCAGTGCACTTAAAGTAAGCGTTTGTAATGTAAAAGCCCTGTCTACTTGTGGTGTGTGCTTGTCCGTGTTTGGTGTCCAGCAGGAGTAATAGAGGGCTGGACTGCCCTTTCAGCAACAGGTGGATGCAGGTCAAGGTCACACTGGCAGAGGTTGAGAGAGGGGGATGAGATTTATGGAGAGAAAGAGATTGATGAAGAGCTGGAGAGGGAAGGACAGGTGGAAACGGAGAGATGGGGAGCGATAAGTGAAAAGTGAGGGAGGAAGAAAGACAGAGAGGGGAAAAGAGAGAAGGAACGAGAGAGCAAGCGGGTTGAGCTGAGCTCTTGGTGCTTAGCGACTGCAAATCCACCCAGGCTCAGACCCTAAGCACCACTCTGTCTCCTGGCAACCACCAGGGGGGCGGGGCAGGGGGCGTGGCACGGGAGCTGTTAGAACTTTGTGGTTGGTGCCCTGGTGGGACAATTATCTCACCTCTGGCCTGGTAATGTGCTTGGAGATCCATTCCTCTGAGTGGGTTAAGTAAGTTACTCGTCATAGTACAGTAATGTACGCCCTTGACTGCTATACTGTACTCTGTACTGTATTTGGTGTAGAAACAAAACACAAGTGGATTTTGCAACTTGCATTATGATGTTTGTTGAAGAAGTATGTGTTTTAATTGGGTACAATTATTAATCATATGGCATGGTGAGTACTCATTTCTGTAAGTAGTGACTTTGAGCCAACTGTTCTCGTCCAAATTTCTGTTCCTTCTGTTTCGGGTCCTTACACGTTGTCTTTCACTGATTTTGGTAGTCGGCAGTGCTCTTCTAAAACCTAGCTAGCCTGGCACTAGCTGACCAGTTCCTGGTAAAGATAATACACAGGTTTTCAAAACATCACCTGACTGTTTTTTTCAATTTCCTTCCTTCCTCCTGTTGTTCCTCCCATCCACCAGGTGGAGTCGTTCATCCTGGACCAGGACGACCTGGACAACCCCATGTTGAAGACAGCCTCTGAACTCCTGCTGTCCAGCGCTGCGGATGGAGCTGACCTCAGGACGGTGGATCCAGAAACACAGGCCCGCCTGGATGCCCTGCTGGAGGCCGCCGGTACTGAACGCATACACACACATACACGTGTTGCTAGCACTCCTGTCAGTCGAGGGAGTGTGTTTAGCCTAGCAGAGGATACAGTGTATAGACTTGGCTTGCAATACAGAGTGAAATACCTTTATATGGAAAGCTTGTGCTCAGAATAGACCCTCAAATCCCTGCTGGCCAGGGTTATTTTTTACTGGCCCTACCTTCTGTTGTGTTTTGGTGATGGAAGGTCACCTGCTTCCTGGTTTGTCTGTCAGTAGCCCACTGACCAGTAGATGATCAATAACTACCCTAGTTATACTTAGGCCTGGTGACCAGCATAACAGTAGAACTCAGGGCTGGCGACCAGTTTACCAGTCAGAATGATCAGAAGAGTATGCTTTATGCCTGTGTGACATGGTTCATGTGCATGCTGTGGATGCTGGTTTTATGTGAAACGGCATGGTGAGCGTATGAGTTAGCCAGCCTTGCAATGGCTAGCCTAGCCATGGTAACACAGCTAACCTATTGCCTAGCTAAGGGTTAGCAGAGGCTAGGTTAGCACATCATTTTCTTAGTGATAGGAGCATGGAGGCTAAATGACACATATCAGGCTAGCCCATATCAGTATAATGTATATAGGTGTGTTAGCTAACCGCTAACACGCTAGCCCCGTCTAATCCACATGACACTGGTGAAAGCTAGCTTGCTAGGGCACCGGCAGGGAGATTAGTATCAACAATGGATTTCCATACAGGATCAGCAGCTCCCATCATGACTCAGCAGTGGCCTTTAGTACACTGTGTGTGTGTGTGGGGGTAACTACCCTGTCTCTGTGTTTACACTGTACGTCTGTATTATTGCCTGCGTGTGCTTTTGTTTAGACTAGTTCTGAGCTAGCAGTGTCACACACTGGCTAATCCTGCCGACTATCTCCCTAGTTCATCCGCCTCTCTTGGTCATGGTTGGAAATATGAAAACAGTCAGTTAACTCTGTTACGTCAGAGAACTCTCCTCCGATATCTATGTCTACGTTGGGTTTAGCTTTCAGACTGAGGTCAGGAATGGAAGGGGAAGTGGTGTAGTGTGATCATGGCTAATCTATGCTTGCGTGTGTGTTTTCTATGTGTTTACTGCATGTGTTTACTGTGTGTGTTTACTGTATGTGTTTCCTCTGGCCTGGTCCTAACTCTGGCACTATAATGTGCCATGGTACCTGTCTGTCTGCCCACCTGTCTGTCTGCCCACCTGTCTGTCTGCCCACATGTCTGTCTGCCCACTTGTCTGTCTGTTTGTCTGCCCGCCTGCCTGGCTGCCTGTTTGCCCACCTGTCTGTCTACCTGTCGACCCGTGTGTGTGTGTGTGTTTGTGTGGTGCTGAAGGGATAGGTAAACTGTCCACTGCCGATGGTAAAGCGTTTGCAGACCCCGAGGTCCTCCGCCGCCTCACTTCCTCTGTGAGCTGTGCCCTGGACGAGGCTGCCGCCGCACTCACACGCATGAGGGCCGAGAACACGCTCAACGCCAGCCAGGCCGACAAGTATGTTTCTCTGCTTGCACGCACACACAATCACACACACTCACACAATCTCACACACACACAGGTAATTCCACACGCACACGGTCTCACACACACACACACGGTCTCACACACACACACACGGTCTCACAGACACACATGGTCTCACACACACACGGTCTCACACACACACACACACACACACACGCACACACACACACGGTCTCTCTCACACACATTCAGATACTGATACAGTGTTGTGGGTTGGTAGGTTATGTTGTTTGCCTCTCTCTCTCACTTTCTCTCTCACTTTCTCTCTCACTTTCTCTCTCTCTACTTTCTCTCTCTCACTTTCTCTCCACTCTTTCTCACTTTCTCTCTCTCCACTTTCTCTCACTTTCTCTCTCTCACACTATCTCTCTCCACTTTTCTCACTTTCTCTCTCTCTCACTTTCTCTCACTACTTTTTCTCACTACTTTCTCTCTCTCACTCGCTCTCTCTCTCTCCCTCCACTTTCTCTCTCTCACTTTCTCTCTTACTTTCTCACTCTCACTTTCTCTCTCTCACGTTCTCTCTCTCAACTGACTGACAAAAAAGTGTTTTAACTAACCATGACAACGCAGAATGGCGCAAGGTGGATTCAAACTAAATCGCACAAGTGTAAAATTAGGAGGGGGGATTCACACACCTGTTTTTTCTTAACAATGGAAAATAAATTGAAAAGAAATAAGACGAAACAAGAGACCGATCCATTGACAGTGTTCATAAAAGGAGAACATATATTTTACATATTTTCTGCTGTATATTGGGGGGACAGATTGGTATTTTCTCAATATTGGGGTGGACACGACCCCCCCCAAAGAATGCGTGGTTACGCCCTTGGGGCAACACCACCAACCTAATTTGACCCTATTAAAACACCACAAGCCATGTATGATGCATAGCTAAAATGCTGAACACCAGTGTGTCAAATAAGCCAAATAAAACCCAACATGATCACGGAACAATGGAACAGTGTGAAAAGGGTCCGGCGCAATTACTGCATTTTCTTTTAAATAAACTGCATTTTCTAAAAGTCGCACCCCACCAGAATGGATGCTCTGTGTTTAGAAATCTGAGTATAAACCGCACTGGAATATAGGCCGCACTTGATACGGGAACAATGATACCAAGCAATGCACGATTATAGGCGATCTTACAGCATGCCGTTTTGTAACACGCTTCGAAAACGAAAATAAGTGCGTAATGTATGTTTTTTATTGCCTGGGAATTAACTAATTATTTACCTTTACACGCGTGAGTTCTAAATATTTGCGACGGCCCCCAAAGCGTAAGTTATTTTTCCGAAACGGTAGCTAGCTAGCTTTAGTTAGCTTCAGGGCTAAGTTAGCTAGCATAATACTCGTTGCAATGCTACTACCATGCTAGTGTTGCTTGTTACCTTTCTTATTAGTACATTTTGCTGCCATAATAAAGCTTTTGTGGCACAGTTTTTGTCCATCGGAAAATATTCAGTTGGAATGTTTGATATTGCATATATGCGAAGTTACGCTGTGAGACCCGCATTCAAGCGATCACATGTGCAACGCTACTCCTTAACAGGTGAAATAGCATTCACAAAAAGGGTTTCTACTGTTGTTCTGTTATAAAAACATGGTATAAGAAGCATTGAAATATAAGCCGCATCACCACAATATTTTTTTAAAAATCTGGGTATAACCCGCGGCTTTATTTCCAAAAAATACGGTACTGCTATTTCTACCCTAAAAAGGCAGATGACAAACATTGTCCGTCTAATCAGTTAATAAAGGCAATTGATTAATGATTAATTATTAACATCCCTACTCTGTGTGTGTGTGTGTACTTTAGGCAGGTGTGTGTGTACTGTAGTTGTGTCCACACTGTGTGTGTGGCTGTGGTGGTCTGTCCTGCTACAATGCCAGTAACTGTAGCAGTCTGGTTGTTTTCAGCCGGAGCTTGGCGGAGGCGTGCTCGGATGGAGACGTGAACGCCGTCAGGAAGCTGCTGGACGAGGGCCGCAGCGTCAACGAGCACACAGAGGAGGGAGAGAGTCTGCTCAGCCTGGCCTGCTCCGCTGGATACTACGAGCTAGCACAGGTAACACACACACACTTAATCAATCACACACACACACATACACACTGTGAGCTAGTATAGGTAATGCATACACACCATGAGATAGCACAGGTAACACATGCACAGGTAGAACACAGACACACGCAGCAGTTGAGGGCGTAGTGTTGTCCTGCAGGTGCTGCTGGCCATGCACGCTAACGTGGAGGACCGGGGCATCAAGGGTGACATCACGCCTCTGATGGCGGCTGCCAGCGGAGGCTACGTAGACATCGTCAAACTGCTGCTTGTGCACGGAGCCGACGTCAACGCACAGTCCTCCACAGGTGCTCATACACTCACACAAACACACTCTTCACAGTTCTCCACAGGTAATCACACACTCGTATACACACACACAGTCCTCCACAGGTACGCACACTCGTATACACACACAGTCCTCCACTGGTGCTCATATACACACACACACACACACACACACGCCTCACAGTCCTTCACAGGTGCTCAAACACACACACACACACACACACACAGTCCTCCACTGGTGCTCATACACACACACACACACACACTTCTCACAGTCCTCCACAGGTGCTCAAACACACACACGCACAGTCTTCCACAGGTACTCAAATATATACGCACACACACACTCCTCAGTCCTCCACAGGTACCCATAAACCACTCCAAAAAAGTTTGGAAACGTTATTTCTAGGGCTGCAACAACAAATCGATTAAATCGATTATTAAAAGCGTTGGCAACAAATTTCATTATCGATCGTTGAGTCGTGCGATTATTACGCCACTCAGTAAGTCGCGGAGATGTTTGAGTATTAAAAAAAAAAAAGTTTAGTTGAGTGGAGGTAGAGTAAAGGCCATCGGAGAGACGTTGAGTAACGTTGTTCTGAAACACGGGAGAAATCAGTCAACTTAAGTCATCCAAGGTGTGGGTGCATTTCACACTAAAAACGTCGAAAAGATGTGTTAATTGACCGAGGTGAAGTTAGTTTCATATTCAACATTCGTCTCACATTCGGAAGACGCTACTTTGCAGCGTCGCGTTAGGGACCGGGTGAAAACTACCCATACCATTTTGAAAATTGTTGGTATACTTCCACAGCCTTTACTTTTTCAATGAAGTTTCAAATAAAAAGATAGAAAATCACAAATCTCTGAAAATAGCTTAATCCTTGCTAATCTTTATTTTATTTTTTTATGTTGTGCCTGTTTGTGCACATTCTGAAAAAAAATTACACTGTGAATTTGCACTGTCGGTACTGTTTTTGAATAAAGGATTGGAAATTAATCCTTTCTTCTGTTCGTATTCACTCTCATTTTGAGTTTCTTGGTGGATTAGATAATCCCTACTCTGTGTAAAATACAATACCAATTGGTATTATTGAAAGGGAGGAATAATCGACCGAAATAACGTTTAAAACCTTTTTTTTTTAGGAGTTTATATATACACACACACACAAACACACTGGAGATACATGTGATGTGTACTTAGGGACACATCTGTGGAATATGGAAAGGCAACAACCAAGCATAGATGGTCCAAACGTCTTGCGACGTTTGAAACGGCTGTGTTTAGACTGCAATTTCTGTCATCCTTAGATGACGGCCAAATGTGTCGTCTTAACGCAAACGCAAAATTACAGGTTTTGGCATAAGACTTCGGAACATCACATTACCTACCACCAAAATCACACATTGACCCATGCCTACTTTAGATTTTTTTGGGGGCGCAAAATACAGTTGAGTTTTGAGTTTGTTTTATGTAACATTTACATTTATTCATCAAGCAGACGCTTTTATCCAAAGCGACTTACAAGAGAGAACTTTACAAAGTGCATAGGTCACTGATAATAACAACAAGATAGCCCCACAGCATTGCGGGTAGTCAAAAACAAGAAGTACATATTGTGAACAACCAAAAAATAGTGCTAAAGGGAAGAAACCATAAGAGCATGTAGTTAAACAAGTTAAAATTACACAACATTAATCTCTAAGTGCAGGTGTACCTGTAAGAAAGCAATAAAAAATAGGATTAACTCAAATAGAATACAACAGTTTAAATCAGCTACCACTAACCAACAAGAGCAACAGTCTAAGCAAGAGTCATTGTGATCCTTGAGGAAACTAGCGTTGGGTTCAGCAAACCATTCCTAAGTACCATTGTACTCCCGGAACAAGTGCGTCTTGAGCCTTCTCTTGAAGGTGGAGAGACAGTCCGTGTCTCTGGAGGTGGGGAGTTGATTCCACCACTGGGGGGCCAGGCAGGAGAAGAGCTTGTGCTGGGACCGGGCGGTCATGAGAGGTGGGACCACCAGGCGGTTGTCTGAAGAAGACCGTAGGTGGCGGGTGGGGGTGTAAGGCTGCAGGAGAGACTTGATGTAGTCGGGCGCAGTCCCGTTCACTGCTTGGAAGATCAGTACCAGGGTCTTGAATCTGATGCGGGCCGTTATGGGTAGCCAGTGGAGGGAGATGACATAAACATTACATTGGACTCATATTGTTATTCTATGCAGTCAAAACATTAATTTGTAAGTTTGTTACTTTCTGGTTTGTTTACTGTGCAATTCAGTGGGGGAGTGATACTCATCATGCCTCAAACAAAATTCGGTAACACTTTAGAATAAGGGTCCATTGTTAACAAGTAGCTATGCAGGAAGTAATAGGTAGTTCTACATTAACACCGAATTTAATACTATTAACTAATATGGAACCAAGATTAACTAAGCAGTAAGTAATGGCTAATTTACAACAAAGGTAATTCCTTTGTAGGTATTTGGATATAACTAAATAAATGTATCCTCTTGAGAACTACTTGTGAACTATGACCAATTAAGAAAGAATAACCAATTAATTACTAATCACAAAAGTAAACATTTCTAAAAGGTTAACAATTTGGTTGTTTTACTCTTAACATGGTCATAACTTTTCAGAAGCTTGTGCCTCAAATGGGTTCTTTGTGGAAACCATTTTATGAATATGATATCCCCCCAAATGCGTTAACTACAGGTTGAGATTGTGACTACTCTTACCAAAGGTTGGACGTATGTTCTCTGTTTATTTCAAACTTAAACATGGTAGAATACAAATAATGATATTTTGTTTAACATTTTTAATAATTAGGAAGTGATGCTGACACTTGGATTAGTTTACTATTATGAGCTCTTGAGTGTCAGTTCAATGTCTCAGACTCCAAAGACCTACCTTTATGTTACAGTAGCCACCTGAGGAGGACTTCTCTTTAGGATATGAATATAAACATTGATGTTCTCTATCAAAAACGATTTGAATCCTGCATTTATGTTGCTATAAGCGCAAAACCACATCTTCCAGATTACAATGTTTGTTATAATATCACTAGTGCCTCACAGAAATGTATGCCTGTACCGTATGTGTAGACTTATTATAGGCCTATTACTTGTGAAAACAAGTATAACTCCTCACTAATTACTCAAGCGTTACCTTGTCATCCTGCAGGAACTACTTGTGATGTGGACCATTATTTTAAAGTGACAAACATGTTAACTCCTCACTAACATGTCACCTCACAAGATTTACTACAAAAAACAACTGCAGTGATTGGATACAAAATATTTTAATTATATGCACTGGAAGATTTCCATGAAATCGTAAAAGAAAATCCTACATAATGCAAAAATGCACATGGGCATGCAAGAATAAAGCATTTTGTAAAATACGTCTGAATTAAACATTCTTTGTTTGGCACAATGATGAAACCTAGCATTTAAACAAAAATTCTGTATTTTGGAATGAAACATTCAACACATTCCAGGGCTCGATATTAAGGCTTGTCCGCTTGTCCGGGACAAGTGGATTTTTTGTAGGGCAAGTGGAAGAGAACTTTACTTGTCCCACTGGACAAGTCAACTCAAACTAAATAAAATGCTATGTTACTTCACGTTATGTTCCAATTATTACGTCTATTTTACCAATTTTATTTGACCGAATTCTGCATTAGCAAAACACAAAATAAGTGGCTTCGTCCCAAGATCTCTACAGACTGTGCAGCTAATTTAATGCTAAACACTTGAATGGGGGCTTATTACTTGAAAGAGGAATTATTTACTGTGTCATCTCAGTTACACTATCAGGGCTTAAAAAAAAACTGTGACTTGCTCAAGTAGGCAAATGGCTAGTAGAAAATTTCATAATAAATTCAGTAAATCAAGCAACGCTGTAAGACCCAGTGAAATGTTATACAGCTAGCAAACTAACGTTAGCTAGCATCACTACGACATTGGTTAACTCTACTTCGGTAGGCTATCCTCAGTATTTGCAAGATATCTAAACTTATACTGTATCTAAAATAAGTGAAATAGCCCTCAGTGTGAGAAGTAGGTTTGGTGTGAGAGCGTCTGAGCAGGGGCGATTCTAGGATCAGACCTTTAGGGGTGCTCAGCCCCAAATTAAAATGTGACATGAATACAGTGCCTTGCAAAAGTGCTAAACCCCCTTGCTAATATAAATCCCTAATTTCACTTGATAACAATTCATAGATTTATGTATTATTCTGCAAAATATTGAATGAATGAAACAACTAAGGATGTCCCTTTCTTCATGAACTACCAGCATCAAATGATAATAAAGAATAATATATATATTCTTTTATTATTTTTTTAGGGAAAAACCCTAAAAAGGGTCTAAAATCGCCACTGGTGTATAGCCTACTTTACAGTTGAATATTAGCTGATATTTAACTACATACATTTAACCGATACAAATGCTGCTAAAGCTTGCTAGGTACACCACTGCTGACGCTAGCAAACTAGAAACGTCAACACATTTTTTTAAATATAAAATGATAAATCTTTACCCGGACAAGTGACTTGTGTATGGACAAGTGAAACGTGAATGTACTTGTCCAAAGGACAAGTGCCTAAAAAAGTTAATGTCGAGCCCTGCATTCAACAAACTGATGATAAACTGAGTCAAACATAATGGCTAAATAAGTAAGTACATGGCTAACCCAAATCAATGTATAGGTCTACTCACTACTCACAAGTCTAGCATTGGCCACTACTGCGAAATACAACAGCAACGCAATTCCAAAGGAATGAAAATGACGAAGGAATAAAGAACAAATGGCAGGACTGTAAAATAACTTGCTAGATAACCCAATTCAGAGAACAGGAACATGGCCCACAACACTAGCTACAGTTGTTGCTAAGTGTAAAGCCAGGCTATAGCTGCCAACTAGCTTGTAAAAAAGTCCCTCATACAAACTGTAGTATTGCAATTGAAATTCGTCAGAAATTAGTCCGACAGAACATCTTTAGTCGCACACTGTGCTTGTGAAAATAAATTCTGGTTCGCACGTATCTATTTTTAGGGGCAAATGTGAGTGAAATACTCACTATAGAGCCTTGCATATATACACACAGTCCTCCAAAGGTACGCACACGTATGTATGTATGCATGCATGCATACACACATCTCACAATCCTCGACAGGTTCGCATTCACATCCGTGTCCGTCCCGATGCTCCAGGTAACACGGCCTTGACGTACGCGTGTGCGGGAGGCTTCCTGGACGTGGTGCGCGTCTTGCTGAAGGAGGGCGCCAATATCGAGGACCACAATGAGAACGGACACACGCCGCTGATGGAGGCGGCGAGCGCCGGCCACGTAGACGTGGCACGCGTGCTGCTCGAGTACGGAGCCGGCATCAACACGCACTCCAACGAGTTCAAGGAAAGTGCACTTACCCTGGCCTGCTACAAAGGTATGACCTTGCTGCCTTTCATTTGATGGCAATTCATTTACATGACATTTTTTACCATTTTGTAGATTTATTTATCTAAAGTGACGTTGAAATAGTATGTAGAGAGAACCTTGTTATGGTTAGCTACCCCTGCTTGCATTGTCCCTCAAAGCCCTCATTAGCATGGTCAACTTTGTTCCTTTTAGCATTAGCATGCTAAGCCCTGTTGTTTTCCCCAGGGCACCTGGACATGGTGCGCTTCCTGCTGGAGGCCGGGGCCGACCAGGAACACAAGACAGATGAGATGCACACAGCGCTCATGGAGGCCTGTATGGTGAGTAAACTCACACTTAACCACTAGACACCACCACAACAGCTCCTTTACATAGTGTCACATTAGTCTTCATAACCGCCTATAGCATCCTCTAGAGTGCGACCAATTTGGTCGCACATACAACCAAAATTTGTAAGGGTGCGACTAAAAATGTTCCTAGGTCGCACCAGTGCACCTAACGTCCTCGCATCCGCTGCCTCTCCACGACCGAAGCATTTGTTCTCCTTTGACAGAACTTGCAAATGGTTGGATCATATCGTGGTCTAAAGTTTAGACCACGATATGATAGACTCTAAACCAATCAGAGACTGAGATGGAGTAGGTCTTTGCCTCTGATTGGCTGTAGTCCAGATATTTCTGTAGGCCTACACCGCTTTGGGCTGTGTGATTGGAATTGCGACGTGAGCACCAGAGAATCAGTTACGGCAATCAGCATCAGCAAAATAAGCTCAAGAAAAAACAGACGACGAACAATGAAAAGAAATAGACCCGTACCCAACACTCTCCCCGGTCAATGCTCCGACAACAGCCCAGACATGGAGCTACTTCAGCCACCAGTCTCCCCAGTCCCTGGTAAGATGCCAGCCCTGGTCCTTCGTCGGAGATGGCATCTGACTCCGAGGTAGAGCCTACCGAGCCTGAGCTAGAGAAGGGAAAAACATACATTTTGTAAAGACTGGTTAGACTAGTTTCCCTGGTTAAGGTTTAATAAGAAGATAACATAATGCACTGCATTCATTGTAAAGTATGTGACCAGAGCATGGCAGGGAAAAGTGCATTTGTAAGTGGATCAACAAAGTTTTGAATCGAAACGCTGATCATTATTATTTAACTACCTAAAAGTATCACAAACTTCCTAATGCTGCGGAATACAAATAGATTTACAATGCATGAGCTTATCTGGAACCAATAACCCAAACAGAAGTTTACATTTACATGTATTCATTTAGCAGATGCTTTTATCCAAAGCGACTTTCAAGAGAGAGCTTTACAAAGTGCATAGGTCACTGATGATAACAACAAGATAGTCCCAAAAACATTGCGGGTAGCCAAAACATGAAGCACACATTGTGAACAACCAAAAAGAAGTGCCAAAGGGAAGAACCATAAGAGTATGTAGTTAAGTAAGTTACAATTAAACAACATGAATCGCTATAAGTGCAAGTGTACCCTCTGAAGAGGGCGGGTTGCGCATGCTGGGAGACTGGTGAGCAGCGAGTTGCAGTAGTCCAACTTGTAGAGGACAACTGCTTGGACTAGCAGCTGGGTTGAGTGCTCAGACAGGTATCTCCTGATCTTCCGGATGTTGTAGAGGGTGAATCTACACGACCGGGAGACTGCAGCAATGTGGGCCGTGAGGGAGAGCTTGTCATCCATGGCAACCCCAAGGTTCCTGGCAGAGGATGAAGGGGTCACCGTCGCAGATCCCAGGGTGATTTAGAAATTGAGTTGAGTTAACGCAATAAGTTGGACTAAAGTGGCCCCTCTCCAGGCTGCATGTCATCGGCGGACAGCAGCCATCAGGTCCTCAGAACACTCAGAGATGATAATCAAATTCAACATCTCCTATAACATCTCAAAAGAAGAGCTGTCATTCACAAAATTTTGATTGAAAATTCTTCTGATGAAGAAAAATTTATTACACGGGAACATGACGTACAGCTATGACGTTGCATGTGCCAAATTTATTATTATTATTTTTGTGCTTCAAATAAAAAAAAGTATACATCTTCAACTTATTCTTGTTTAAAATCATTTACATAATATATATATGAATGTATTTGGTGCGTGGTAAAAAGGTGACCTTGAAATTGTGACGTTAAAGGAAAAATATGGGTGCACCTAATTTTTTTTTGTTGCACCTAAATAAAAAAATTAGGCGTACATGACTGTTAATACGTTTATGGCTGCCTGTTTATGGCTGCCTATCATCTCTTGTAACAACTTGTAACAGAACCAGTTCTTAACAGTATATAGTGGCTCCGAAGAGCTTATAACAGTTCATGACCGATAACTCTTAATGTTTTATTTAGCTGTCTGTAATGGTTTGAGTGATTGCAGCAGCTTATAACAAACAGCATAACCGTTTCTAACAGCTAATAAGAGCTTTTAAGGGTTCAAGAAAGCAGACGGATAATAACCCTCAACAGTTTAATACAACTCTTAGCGTTGCCAGCTGGTAACCCTTGTCCCCCTGCAGGATGGCCATGTGGAGGTGGCACGGCTGCTCCTGGACAGCGGAGCGCAGGTCAACATGCCGGCCGACTCCTTCGAGTCACCGCTGACCCTGGCAGCGTGCGGGGGCCACGTGGAACTGGCGGCGCTCCTGATCGAGCGCGGCGCCAACCTGGAGGAAGTGAACGACGAGGGCTACACACCCCTTATGGAGGCCGCCAGGGAGGGACATGAGGAGATGGTGGCCCTGCTGCTGGCACAAGGTAGCGCCGGTCCACATCCTGTCTCTCGGTTCTTATCCGTTTCCACTTCCTGTCTCTTCTCCCTCTTCCTGTCCTGTTGCTCTTCCCGTTTTTTTTCCTTTACCACTGTCTTTCTTCTTCTCCCACTTGCTGTCTCTCTTCCTGTCACTGTATTTATTTACTGGAACTGGGTTGGTCCTGTGGGCAGCAGTACGTTTTGTAAACACTTTAGAGTGTGCACGTTAATTTATTGTGACCACTGTTACCTTGTCTCTTTCCCCTCTCCTTTTCTCTTCCCCTGCGTCTGTCCTCTCCACCCCCCCCCCCCCCTTACTGCTCTTCCTTCTGCTCCTCCTCCTGTCGGCTCCGCCTTCTCTGACCTCCTTCTCCTCCCCCAGGAGCGAATATCAATGCCCAAACCGAGGAGACTCAGGAGACGGCTCTGACACTGGCGTGCTGCGGGGGCTTCTTGGAGGTGGCTGACTTCCTGATCAAGGCGGGGGCGGACATCGAGCTGGGCTGCTCCACGCCACTGATGGAGGCGGCCCAGGAGGGCCACCTGGAGCTGGTCAAGTACCTACTGGCTGCAGGTGAGGAGAGGGGTGGGGGGGGGGTTTGTGGGTAGAAGGGAGAGCGGCGGAGGAGCGAGAGAGGGGAGGAGGGAGGAAATGTAGTAGTAGTAGTAGGAGAGGAGAGTAGGCAACCAGAGGGTAGAGAGGAGAAGAGGGGGAGGAAGGGATAATAGTAGGGCCACCTGGTTGTGTTAAGGGTTGTTAAACTGTGACCCTCCCCAAGGAGCCAACGTCCACGCTACCACGGCAACCGGGGACACGGCGCTGACGTACGCGTGTGAGAATGGACATACTGACGTAGGAGACGTGCTGCTGCAGACTGGAGCTGACCTGGTGAGAACTGACCCCTGACCCCTGATGGACACAAGCTGTCACTGACTCTCTCTCTCTCTCTCTCTTTGTGTGTGTGTGCGCGCGTAGGAGCATGAGTCAGAGGGAGGCAGGACTCCTCTGATGAAGGCAGCCAGGGCAGGTCACCTGTGTACCGTCCAGTTCCTCATCAGCAAAGGTACGACCCCACTTTGCTCCCTGGCTGTCCAGTGACTGTGTAGAGAGTAGGACTGGAGGCTGTATAACAATAAGGACTTTGACACTGTCTCCCTCTCCTCCTCCTCTCTTTCTCCTTTTCCTCCCTCCCTCTTCTTTATCCTACGTCCCCTCCTCTTCCTCCTACATCTCCTCTCCCTCCTTCCTCCTCTTCTTCCTCCATCTCCTCCCCTCCCTCCTCCTCCTTCTCCCTCGCAGGTGCGAACGTGAACAGAGCCACTGCTAACAACGACCACACCGTTGTCTCATTGGCCTGTGCCGGTGGTCACCTGGCAGTGGTGGAGCTCCTATTGGCTCACGGGTCTGACCCAACCCATAGGCTCAAGGTCAGCTCATCTGTCCAGGAAAACACATCCTGATTGGCTAACAAGAGTCAGACCAACACAAAAAACGATGTACTGTAGAGTAGAATAGAACTTTGTACAGTAGAGCCAAATATTCCACTGTACAAAGTAGAATAGAATAAGTTAATAAAAATGTTTGGCCTCAGTTATCCATTATCTCACAGACACAAGACGACGAATGAGAATGGAAAGATTTACGAATCGTCTGTTGATCACAATGTGCACCACTTAGCTTACTGATAAAGTGGTACCTAGACAGAAGCCACTCTGTTGGTGAATCATTTAGTTAGTCATGGCTGCAGTTTGTAGTTGGTGAGCCTGACACTGTGTTTACCTGTCCCCCCACAGGACGGCTCGACCATGCTGATAGAGGCAGCCAAGGGGGGGCACACCATCGTGGTGTCCTACCTGCTGGACTACCCCAACAACATCCTGTCAGTGCCCCCCCCCGACTTGGCACAGCTCACCCCCCCCTCGCACGACAACTCCCAGGTATGGAGCACACGCACATGCACACACGCACAAAAACACATAGATGTATAGATGAGGACTGAAGAATATGACGAGAGCAGCCTACCTAGGAAAACGTATTTGCTTACTGGGGGGGGGGGAAACGCAAGCCAATTTATCTAAACTTTTGAAGGAAATTAGCTAAATTGCTTTGAATGTTAGTGTGAGCCCTGTGCCCATGGTTGTCTGCCAGTTTCTTCACATTGGGTTGCAGAGTAGTTAGTTTGAGCCTGGAAACGAGCATTGCATGTTAGATGGATACAAATAAACGTGTGACCTTGCTTTACCCGTCTAACAAAAAAATATGTAAAGTAAGAATCCGTGATTACGTGAATGAAATCGCAGATCAGTGAAGTCTAATGCTAAAATTATGAAAATGTGAAAAAAAAAATATATATATTAAAAAGTGGGAAGTGAAGACCTTGCCCGGGGTGCCAAATGTGCTAGGACCGCCACTGTTGATGTACTCTGAACTCCCCCTGGGGGGTGGTACTGCCTCCGTTGAGAAACAATGATTTATAGGTTCATTAAAAGAATGTTAATTATATGAACATGTTTCACATGTGTGTGTGTGTGTGTGTCCCTGACCCCCCCCCCTCCCCCCCACTCCAGGCTCCCAGAGTCCCCTTCCAGGCACTGGCCATGGTGGTGCCCCCCCAGGAACCCGACAGAGCCCCCTCCAGCCTCGTCGCCCCCCCTCCAGTCGCCGGCAAAGGTTTGTTCACCCTGTCCCCACCAGCCTTGACCTGCCTGACTAGCTGGGTCCTCATGTTAATTAGCACCCCAACTAACTATTGAACGTGTGAGTTAGGAACTTGGCTAGCCAGTGTTTTACTTCTCCTCTCTTCCCAGGTGTTTCCAAGCAGCGCCTTGGCCCCCTGCAGGCCAGCCCCGAAGGGGACCCTCTGCCCCCCTTCCACCCATACCAGCCCCTGGAGTGCATCGTGGAGGAGACGGAGGGCAAGTTGAACGAGCTGGGTCAGAGGATCAGCGCCATCGAGAAAGCCCAACTGCAGTCCCTGGAGCTGATCCAGGGGGAGCCACTCACCAAAGACAAGATCGAGGAGCTGAAGAAGAGCAGGGAGGAACAGGTGAGGGTGAGGAACGTCAATCTTAGGGGAGATGGGGGGGGGGGGACACACGAGGCATTACAGACACACTGTGTACACATATGTATGTATATATATATACACACACACAAATGCTCTTAAACTTGAATTAGACACTTATGCCTGATTTTGGTGTAATGGGAGTATGGGGGTTCCATACAGGACTCATGGGATGGGTTTTGGGATCTAAAATCTAAGTGTGCAGGTAGCTGTAGTGATTGTGCTCCCTACCCCCCTAGGTGCAGAAGAAGAAGAAGATCTTGAAAGAGCTGCAGAAGGTGGAGCGGCAGCTGCAGCTGAAGACCCAGCAGCAGTTCACCAAAGAGTACATGGAGGCCAAGGGGCTGAAGGATGACCTGGGTCAGCCCGCAGGGGTGGAGTCACCCGCTGCCGCCCCGGCCAATCCCCCGCACGCCGGGCCCCTACCCAGTGACTGCGAACAGGAGGTGGAGGGTTGTTGTGACGATGAGGACGGCCTTCCCCGCTCTCCAGTGGGGGAGGAGGGTGAAGAGGAGGAGGATTATGATGATGATGATGAGGAGGAAGAGCTGGACTTTACTAAGCTGCCCCAGGTGGACACCATCCTACACAGGGAGGCCCAGCTACAACCCCCTCCCCTGCCCCCGACTTTCCACATCCCCCAGTCCCACCAGAGCCCCCCTCCACCACCCCTCCAGCCCAGCTTCCCCCCCCTCCAGCCCCTCGCCTCCCAGCAGCAGTCTACAGACTTCGGTTCGGCGGGCTACTCCAGCCCTGGGCCAGGGCCCGAGGGCTGCGGTTCCAGCCCCGAGCTGCAGAGGGCACTGTTGAGCCAGCAGCAGATGCTATGTCAGCAGGCAGGGGGGTTCGTCACGCACACCGCCCCTGCCGGGCTCCTGGTGGCCACGCCTGCGCAGACACTCACAGACACGCTGGACGACATCATGGCAGGTGTGTGTGTCGGAGAGCTTATGTCGATAATAATGGCTCTTTTTTCTTGTTGTTCTTGATGTTCTTACTAAAGATGTTTTATGAACTCCTGTATCTCTGGCCTACAGCAGTGAGCAGCAGAGTACCCATGATGAACACTACCACGTCCCCCCAGCCCCCCTCCCAGAGTCCCCCTACCTCGTCTACACCCCCCTCCATGCTCCCCCTCTACCCCACTGTGGACATTGACGCTCACGTGAGTTTACCCTACTCTACTCTCCCTTCTACCCTACTCACCTAATTTGCTCTACTTACCCATCTACAGATTAACTAGTGTCCCTCTGTCTGATTAGCTGTGGTTAACATGTCTCCCTGACTCTGATTGGCCAGACGGAGAGTAACCACGACACGGCACTGACTCTGGCATGTGCCGGAGGACACGAGGAGCTGGTGTCGGTCCTCATCGCACGAGGAGCCAACATAGAGCACCGCGACAAGAAAGGTAGAGAACAGGACGCACACGGACACACATACACAGACACACATACGCAGTGGTATTAGATGGTGATGTAAAGCCTGCCCCTCACCACCACCTCTCCCTCTCCTCTCTGTCCACTCCAGGCTTCACTCCTCTCATCCTGGCTGCCACAGCTGGCCACGTAGGCGTGGTGGAGATCCTATTGGACAAAGGAGGAGACATTGAGGCCCAATCAGAGCGGACCAAAGACACGCCCCTCTCCCTGGCCTGCTCCGGGGGCAGGCAGGAGGTGAGTTCAGCTGTGTGTGCGTGTCAGAGTATGTGTGGTTGGGAGTCTGTGCAAGAGTGTGTGTGTATGAGTGCTAGCTCGGCATGACTCCGATTTTAGTGTGAAGTGACGAAGTCAAATGGTGTTCTGTTGTACTGAGGTGTCCTGTGCTCTACCCTGCTACTCTGAGAGCTGCTGTTCCCCTCCCTGCCAGGTGGTGGAGCTGTTGCTGCTGAGGGGGGCTAACAAGGAGCACCGTAACGTGTCCGACTATACGCCCCTCAGCTTGGCCGCGTCCGGGGGCTACGTCAACATTATTAAGATCCTCCTCAACGCCGGCGCTGAGATCAACTCAAGGTGGCCCCCAATGTCCTAGCTGTCTCCTCAGTGATTTCCCTCGCTGTCTCTCCTCGCTGTATCTGGTAGCTGTCTCTCCTCGCTGTTTCCTCACTATGCCTTCCCTCGCTGTCTTTCCTCGCTGTGTCTGGTAGCGGTCTCTCCTCGCTGTGTCTGGTAGCTGTCTCTCCTCGCTGTGTCTGGTAGCTGTCTCTCCTCGCTGTCTCCTCACTTTGCCTTTCCTCGTTATCTCTCCCCTTACTTTCTTTCTCCTAGCCATGTCTCCTCACTGTATCTCCTAACTGTGTCTCCTCGCTGTCTCTCTTTGTAACTCATCTCACCCTGCACGTCCTGTCCTCCAGGACTGGCAGTAAGCTGGGGATCTCTCCCCTCATGCTGGCGGCCATGAACGGCCACGTCCCTGCCGTCATGCTGTTGTTGGACATGGGCTCTGACATCAACGCGCAGATAGAGACCAATCGCAACACGGCGCTGACACTGGCGTGCTTCCAGGGGCGTGCCGAGGTGGTTGGTCTGCTGCTCAACCGCAGGGCCAACGTGGAGCACCGCGCCAAGGTAACCCCCACACCCTCACACAGACACACCTACAGAACAACCCCCTTACCAGACACACATTGACCCAGTCACACAGGCCCGCGTCTCCTGTTTGACATTTGACCCTGTTTTTGTCAGACGGGGCTCACCCCCCTGATGGAGGCGGCGTCTGGGGGCTATGCTGAGGTCGGTCGTGTCCTGATGGACCGCTGTGCCGACGTCAATGCCCCCCCAGTCCCCTCGTCCAGAGACACTGCCCTCACCATCGCTGCTGACAAAGGACACCACAGGTTCTGTGAGCTGCTGATCATCAGGTAGGTGATACTATGTCATAACTGTACCTAGCCTCTGATGCTATAACTGTACCTAAGCTATAATGTCAGAATCATACCCGCAACTTTGCTATAATCTTACTTACGTTATGATGTTGTACCGGCTGCAACTATGATGTCAGAATTCAACATAATGTCAAACCTACTCTCTGATGTCCTGCCCACCAGGGGTGCACACATCGACGTACGCAACAAGAAAGGGAACACGCCACTCTGGCTTGCGGCGAACGGCGGCCATTTCGACGTGGTCCAGCTGCTTGTGCAGGCCGGAGCTGACGTAGATGCTGCTGACAACCGCAAGATCACCCCGCTCATGGCCGCCTTCCGGAAGGTAGGGAAGGTCTCTCACTCACTCACACACACACACACTCTCACCACTCTCACACAAGAGCAACAAGTCCCTCAATAAGAGTCATTGTGTTCCTGGAGGAAACTAACATCAGGTCCAGCAAATCATTCCTAAGTACCGTTGTACTCCCAGTGCGTTTTAAGCCTTTTCTTGAAGGTTGGGAGACAGTCAGTGTATCTGATGGAGGTGGGGAGTTGATTTCACCATTGGGGGGCCAGACAAAAGAGGTCTTGCGCTCTTGAGAGGTGGGACTACCAGACGGTTGTCAGAAGAAGACCATAGGTGGCGGGTGGGGGTGTAAGGCTGGAGGAGAGATGTAGTCGGGTGCAGTCCCGTTTACTGCTCGGAAGGTCAGTATCAGGGTCTTGAATCTGATCAGATGAGGAGTGGGGTAATATGGGAGCGTCTGGTTAGATTGAAGACCAGGCGCGCTGCTGCGTTTTGAATCCTCTGGAGAGAACGGGTTGAGGAGCGAGTTGCAGTTGTCCAACTTTGAGAGGACAAGTGCTTGGACTAGCAGCTGGGTGGAATGCTCAGACAGGTATCTCTTGATCTTCCGGATGTTGTAGAGGGTGAATCTACTCGACCGGGAGACTGCAGCAATGCGGGCAGCGAGGGAGAGCTTGTCATCCATGGTAACCCCAAGGTTCCTGGCAGAGGATGAAGGGATCACCATCGCAGACCCCAGGGTGATTGAGAGATCGTGGGAGATGGAGGAAGGGTGGATCGTTCTTCAGGGGTGGGGAGACGGGAGGAGTTGGGGGGAGAGAGACAGAGAACTGGATAAAGAAGTGATCAGAGATGTGTAGTGGGGTTACAGAGGTTAAGTCAGTGATACAGTTACGTGTCAGGATGAGGTCGAGCTGTTTGTCTGCCTTGTGGGTTGTTGGTGTGTTCAGCAGTGTCAGGTCGAAAGAAGTCAGGAGAGACATGAAGTCGACGGCCTGCGTTCCTTCGAGGTGGATGTTGAAGTCCCCGAGGATTATCAGCGAGGTTCCATCATACGGGAGGAAGCTGAGGAGCATGTCCAGCACTTCCACAAAGTCGACTAGCGGCCCTGGTGGGCGAAAGAGGACAACTAAGAATGCTTTGATAGGATCAGTTAGCATCACATAATGGTGTTCAAATGATTTGGCGGTGACAGAGAGTGGGGTGGATGTGTATTTAATATATGGGGAAAGAAGCAAACCTGTCCCACTACCTCGCCCGGTTGAGCGAGGTGAGTGAGAGAACGAGTGGTTGACGGAGAGAGCAGCTGGAGTTTCAGTGCTCTACTCACACTCACTCTCTCACTCACACACACTTTCTCTCACTCTCACACACACTCTCACTCAGACACGGTCCCAGATTGATCTCTAACCTCTGTTCTCCAGGGTCATGTGAAGGTGGTTCAGTACCTGGTGAAGGAGGTCAACCAGTTTCCCTCTGACATCGAGTGTATGAGATACATTGCCACCATCACTGACAAGGTGAGGACACACACACAAACACATACATCCACCCCTGATCACATTAGGCATTGAAACAGGAAGTGTCTTCAGTGACTTATAGGAGTAGATGAGGGTTGCTAGTTATTTAAGCAGCTTATAGGTAGAAAATAAACCTACTTGCCTATATCAGAGTTTCAACTGAAGTCTGTTGTTTTGAATAATAATAATGTGCTGTCCTCAGGACCTGCTGAAGAAGTGCCACCAGTGCATGGAGACCATCGTCAAGGCTAAGGATCAGCAGGCAGCAGAGGCCAACAAGAACGCCAGCATCCTGCTGAAGGAGCTGGACCTGGAGAAGGTAGGGCTTGCTGTATGGACCTAGGGCTTCCTGTATTGACGTTGTGTTTCCTGTATGGACGTAGGGCTTGCTGTATGGACGTAGGGCTTGCTGTATGGACTTAGGGCTTGCTCTATGGGTGAGCCTGGTCCCTAAGCCCTCTGTTTGCCCTCCAGTCTAGAGAGGAGAGCAAGAAGCAGGCCCTGGCTGCTAAGAGGGAGAAGAGGAAGGAGAAGAGGAAGAAGAAGAAGGAGGAGCAGAAGAGGAAGCAGGAGGAGGAGGAGGAAGAGGAGGAGGAGGAGGCCAAGGGGAAGGAGGTTTCTCCTGAGAGCCAGGAGCAGGACAAGGACTCAGACTCCGAGGGGGAGGAGGACCCCAGCTCAGAGCCGGAGGTTCCCATCGACCCCCCCAGTGCCACCACCACCACCACCATCGGCATCTCAGCCACCTCGGTCACCTTCACCAGCGCCTTCGGCAAGAAACGCCAGGCCACCGCGGCAAACACACCCAGCGCCAACCGCAAGAACAAAAAGAACAAGACCAAGGACCCCTTGGTCAGCCAGCCAATAATACTCCAGGATTCCCAGGTAGGCCCACCTGTCAGGTACAGTCATGTTGCTTGTTGATGTTTTAGTAGTACATTTACATAAGTGCTTTCAATTATTTATTTTCATGAAGCTTCTTCCTTCCTGCCTTTTTTTCCCCTCCTTTCCTCCTTCCTATCTCCCTCCTGTCTCCTCCCTCCCTCTTCCTAACCCTATCCTGTCTTCCTCCTCCGATCCTGCAGGTGGCACTGGCGCAGCAGCGGGCTGACAAGAACAAGGTCCAGGGGGAGCCCCGGGGTGGGGGGGCCCCTGGAGGGGGCAGCGACTCGGACCCCCTGGACAGCACCGACTGTACCAGCGAGAGCAGCGGGAGCGGGGGTGGGGGAGGCCGCAGCCAGGACCTGGCCTTCCTCCCCGACCTGCCCTGCTTCTCCTCCTCTTCCTCCTCGTCCTCCTCGTCCTCCGCCCCTCAGCCTCTGCAGAAGGCCCCCGTACCGGAGAAGAGGCAGTGCACCTCGCTGCACGGTTTCCGTGACGACAAGCCCCTGGTCAATGTCTCCAAGCCACACCAGAAGTAAGAGGACGTAGATAGCACGGTTTAGTAGAACAGAGAATGGAGTAAAAGCAAAGCTCTCAAATGGAATGTGTGTGTGTGAACCCGTGTGTGTTACACTCTGCTTCTCCCAGGCTCCATGACATGCTGAGTGAGCGCCCCCCCAGCATGCTGGCCGCCCAGCTCAAGGCCATGGCCCTGCCAGGGTGCTCCCCCAGCAGCAAGCCCAGCCTCACCAGTCCCAAGAGGGGCCAGCGCAGGGAGGATGGCTGGAAGGAGGTGGTGCGCAGGTGGGTCCCCGTACTGGCACCCTGGGACATAAGACTTCCTGTATGGATGTACAGCTTCCTGTATGGATGTACAGCTTCCTGTACAGGCGTAGGACTTCCTGTATGGATGTTGGACTTGACACACCTAGGAGATGGGGGGTGAGACGTGTAAGTGTAACAATCTGTATGTTCATCAATTTTAATTTTGTGTGTACGTACGTGGTGTGTGTCCACCGCCCCCAGGTCTAAGAAGCTCTCCGTCCCGGCCTCCGTGGTGTCCCGTATCATGGGGCGCGGTGGCTGCAACATCACCGCGATCCAGGACGTGACAGGGGCGCACATAGACGTGGACAAGCAGAAGGACAAGAACGGAGAGAGGATGATCACCATCAGGTACACCTCACACCTCCCTAACCCTACACAACACAACCTAGTATAAAATGGGTTGCTGTGACAGGATTTCAGTGGCTCGCCTTGTTCCAGAAGTGTTTGAGAACTGGGGTATTAACGTCCTCCCGTCCTGCAGGGGTGGAACCGAGTCGACCCGCCACGCGGTGCAGTTGATCAACGCTCTAATCCAGGACCCGGCCAAGGAGCTTGAGGACCTCATCCCCCGGACTCACATCAGGGCCCCTGGGGGCTCCTCCTGCAAGTTGGGCCCCACCTTCCCTCCTACCGCTGGGGCTTTGGCCTCCACAGCCTCCTTGGGCCCCAAGAGCCTGGCCCCTGCCGGCCCCTCCTCCTCTATCCCCTTCCAGACCTCCAGCAGCCAGCCGGGGATAAAGCCAGGGAAGGGGCCGGGTGCTGGGGTGAGGCCCCCTTTCGTTTCCCTACCCCTGGCCTACACCAACCCCCATCTGGCCCTCCTAGCGGCCCAAACCATGCACCAGATCCGGCACCCCCGCCTGCCCATGGCTCAATTTGGAGGCACGTTCTCCCCCTCCTCCAGCACCTGGGGGCCCTTCCCAGTGCGGCCGGTCAGCCCCGGCAGCTCGAACGGCTCCCCCAAACACAACGGCAGCGTGGCTCCCAGACCGTCGCCCGCCTCCTCCACTCCTGCTCTCCAAGATCACATAATCACCGCATCCCCGGCCATGCCCTCTTCATCAGGCCCTGCCCCTGGCCCTGCCCCCTCCTCCGCCAGGAAACAGCTGTTCCCCGAACCAAAGACTACAAACATGGCCGCCCTCGTTTCAGTGGTTGGCTCTGGCCCAGCCCCTCAGTCCATCCCAGCCCCCCTTAATGCAGCCCCGCTTACCACTGCCTCCCCATCCCCCCCGGCGCCCTTTGCCCCTCCAGCCCAGCTGCCCGTCTCCAGAACGGACCCCCCCAGCTCCTCCGCTGCCCCTCCATCGAGAGAGAAGCCCTCCCCCGACACTGCCGCCCCTCTTATTGGTGGAGCCAATGAAAGCCCAGCCCCCATGCACTTCTCGGCCCCTCCCCCCACCGCCCCCCCCTCCCAGCCAGATCCCCAAAGGAAGCAGCTGCCCCTCCCCTTCCCCCCCAGCGCTGACCCCGCCCCGCCTTCTGCCCCGCCCCCCAGCTCCCGGCCACAGCCAGCAGGGGGCAGCCCAGCCAGCGCCTCCACACCACACTACCCCCCCTCGCCCCAGGGAGCTGGAGCCCGCATGCCACCCTTCTATCCCCCCATGACACACCCCCAGGACCTCCCGTCCGTGTACGCCCCCCCCTCGCAGGAACACCCTCTCAAACATCAACAACAGCATCACCATCACCACCTTCACCATCATCATCAACAACAGCAGCAACAATCAACACAAGCCCAACAGCACTCAGCGTTACAGATGCCCCCCCCCTCCATGATGAACGGCACCCAGATGCCCCCCCATGGGCCCAAACCGCAGATGGCCCCACCCAGCTACGGCCACTCTTCCGCCGCGCTCTTCAACCACATCAGCAGCATGTTCGACTCCACCCAGGGGGGCAGTAGCCAGGTGTGGGGCTCCTGCCATATGCCCCCACGCGCCCCCCCTGAGCAGCCCTACAGCGCCCCCTACCTGGGGGGGCAGGGGGAGAATGGAATGGGCCCGGACGGCTCCAAGGCCCCTGGGTACCGCTGCCCCTCTCAGAGGATGGTCCAAAGCCCCATCGGTGAGGACACACACAATATATTTATTTACGTACTTATTTTGTATATCTCATATATTATATATTCTAGGGGATGGGCATCTTTTGGTACCTCACGATTCGAATCAATTCTTGGGGTCACGAATCGATTAAAAATCAATTCACGATTTTTTTGCTATTTTTAATTAACAAAAAACAATGTATAAGATAACAATTGTGAATCGCTAGAAGACTGAATCGCGATTCAAATGTGAATAATTTTTGTTCCCCACCCTTAATATATACAGTACTGTGCAGAATTCTAAGTCATGATTTGACATGAAATTTGTCTCTTAACATTTTCTTCTGTGCAGTAGTACAAAAGTGCAATTTCATAAAAAAACTAGAGATGGTACAATTTCTGGGGAAATTGTAGGGTGTGCTTGCTTACTTGTGTTGGTTGCAGGGGTCCGTATTTAAATTACATTTCTGTATATTTTATATTAAAATGCAAAGCCTACTTATTATTTATAAAGATTACATAGATTTAAAAGCATATTTTTTCTGCTCATTTACAACTCAAAATACTAAGAGTAAAGAGTAGAATGAAATAGTTGTCTTCTCATTTCCCCTGCAAGATG
The DNA here is from genome assembly GCF_021917145.1 of Hypomesus transpacificus. Lineage (NCBI taxonomy): Eukaryota > Metazoa > Chordata > Actinopteri > Osmeriformes > Osmeridae > Hypomesus > Hypomesus transpacificus. Next base: position 1,838,083 of record NC_061079.1, read on the forward strand.
GAATGGTGATTAGCAACCTCATAGTTGAATCAAAACGAATAAATTTGTCAGACCGGTGTAAAAATTGACCTAATCTCTATGATTTAAACGTCATTGTAAGTTTTTCCATTCTCGTGATATTTTCAGGCATTTAGCCAACTCATATTGCATTAATTCATTAATAAAGAACCCCCTTTGAAATGTATTTTAACAACAACGTTAGTGCTACCAGCAGTAGCTAGCTATCTCAGATGGAATCGCAATTCAAATAGTAACATCTGCTAAATGAAAATATGCCCCCAAAAACGTAAATAAGCTTGACATTTATTTAGGGGAAAATCACTCATTCATAAGAATGTCAGTGGTAGCGATCATTGTCAGTAACAAGGCAAAATGCGATATAGCCCTGCAGTGTGGAGAAGCTGCCCCGGTAGATTGTAGGCTACAACTACAGTACTACTACTAGATTGTCTTGGTAGCGATTGCGTTGGTTGAATTCGATTTAACGTTACTTCCATTGTACGGTCTAGGCTGAAATGAATTATTTTCATGAACAGATTGACAAAGTTTAGGCTGTGGCAATGGAGTTCAGGTTAGTAGTCACTAGTCAGATAGTTTCACCAAAAACATGTGCCGCCGTTTGACTTAGCTACAGTACTGTAAACAGCTGTGGATGTTTTTGTTAGCAGTGAGCTACACTGGTTTGAAACCACAGGTAATGATAATTTCACCCAAAAATCGTTTACTTGTAATATAATGTCATAATAAATCCGACAACGAAAATGTATTTGAGAAGAATGTTTATTTTAACGACTGAAAACAGATGCATCATAGACCGCTGTAGTATGTGTTGCCCGGGCAACAGAGGCTAATGTCATGCTGCTAATGCTTCAGTGAAATAGTAGACTGTCAGAGAATATCAAATAAAGAACAAAAAAACAGGCTCTGCTACTGTTTCCGAAAGTAGACGTAACTACTTCCTTATATCAGCTTATATTGTACATTAAACTTCACAATTGTGTTTCATATCACAAAGTAAAAGTATCTCAAAGTAAAATGAGTAAATAGTTATCACCCTGTCCTAATTGCTTGTGGCGTTTCTGCAGCTCCCTTGCAGTAAAGCAGTTAGCCTAGCTATCTCCCAGAAGTTAATGAGCTGCTAAACTAATGTTCTGCTAGAGGTAGTCACGCGATATTTCGTGACGTTATTGAAGTCAGTAGCGTCAGTGACTGTGGCTAGCAAGTTAGCCACCGTTAGCTTCACTTTTGCCACAAAAACTTAATTAAAACCTAAACCGTGCAACGGAACATAAATCCCAATAGAACCAACGCAATCGCGACCAAGACGAACCTTTTGACATCGACGTTGTCTATGTAGTCCATATATTGACTGAGCCTTAGGGGCGCGAAAATAAACAATAAATAATAAATAATATATATGTGAGATAACAATGGTTTGTGCTCGCCGAAGGCAGCACACCCCAAATATCGTTTTGTCTTTTATTGTTTCTTACAGAAATTTTGCTTTACATTTATTTAATTGTTCCTAAAACTTTTGCATATTACTTAATATTCCAACAGACATGCAAGTATACATATTACAGCCGTGGCCAAAAGTATTGGGAGCGACATACATTTTGTGTTTGCCAAGCATGCTGGGCCTTGTCATAAAATGACTGCTAACATAATTTCAGTAAGTCATATCATCAGCACAGGGGAAAGTGTAAACTAGTTCTAGCCAGGTGAAACCACGATCATTCTGATTGGATTTTAGGAGCAGATTGACTGCTGTGGGGACTATTTGTATATATTGAAAATGTTCGCCCCAAAAAAGCTTAAAAAAATAGGAAATGTGTCTTATTGTATTCCAGTATTCTATAGAAACATGTGAAAACATTTTGCTCAAATACTGAACCAGCAAACTTTGCAAAACACAACATTTATCTGTGCCAAAACTCATGGCCACGACTGTACAGACAAACACACATCAGTAACGTCCCGTCCCCTCTGTGTTGCCAGGTTTGCACTCTCTGGACCCCTCTTTGAGCTCCATGTCGTCCTCTGGCCCGTCTCTGACCAGTTTCTCTTCCTCGATACCTGGCAACCCAGTCTACCTGCAAGGACACGCCCCCCTGGGAACACCTGCCTTCAGCAGACAGCACTTCTCCCCCCACCCCTGGAGTGCTGCTTCCTCCTGTAAGCACACACACACACACACACACAAATACAGCCTCAACACAAATACATCACTGATATAGGTTTGCATAATCATTGTTATATTTTCTTCTTCTCCTCATTTCTTCCTCCCATCCCCCAGGTGAGTCTCCAGTTCTTTCCGTGTCATCTGGTAACTCCTCCCCTCTCTGCGCGTCTGTGGTAACTGCAACCATGGGCCAATCCAAGCCAAGTGGGGGTGGGCAGCAGCCCGACCGGAAGGTTCCTCCACCGATCGGGACGGAGCGTCTGGCTCGTATCAGGCAGACGGGCGCAGGCAGCCAGATGATGCACAGCAGCTACACCCCCTCGGTGGGACAGGGGGGCATCTGGTCATTCAGTCTGGGGGGCGGCTCTGGTGAGGACCCTGCTCCACCTGGACACTGTCCATCTTTAGGACAGTTGTAGAGCCTTGCAGAAGTATCACACCCCTCCGTCGACTAGGCCTTTTTCCTATTTTACAATTACTAGTGCAGTGCCCGTGATGCAACCTGTGTGACTAAGATGTTGGTTAGTTGATTTGGTGATATACAGATGAACACAAACACAGATTCTTGGAATTACAGTATGACGGTGTCAGTGATCCAGCGGGGGATTAATGGGGTGAATAGCATGCTCAAGTTTGGTTTGTTTTACAATCAAATATATTTGCTTCTTCAAGTGATAGACATGTAAATCAAATGGTACAAACCTCCCCAAAATATACTAAAATTACAGATTGTAATGCAAAATAAATAGGAAAAATCCTAAGGAGGGGGGGAGATCAGTCAATGTATATGGAAGCAGTAAACCAGAATAGGGTGCCATCGTGGCCATAGGTTTTGGCAATGACAAATGTTGTGTTTTGCAAAGTTTGCTAGTTTAGTATTTGAGAAATGTTTTCACATGTTTCTATAGAATAATGGAATACAATAAGACACATTTCCTATTTTTTAAAGCTTTTTTTGGGGTGAAGATTTTCAATATATGCAAATAGTCCCCTCTTTAACAGCAGTCAATCTGCTCTTAAAATCCAATCAGAATGATAGTGATTTCACCTGGCTAGAACTAGTTCACACTCTCCCCTGTGCTGATGATATGACTTACTGAAATTATGTTAGCAGTCATTTTATGCCAAGGCCCAGCAAGCTTTGCAAACACAAAATGTATGTCACTCCAAATACTTTTAGCTTTGGGTCAACTTGTCCTTTTTATCATTATCACATGAGGATTATAATTCCTGGAGAGCAAGCGATGCCATCCAATAGCTAACATGATACAGAACTTGTAATTGAACATATTTCTCCCAGTGGATAGACCTGTAGAAATGGAAATGATGTTTTCTTGTTTAGACGTAAATTCGCTTTTACAACAGATAATCAGCTGCTTTCAAAGGGGCTGGTTAGCGAACAGAACAACATTATAAAGTGGATATACTTTCAGAATAGATCAGTGAATTTTGTTACATAAATTAAAATGTTCACTGATGTCAGCACATTGCAAATCTACATGCTTGATGTAGTCGGGTGCAGTCCCGTTCACCGCTCGGAAGGTCAGTACCAGAGTCTTGAATCTGATACGTGCCGTGATGGAAAGCCAGTGGAGGGAGATGAGGAGTGGGGTAGATTGAAGACCAGGCGGGCTGCCGCATTCTGAATCCTCTGGAGGGCGGGTTGCGCATGCTGGGAGACTGGCGAGCAGCAAATTGCAGTATCCAACTTTGAGAGGACAAGTGCTTGGACTAGCAGCTGGGTGGAATGCTCAGACAGGTATCTCCTGATCTTCCGGATGTTGTAGAGGGTGAATCTACACGATCGGGAGACCGCAGTAATGTAATGTGGGCTGTGAGGGAGAGATCGTCATACATGGTCACCCCGAGGTTCCTGGCAGAGGATAAAGGGGTCACCGTCGCAGATCCCAGGGTGATTGAGAGATTGTGGGAAATGGAGGCCAGTATGATGAGGAGTTCTGTTTTGGCGAGGTTCAGCTGGAGGTGGTGCTTGGTCATCCAGGCAGAGATGTCTGTGAGGCAGGCCTCGATCCTAGCTGAGATGCCAGGATCAGTTGGGGGGAACGACAGGTACAGCTGCGTGTCGTCAGCGTAGCAGTGGTAGGATAATCCGTGGGAGGTGATGATTGGTCCAAGTGAGGTGTTGTACCGGGAGAAGAGTAGGGGTCCAAGAACGTAGCCCTGTGGGACACCAGTGGAGAGCTGGCCTGACACTTTGCCTCCCCAGGAGTCCTGGTATGATCTTCCCGACGGGTAGGATGAGATCCACTGAAGTGCAGTGCCAGTGATGCCTAACTCAGAAAGTCTGGCGAGCAGGATTTGATGGTTAACCGTATCAAATGCTGCAGAAAGGTCCAGCAGAATGATGACGAATGACCTCAAAGCCGCTCTGCCAGACTGGAGGGCAGTGGTGACTGACAGAAGGGCAGTTTCTGTGGAGTGACCAGTCTTGAAGCCCGATTGGTTGGGGTCAAGCAGTTGTTCTGAGAAAGTTTGACAGTTGGTTAGATACAGCGTGTTCAATTGTTTTTTTAAAGAAGGGTAGCAGTGATACTGGTCTGTAGTTCTGAAGGACGGCTGGTTTAAGGGAGGGGTTTTTTTTGTAGACGGTAGTAAGACAATTAAACAGAGAACCAAGATCGTACATTTTGATCAACATAACCAAAGCAATTTATTACGTAGGAAACGGTAGACAAATGAAGGTTACATAATCATTTACCTGAATATTGGCTACCACAGCAATGGCAATTTGACCACAATAGATGTGGAGGTTGAACAAGAACTTCAAGAGAATTTGAATTGAGATCTGAAAGATATTGGTACCAAAACCACCGAGAAGAACTGTCATCGCCAGCTGCATCACAGTCACTGCACTATCAATCTATAATTCCAGACGTGTGTGTGTGTCAGCAACATAGTCGTGGGCAATTTTCACGATCCATAGTTCAAGGAATCTTTACATGTGTGTTTCACTGACATTGTAATCACCGACTGCATCACAGGCACTATGCACTCTTTTTATTAATTCTACAGATAGTACAGTAAAAGACCAAGGATCATAAGTTTATAGTTCTACAGTATTATGATGGTCAGAGTCAAGGAGAATATACCATCCCTTATTGTGGTATATAATCAGTCTGTTTGTTTAGACGCTGTCCTAGTTGTTGCTGTCTTGTGTGTAGACTGTTGTGGGTGTGTAGACTGTTGTTGGTGTGTGTATGTGGTGTGCGTGCATGCGCTGTTCTGTGTTTGAGTGGATACTAACTGGCCTCGGCCCGTCTCAGTCCGCCCCTCCTCTTACCCTCCTCCCCCTCCAGAGTCCATCTCTGGCTGGGCCCCGCCCCTCATGGCCGGACACGTCATGCACCCCCACCACCAGCAGGGAGAGCCCTCCGCCTTCTCCCAGCACCAGGCCCTGGAGAGGGACGACAGCGGCATGGTGACCCCGGCCAACAGCTTCCACCAAGGGCAGCACCAGGCCCAGCTCCAGCCCATCCCCTCTGGCTTCATGGATTTCCCCAAGGTGAGGGAGACTGACCATAACACCTGGGGGGCTATTCTAGACCAGGGGTGTTCAATCCTGGTCCTCGAGTGCCACTGTCCTGAATGTTTTAGATGTTTCCCTGCTCCAGCACACCTGATTCAAATGAATGGTCATTACCCGGCTTCCACAGAGCTTGATAACAACCCATTCATTTGAATCAGGTGTGCTGGAGCAGGGAAACATCTAAAAAATGCAGGACAGGGGCTCTCGAGGACCAGGATTGAACACCCCTGTTCTAGACAGTACTGTGGAGAGGCCCAGACTAGCTTGTTAACACACTTTGCTCTGATGTGTGTGTGCAGGGTCTGCCCATGTCCCTGTACGGGGGTGCAATGCTGCCCCCCCACCCCCCCCTGGGGGACGGTCCTGGGGGGCCGGTGTACAACGGCCTCCACGCTGCTGACCCCTCCTGGAGCCCTGTCCTCAAGGTGGTCTCCAACACAGACAGCACCGACCCTCAGCAGGTAGCGCGTGTGTTTGCTTTCTGTTATTGAGGTGTTCTGGGTGTTTGTCTTTTTGTGTCTGTGATTTGAGTTTATTGTGTGTGTGTGTGTATTTGTATTCTAACTCCTGTTCCTCTCTCCCTCCAGGTGTGGCCAGGGACTTGGGCTCCTCATATTGGCAACGTACATCTGAACCACGTCAACTAAACACACACACCTGGTGCTGTAGTGGACCGATCACAGTACCAGTAACACAGATAATAATATAGAGATATTAACCTAGACATGTCCCTGACCTGAGAGAGAGAAAGAGAGAGAGGGGGGACACCATGCTGATGTGCCTAACACAGGGAGGGATGGAGGGCTGCAGCACTCTATCCACCTGTTCAACAGGATCCTGTCTGCCTAGCTAGCGTAAGCATAACCATGACGTCTACTTCTAAACCTTCCCCTTAAGTCCTCCTCCCCGGCCCTCTGGGGTCCACAGTAGGGTCTGCTACTGTGCTATTTATCCCAGCCTAGGCACGACTTGGCGATAACCGATACAGAGAGAAATCTGAACCTTTTAGAGTGGTATAAACATGTATAATTGTTTACCTACAAAAAAAGGGTTCAAATGAGAGTAAATTTCATGTTGTGTAGTGGCTCTACCGTAGGCTGTATCCATGTGAAATATCTACCTTAATATTCAATAAAAAGATTAAACTATCAAATTGTCCTGTACTTTGTTACTTGTCTAGTCACTTGTCGTCGGGATTTGTATAGTACACAGCATTTGGCTGGGACACGCTAGTCATATTTGGGGAAATTACGTTTATTGTTTACAAGTATGACGTTAAACGATGTGAAACCAAACACCTTTGAGCGGTTTAAGCCGCTCATCTCTGATAGGCGATGATGTAGACTGTCATGGTGCTGATTGGTTGGTTTGATGCCCAAAGACGCATGAAGGAAAGTAAACAACTGGAGGACAACCTAGCAGTGCACACGTAAGTGTCTCGAGTTGAGATTGGGATACCAACATGCCACGCCCACCAGCTGCCTGTACATAAACATGTGCACGTGGTTGTCAGTATTCGTCGTGCAATTTCAATCTCGAGGCTGAAGCGATCCTTTGCTGCCTTGGTCTCGGTTTCACGGCAACCATTATAGAAACAGAGCGTGCAAACTTTTCTATTTTTACGATCGAGTATTTTATCCGCAAACTAGTCATATTACTTCTGTGTAAATTGCAAGTATGTCTGTTAACTGCCAGCAGAGCAGCAGCTGTCCTATTCCCAGCCGTTTCGGTAACTCAAAGGACTGGCCCCTGCTACCCGACTCCTACAGCCAGACTCCCGATGGAACGCTCTTCTCCACCACGCCCGGGGGTGAGCTACGGTACAGCTACCGCTGCAGTTACGTACTATGCGCCGGTTGTGTTATTGTATTTTACTTGCTGTTAACGAATCGCTCCTTCGGTGCATGGTACAAAAACCGTAGTGGAGCGCATAGCGTACACGTGCGTAATGGCTGTTCCAGCCAGGGTATGGTGACCATACCCTGGTTTTCCAAACAGAGGACACCTTTTTTCTCGTAGAAGGGGGTGGGGAGATGATGGGGTTCTAAACGGTGTTACGATAAGGCTACCTTTAAGCAGTTAAAAAAAATATATATATATATATATTTGCACAACATAAATATTGTATATGGTTTGGGCACTGTTTCCACTCAGCTGTCATTTGCTGCTACTATTAAGCAACTATTTGATGCCGAAAACAGATTGACAGGCAATAATTTGGTCAGTAGTTGCTACAAGCCTTTTATCCACCAATTGGTGTGAGAGAAGGCGAGACTTCTAAAGAAATGTTAAAAGCAATGCAAAATGCGCGCGCACACAATTAAATGAAGTATTAGACGAGATGCACATCATAATATAACTAAAACCGAATTTGAAAAACAGGACGAATGGTCACCGTATTCCAGGTTATTTGGGTGATGTGTGGGGAGAGAGAGGCCATTAAGGAGGGAGACAGTAAAAGCCAGAGGCCAGTCTCAGGGGAGTAAAGGTAGAGCACCAGTTTGGGGGTGAGAGAGGGAAGGAACGGCCTGTCCAATGGTAAGAGGGGGGAGGGTGTCTGGGAATGAGGGTGTTTTCAGTGATGTGAGGAGGAAAGGAGAGGGAAGAGGAGGGAGCATGGATATGACAGATACTGTAACCTAAGGAAACAGTGGTTTGAACTGCAGAAGTAGGTCAGCCTTGTAGTCCCATGGTGACAGCTCCATATAATGTGTTCATTAAACAGACGCCTTCACCTCTTGATCCACAGGTCAAATGCTGTGTCACTGACAACACAGACTAGCTCAAACACAGACACACACCCTCATTCACAAACACATTCACAGATGTTGCTTTACTTGTTTTTGCTGATTCGTATGGGCGGGTAAAGAAAGTACGTGCCTTGAAGGAAGCACACAGCTTTTTGTGCCTCTGAAATACACACTCGAAACCGTAAGTCAATATTGTGTCCCTCGTGACTAAAGTTGTCTAAATCCTGCTCTTCATGCCAGGTGCTCACCTGATCTGCTTGCAGCTTGTTTGGTGTGCAGTCCTTTTTACCTCCGTGATATCACAGGAAATCCCCCCTCCTCCGTTCCAGGAACTAAGATCATCTACGAAAGGAAGTTCTTGCTGGAATGTCGTAACTCTCCCATTGCCCGTACCCCCCCCTGCTGCCTCCCCCACATCCCCGGAGTGACTGCGCCCCCGCTGGGAAAGCTGCCTGAGGGGATGGAGAATAGCCCCCACCTGGCAGGTGATTCTTGACCCCTGAGACCTAACACCTGAGTCTGGGTCAAGCGTCTTAACTGTAGCCCTCATGCTGTTTCTCTGTGTCTATATTTCTCTTATCTATAACTTCCCTTCCTCTACACCCCCACTGCCTGCCTGTTTCCCTCTTCCCTATCCCTCTCTCCCTCTATCTTTTTCTCTCTCTCTCCCTCCATATCTCCCTTTCACCTACTAACCCAAACACCTGACACTGTTCTCACATGGCTGCAGGTGTGTTTAGCTTGTCACTTTCAGCTCTCCCTCTCCTCCCCCTCTTTCTCTCTTTCTTCTCTATATCTCCTCCCCTCTACATCATCCAGGAGGTACCTTTGTTTTGTCCTCGTCCACCCTGATTGAGAAACAGCACTTCCAGGGCCTAGCCATTCAGGGCTACCCAGGCACGTTCTCTCATTCTCAAGGCAGATGTTCTATGCTGAGCAAGCAAGCTGAAAACAGACATTATGTTACCATTTAGCCCAGGGCAAAGTATCAGGGACTAGGATAGTACCAGGACTAGGACTACGACTAGGAGCAGACTGACCTGCAGATCACATGCTGCATTACTCAGCCCCATCACTGATGATGACTTCTGGAGGTTTAGAATGAAAAAAATGTTTGCTTTTCTTTTTTGGAAAGTAGAAAGCACACTTTAGTGCTCACACACACAAGCGCGCGTGCACACACACACACACAGGCGTGCACACACACACTGGCTGGGCAGGTTCAGTGAGTTCAATTTGCTCAAGGGCAAACCCTAAACCTACAGTCTAATCCCCTTCTCTTCCCTCCTTGTTCCTTGTCATTCAACCTTTCCTGTCTCCTTGCTTCCTGGGGTATAACATCTCCTCTCCTCACAGCAGACGATGACCAGTTTATGATCGACATCTGACCCTCCAGACCTTCTCCATGGTCGAGGTTTGGTAAAGGTTGACCACGGCGGTTGACAGTCTCTACAGGGCCTGCAGACACCCCTCCACCATTTTAATCCCCATGATTCTAGAATTCACCGTTAGAAACACGGTTCTCTGAGGTGGAACAGTGGCAGTTTTCTGTGAGAGCCCAGAGAGTGGGAGGGAGGGTGATACAGACTGTTCAGCTTCCTTTATCTTGATGTTCTTTATCTTTTGTACATTTGGTACTAGGGTTTGCCCTTTTCCCAAGATAAACAAATGTATGGTTTGTCATTGTGGGTGGTCAGAATGTGTACAAGTTTTTCTAAATGTCAAACTGCAGGCTGAATTCCAGGCCAGTGTCTGTTCCAGTGAGAGCAATACAATGATATAAAGTGACATTTGTTATTAAAGCTCTCTGTAATGGTCTTCTTTTAAAGTGTGTGTGTTTACAGGGTAATCCAATAAGTGTTCCGGTTTAAAGGTCAAAGCCCTATACCATGAAGCAAGTTCAACACGCCCGGGATAAATTCTCCTCACTAACTTCACTAACCCTAAAGACCACAATCACGCTAAACAGTATCACGATGGTTATCAAGTCCTTAACTCAACCCAGGTTTCCCCACTTGAGCAATGAACGTGTTCACATAAAAAGGGGCGTGTTCGCCAAAAATGACCAATTACAAACATGGACATGTCTAGAGGTCCGTACTTCACACAAAAAGAGCAAACATTAATTTTAAACAAATACAAAGAGTTTTAGAGCATAATTCAAGCGAAGAGCAACACTTGCTACTGAAAACATCTTAGATACTACATAATTGCTCTAAAAGTACCAAGTCAATGAAGGAAATATTTAAAACAAGTTCAAGACCAAATCAACGTATTTATTACACATATGTAAGGCACAGGTGTCTGTGACACTCAAGTGGAGTACCACAGAAGACTGGACAATGAATACAGGAAATCAAGGGAGTGTATGGTATCCCAATATGGGAGGCTACAAGATGATTAGAATAGCCTTTGCATGCACTGAAAAAGGACACTGTATGCTAAATAGCTTGTGTTTAGCTCTTTAGATAGGGCTACTAGATATGGCCTTGTCACTCCTTCTATTTTCCTCCTAAGTTGGTTGGCATTATACACTTTGGCAATATTGTGACCTCTGACTTACATTAGTGACAGGTTTCCTAGTCGCACCTTACAAATAACTAACTTATGACTCGGCAGGCATAAGAAAACATTATAATGACAGTTCATGAGCTTAATATAGCAAGGTATAGATCAAACATTGTTTATTATATTCAGAACATTTCAAACTGTATACGGGAGTACAACGCTACTTAAGAATGATTTGCTGGACCTGATGTTAGTTTCCTCCAGTAAAACAATGATTCTTATTGAGGGACTTGTTGCTCTTGTTGGTTAGTTGTAACTGATTTAACTTCTTGTACTCGCTGTGAATTAAATTTTTGTTGCTTGCTTTCCTACAGGTACACTCTTGCACTTTTGAGGTTCATGTTGTTTAATTGTAACTTGTTTAATTACATGCTCTCATGTGACACTGAAAATCCAGAATTAAACCTGAAGTTACCTCACAAACCCTAAATCTGGCTTCGTAGTATGGACCCCACGTCTGGGGAGAAGTTGTTTCTTCCTGAATCAAATCCCTGTTTGTGTATGCACTGCTGTTCTGACACTACTTAGTGTTCGAGGCGTCTGGCGGTGGGCGTGTTGGACCGAATTCTCACTCCCCCGCAGAATCCCACTCCCCTACGCGTGGATGCGCACTGCCTTCCTAGCGTATTGCTAGCGTATTGCTAGATGTAGTCTGACGAACCGAGGCATTTAATTCATGTTTCATCAAAATCTAAGTTATTTAGCCTTTGTGGTATGTGCTCTACCCGGTGAGCCTCTTACGATTGCTTTAAGAATATTCAGGTGTATTGTTACTTGTCTGTGTGGAATTATCGTTAGGTTACATTGTCATAGATTAGCGGGGCACTCATCATTGAAACCAGGACAGGAAATGAACAAGTATTTTCTGCTTAATAATCATAGTTACGAATTCCACATGCTGGCTTACTGAACTCTAACTGATAGGAGAGACACAACATCAGGATTGGTACTCTAAACTGTCACTCAACCCTCCCCCTGACCTATTCTGGAAGAGGTGGACCCTCTGGCCTATTCAATAGAAACGCAGGAGCAGAGAGAGGAAGAAAGTTTGGCAGAGTGGGACTTCTGTTCTAACAAACCAATCCCTGTCTGTTTCTGAGAACTAAAGTCCAGCAGCAGGATGTATCACATCACCTGACTCCTGGATGGCTTGTCCCTCTCCTCTCTAGTTATCTAGAAAACTGCTCCTCTATAGTTATCTACAATACTGCCTCTCTCTAGTTATCTACAATAAAACCCCTCTCTAGTTATATAGAATACAACCCCTCTCTAGTTATATAGAAAACGGCCCCTCGCTAGTTATATAGAATATCTCTCCTCTCTAGTAAACAGTATACTGCTAGTTTTCCAGTATTCTAGTTATCTAGAATACTGCTCCTCTCCAGTTATAATAGTCAATGATCCACTAGGTATCAGAAAAAACTTGGTGCATCAAATCTGTGAACCAACCCCAGACCCTAAATCTGCTACACAGACCTTACCTTAATGACTGCTATATATTAAGTTATATAATTCTGACTTCCAGTCATACCACATGTACAATGTTTATGTGAACCCCATGGCTTGATTCAGAGAGCTGGTTGTTACACAACCTCTAGTGGCCCCTCAGTACTTTGCCTGTCCATTACTGTCTGTGTAAATATCCCTGTCTGTGTATATAATTCTGTCTGTGTATGTATGTCTGTCTGTGTATTTATTCCTGTCTGTGTATATATCCATGTCCGTGTCTGTCTATATATTCATGACTGTGTATTGTGGCAACCAAGAGACGTGGACAGGGGCGAACAGCACAGCACCACGCAAAAGCACGGTTGTTGTACTAAATAGCAGACTATTATTAAAATAAACGACCAAAAAAACACAAAAGAAATGTGGTTCTTCCTCGGTTGAGGGAACGGTCTGGACTGGTCCGGCTGAGCTGTTTGGATCCCCACTCCTCGCTGAAAAACCACACACAGTAGGAGTTGGTTAGACTAAGGCCGTCAGCATATGTTGGGGTCCAGCTCCTACTCGCGTCTAGCGATATCCATCCTCCGGCAGGGCTAGCCCGCCTTTTATGGTGTGGCCACTGGCCACCCTCCAATTCACTTATGAGCCACACCTGGGCAGCTCGTTGTCTCCCTTGGGAGCGGCACCTGGACATACATGCCTCCGATCACCTGACCCAGGGCTTTCCGGTGACGCGGTCTATGGTGATGCACCCCTGGGTTGCCTCAGTATATGTCCATGTCTATGTATACATCCATGTCTGTGTATATATCCCTGTCTGTGGATATATCCATGTCTGTGTCTGTGTATATACCTGATGATCCAAGATGGCACCGCAGGTTTTCTGTCACTTACTCACGCATAAAGTATTGAGCGTTACATTAACGCTCCTCTGGCACATAGCCTTACTGCACTCTTTTACTTCATATTTTGTTTTATATTTTATAGTACTGTTAGTGTTTTGCTGTAAATTTGTTTAATTTCTTACTTTTATATATATTTAAGGATCACTTTAATATTTTTAAGATTCTGTATGCACCTGCCCACCAAAGTAAATTCCTTGTCGTAGAAACTACTATTAAACGTTATTCTGATTCTGGTCTGTAACTCTGTCTGTGGATATACCCGCCTGTGCCTGTGGTTATAGCTGTGACATTGTCTGTGGTTATAGCTGTCTGTGATGTGTCTGTGGATATACCTGTCTGTGACGGTGCCTGTGGTTATAGATTTCTGTGACTGTGTTTGTGGATATACCTGTAACTCTGTTTGTGGTGGGCCTGTGATATTTTCCCAGGTGACAGGGTTGTTGTTGAATGTTGATGTCTTGCAGCTAACCTTAGCTGTGAGAGACCAGTTGGCCTCTTGTTCCCGCGTAGAGAAGGTCCGTATTGAGTTGTCTGTCGTTCATCTGCCAAACATGGCCCAGAAGAGAGTACACCCTGGGAAGCTGTGGTCTGTCCCGGGCGTCTGTGTGGGAATCTTGTCCCTACTGGTGATGCCCAACAGGCCTCAGGCAGCAGTGTTGGGAAAGTTCACTTTCTACATGAACTAGTTCAGTTCATACTTCACAACTATCAAAATTAACTAGTTTAGTTCATAATTCTAAATTTTTTATCCAAGTTCACAGGTCCCAAAAATTAACTAGTTCAGTTCCTTGTTTTTTCAACGTGTTATGGGCTATAATTTTTCTAAATGATTTCCACAGCCGATGTAGAACCACAGACGCTGCGGCGGTGCGACTATAGAGTTAGGGTGCGACACGACACTGGTGGCTGCCGTTGCCAGATTGAAATCTCTATCTGTCTGCAATACCGCTCTCGGCCTCTACGCAACTTCGGCGCTCTCACACTTGCCAGGAATGGACAGTAGATTAAAGCACACGGGGCGATTAACTGGTTGGGCAACCCTGCATACAGGACTGTCAACGGTGTGTTTTTCTCCTGGAAGTCTAGAAATCTGGCACCTTATTGAACGAAATTAAAAAAGAGTGAACATGCCGTTCACAGACTCCAGAATGAACGCGTTCACAGTGTCGTTCATCAGGCACTAATACAGTACGTTCAGTTCACGTTCACCAAAATTATGAACGAGTTAATGAACTTTCGTTCAATGAACGTGTTCAGGCACAACACTGTCAGGCAGCACAGGAGGAATCTCCCCCCGAGCCTGATCCGCTCTTGATGTGGAGTCCAGCATCATTTCCATACATGATTATGTACAGCTGAGAGTTGGCCATTGTTCCAGACTCTTGCTGTCTGTTTCCCAAAAGTAGAGGCTGTTTCTCCGATGCAGCTACTATCTCCCCACACTACTGACTCCCCACACTACTGACCTCCCTGCACTACTGACTCCCCACACTACCGACTCCCCACACTACTGACCTCCCTACACTACTGACTCCCCACACTTTTGACTCCCCACACTACTGAACTCCCTACTGAATCCACACATTACAGACTCCCTACATTACTGACTCCCCACACTACTGACTCCCCACACCACTGACTTCCCACTACTGATCTCTACACTTCTGACTTCCCACACTACTGACTCCCCACACTACTGACCTCCCTACACTACTGACTCCCCACAATACTGACTCCCCACACTACTGACCTCCCTACACTACTGACTCCGCACACTACTGACTCCCTACACTACTGACTCCCCACACTACTGACCCTCTACACCACTGACTTCAGTAGTGTAGGGAGTCATCTACCTGCTGTCAGCTCTCACGGTCTCACACCCAGCTCAGTTGACACACACAGCCTTTTGATATCGTCTTATCAGACATGCCAAAAGATGTTTCATTCAGTTTTATTCTAACTGTAAACATTTAGGCCCAGTTTCCCTGACATGGATGAAGCCTGGTCCTAAAGTAAGAGACTAATTCAATGAAGATCTCCCAGTTTTTAGTCTAGGACTAGGCTTCCCAGGTAAAAAGTTATATACTTTATTCATTGTATTAGAAATGTACTTTTAAAAAGTGTACTTCAAAATATATGTAAATATGTTCAACTTCAATTGACTAAAAATTAATATACGAATTCTGCAATACTCTAAGTGGTACTTATTAAATGTGTACTTTTTTATGTTTGAGTATAATTACAGTGGGAGTCAGATGGCAGAGCCGTTAGGGAATCGGGCTAGTAATCTGAAGGTTGCCAGTTTGATTCCCGGGCCATGCAAAATGGTTGTGTCCTTGGGCAAGGCACTTCACCCTACTTTCCTCAGGAAATGTCCCTGTACTTACTGTAAGTCGCTCTGGATAAAACTGTCTACTAAATGTAAATGAACAGTACCCTTTAAACTGGTTCAATTCATGCTGTACTTCAATGTACTTAGATTAAGTACACTAAATTACAGAGGTAATTTAGTGTACTTTTGAAATGTATTTATTATACCCAGGAAATGTATGCTGAAGTACATTTAATTTAAGTATAGTTCCATGCTAACACATGAGCAATGTACTAAAAGTGTGCTATTTTAATTGACCAACTATACACAAGTTATACTAATGGTATATTATTAGTGCTACAAATGACACATTTAAATCAACTTCACCCTACTATTTTGAGACAACATTAAGTTACACTTCAATATACTTATTAACATTTTACTGATGCTGTACTTTTTATTTTTTTTACTTGTGAATGTTTAATTCTAAATGTATTTTAGATAACAGTACACTTATTTATAAGAAAATACAAAGTATATTTACAATGTATTTTTTATGCTCTTATAAAGTATATTTACAGTGTACCATTCATGCACTTATAAAGTTCTATGATTGTATTTAAGTATGTTTTAAGTAGCACTAATGATATATCATTAGCATATTGGTGTTACGTCCCTGGTTCTTCATTCTGTGTCTTCACTCCCTCCCGTTAACTTGACTCACCAGTGGCTCATTCCCACATCAGCACCACAGCATTTAAATCCCGGACTGTCATCCACTCATCAGCAGTTTGTTGAATCACAACCTCACGTTCGTGATCTTGGCTCTTGTATTCCTAGTTTCCTGTTACGTGTGTACTAACGCTTGTCACCATCTGCCTGCTGTTCAACGCTCCCTAACATCTGTTTCTCTGATACCGGTACCCATCAACCAGAAGACACTACCTTAACCACCCTCTTTCTCACCAATAAAAGGGGCTTCAGCCCATGATCAGACGTGTGTGCGTGTTGTGTGTTTGGGTCTCACAGTTATACATATAAATTAGTACATCGAAAGTAGTATGGAACTATGTACAAAGTATACTTGGATTAAGTGTACTTCAGCATACTTTTCCCCCTGAGTAATTATATTGGAATAACATTTACAATGTTTTTTTTTTTACACGTTTGATGAAATTATTAATACATTTCTTATAAATGTATTTACAGTAATATGAAAACCCTCTGGAAATATACTTTAAATCGTAGAAAAGTATATTTTTATAAAGTGAAGCATTAGTAAAAAAAAAACTACTTTATTATATTCAGGTGCTTCTAATGGTGTCTCCAAATAGTACAGTCAAGTATATTTAAGTGTATTTAAGTTTGTCATTAGTAAAAGGCTACTAATGATATATGATTAGTATATTAAGTACATTGTTAGAACAGCGACAATAGTACACTTTAGTATAATAGGTATACTTAAATTAAGTGTGCTTCAGCATACCATTTTTTTTACCTGCGTTTATCCATGTCTTGCAAACCGGGCCATAAAGCTCTTGATTGATCGAAGCGTTCTGGTTCATCATAGCTTGGGCACTGGCGCCATCTAGTGGCAATGTTTTATAGGTTTGAAGTAGCTCAGTAAGGCAACAACCTCCCCTTTAAGAATGTATCTTGTTGATTTGCCGGACAAATATTCAAATAAAGTCTCTTTCAGAATTAGCTGGCTAGTTGCCCCTGGTGGTTATTGTGGTGGTCAGCAAACTAACAGACAATTGTATTTATTTTAACGTTAGTTAATTCCTAAAGAGGATGCCAGGATTTGACTATGGCGATTATGAGGTAAGATATCTAGCTTGTCAAATTAGATAATGTAATTCATTGAGTCTGTACGAAGTCCATTGAAGTAGTAGCCTAAGTCTTCTGATTCTTGCCGCATATCGTTCGGGAATGAGATGGCATTATATATGTATTTTGGAAACTAAGATGGTAGACATTTGTGTTCTCCTAGTGCATGATTTAGCTTTGATCCAATTAATTAGCGCTGTAACGATGTTTCATTGTGCGACAATTGTGCATGCTGTACGGCAAGGCTGCAGGAACCATCTGCTAATGAAGAACAAACAGAAGTTGCGCATCTAGATCGACAGTTGCAGGGACAGAATGAGCATATTCGACGCATAATCTACATTGACGTAGAAATGACCTATAGGGAAAAAGAATTTAAAATCAATTTCACCCCAGGACACGTGGAGCTGGTGGAGGTAACTTAAGGAACTTAAGGAACGAGACATTTTCAATGACTGAAAACATCATTTGCTAGACATTTAGCGACTAACAATTTAAGTAAATACACAATATAAGTAAATTCGAGTATAGTTGGATGACTAACACCTGTAATGTGTATAGTTAATGTGTATTTGGACGATAACTAGTTGAGTACCTTTGCTGTAAGCGGTTTAGGCTCGCGTTATCGACACCCATTTTGTCTTTGGTCGTTATCACGTATATGCCCGACCGCCGTGTTTAAAATACGATTATAACAATGTGATTGACGCAGATGTTGCATATTGAACAAAATGATTCATGGAACACGTTAAAAAAGTAGCGCAATGCATGTAGACGACAGAATACTTGTGTTTCCTAACCTCTTTGCGTTGGTAGGATTACATTTAGCACGTATGATGGTAGGATTACATAACTAACTACAGTTCTTACATTGACCTGGATTTGACAGGTGTGTGTTGGGATGAATGCACGCCACAAGGCATGCAGTGTTGCTGGAATCGGTTGAAGATGGTGTTCAATCATCTAACATGGTCTACTCGTCATTTTCTGATGTGGCTGTTGTGAATTTCCGGTCAGGAGGAGGAGACTTCCGAGAAGGAAGTGATCAGAATGAGGAGGAACTGAATTTGTTGATGGGGAACAGAATATGAAATGATAAGGGGACAATAACCTTGTCCAACTTTACTGCAAGTTTCTCTTCTCAGCTTTCAGTACCCCAGACCCTCCCCTTGATAGATGTATTGATCGACAGGTTCATAGAGTGATCTACATTTGTTAATTTAGCAGATGCTTTTATCAAAAGTGACATACAATATGTGCAAATAGAAAAGAGCAGAAGATCACGGATCACAGGTGCATAGTTCTAACCTTATTTCACTGGTCAGAGTCTAGGAACAGTCTATACAAGGCAGTGTTCAAAATATAATCTCAGCTACCAGGCATGGTGGAACAGTAATCAACTGATCTACAGAGTGAGAGATGAATTGATTGCCAGGTATGTTGGGCTGTTCCCCCAGGAGGATGTGTCCATCCCCAACCGGCGTGTTCTGGTGACAGGCGCCACAGGCCTGCTGGGCCGGGCCGTGTATAGAGAGTTCCAGAAGAATGCGTGGCAGGCGCTGGGCTGTGGCTACAACCGCGCCCTTCCTCGCTTCCTCCGATGCAACCTGCTGGACGAGGACGCCGTCAGGACCGTCATACTGGACTTTCAGGTGGGGGTGCAGGCATGTCTAGGGAGCCATGTACTGGATCTGTGGCAGATCTGCTGTCTCTCCCCAGCCTGATGTGATGTCTCTCCCCAGTCTGATGTGATGGGTCTCTCCCCAGCTTGATGTGATGGGTCTCTCTCCCCTAGTCTGATGTGATGGGTCTCCCCCCCATCACAGTCTGATGTGATAGTTCTCTCTCCCTCAGCCTGATGTGATAGTTCACTGTGCAGCGGAGCGGCGACCAGACGTGGTGGAGAGACACACGGAGGCGGCAATCAACCTCAATGTCCACGCCACGGGGAACTTGGCCAAGGAAGCAGGTGACTCACTCGGGTGAAGACAGGGAGATGTTACAGTGATACACTCTGGTGAAGACAGGGAGATGTTACAGGTACACTCTGGTGAAGACAGGGAGATGTTACAGGTACACTCTGGTGAAGACAGGGAGATGTACAGGTACCCTGGTGAAGACAGGGAGATGTTACAGGTACACTCTGGTGAAGACAGGGAGATGTTACAGGTACAGTCTGGTGAAGACAGGGAGATGTTACAGGTACACTCTGGTGAAGACAGGGAGATGTTGCAGGTACACTGGTGAAGATGGAGATGTTGCAGGTACAAGCTCCAAGGTTACTACAACTACATTTAGTGGTAGTTGTGTGTTTTACAGTAAGACTGACTCAAAATGTGAAATGCTGTCTATGGGAACTGTGCAAGTTTGCGTCAATACTTAGTGTGTATGTGTGTGTGCGTGAATAGCATCCAACCAGGGCATCTTCCTGATCTACATCAGCACAGACTATGTGTTTGATGGGAGGAACCCCCCCTACGGAGAGAACGACACCCCTAACCCTCTCAACCTGTACGGCAGGTCCAAGCTGGAGGGAGAGAGGGAGGTTCTCCGACACAACCCAGGTAACACACACACACACACCTGTACCTACCTGTACCCAGGCAGGGCTCTATGCTAACTTTTTTTTGCTGGAGCACATGTGACCCCAAGTGAAAAACTTTAGGGGCACAAACCAAAATGTAGGGGCACAGTCAGTTTCTGTTCTTAAAAACTTTAAACATTGCATCATTATTAGACTATTGAACGA
Source organism: Hypomesus transpacificus (assembly GCF_021917145.1). NCBI lineage: Eukaryota > Metazoa > Chordata > Actinopteri > Osmeriformes > Osmeridae > Hypomesus > Hypomesus transpacificus. The sequence goes on from NC_061079.1 coordinate 1,858,377, forward strand.
ATTACACAAAATTGACTGGAAATGGGAGAGGTTACTTATTAATTCAATAATATTCATTTATTACTTTTTTCTATTCATTGTAACATTGTGTCAACCGGAATGGCATGGCCAAGCATTGTAGCATGGGAGTCTATATTTTTTTCTCCCAGCTGACAGTTTTCAACACATTAACAGGCATCAAAATTTCCGTGGAGGGCGCCTCTGTACTGATCCGATTGAGGTCCTCTGTGGTGGATGGATTCAAACTTCTCATTAATGGGAAATGTAGATTTTATGTTGTATTTGCGCCGGTTTTCATGTAAGGTCGCAACTGCACTCTTGGTTTTCAGCATGGCTTGCTGTAGGACAGAAGGGAACTCAGCAAGCTCCCTGCTAATGCATGCAAATTCTGTGCCTGATGTGATGCTAGTTACGGTGCGTTCACACTGCAGCGGAGCGGGCAGCGCGTCGGCTTTGAATTCATTTTCAATGAAACCAGGCGTTGACGCTCGCGTAGGGCATTGTGGGAAGGCGAGTGAGGAGCGTTAAACGCTGGCGTTGGCTAATTGACCCATCGCTAAGCCCCCCTTAGTTACTGTTGCTAACTCGTACAAGCTATCGCAGCTGAAAAGAGTTTTAGCCGTCAAAAGGGACTTCATAATGCAATGAATGGAGGGATACGTACATAATTTAAAGTAGACAAGGTGGATGACAAACTTAAATTGGAGGCGAGTCAGATGGCTGAGCGGTGAGGGAGTCGGGCTAGTAATCAGAAGCCACATGATGTTGGGGGGAAGTCACATGTGACTTCACCCTACTTGCTCTCTAGCTAGAGGAAACGAATCGTTCGTTTCCTCTAGCTAGAGAGCCTATGCAGGTCACGTGAAAAATGATCCAAAGACTCATAGAAAGACCGAGTCGGGAAATGAACGAATCGTTCGTTTCCTCTAGCTACCAGTGCAGAGCCTATGCAGGTCACGTGAAAAAAATGATCCAAAGACTCGTAGAAAGACTGAGTTGGCAAATGAACGAATCACTCGTTGAGAGGACTCGTTACTCCCGAGTCCTTATAAGGATTCGTTCAAAATGAACGAATCGTTCACGAACGACACCACTTATTTGGAATAGACCAACCGTCCTGTGGGAAAGGGGGGCCGGTGTTGTCGCCTAACTGGTTAACACGCTAACTGGTTCCCCTGCTGTGCGTTCACGTATCAGTGTTCCTCCATCACCAGATTCGTCACAAATTCAAAAACATATTACTAGCGATTTTCAATTCGGATCGCATATTTCCTGCTGCGAATATGAAAGTATAGGCTACGTGCGCACTACATTACATCCATTCACAACAAAATAAATGGAGACAAAATAAAACATTTGCAGGCTCGCATGAAGTGGGATTCGATCGCCCTAGAGCAGAAACACATTTACACGAAAGTCCATTGCTTTACACTGCGATCTATTCTGGCTAATGAAAAATGGCTCAATCGTTACGTATTTATTTACTACGTTTGTCTTCAGGTAACAGTGTCAACGGTAACAAGTTGTTTCAGAAAAAGCCAAAACAAAATGTTGCCTGAAGTCCATCGTAGTTGATACATTTGTGACTGAATACTTCAAACTCTCATCTGCTTCAGTAGCTCGCGGTGTAATGCAAAGGACTTCAATGATGGATGTTTTTTGCTTGTGGGATCGAATCCCACTCGAATCTTTTATTTTATTAGCTTCCATTTATTTTGTTGTGGTAAATGGCTGTAATGTAGTGCTCGCTACATATACAACTATGAAATGAATTGATTTCAAAATATACAGCAAAGAAACTCAGCCATACACAAAATCGCATAGGAAACGATCAGACACATGTAGGCTATTTTGATCGTATTGTCTGGGTTAGCAGCGACGTTCTTATTATGAATTTTTAATATGTGGTGCCAGAAGGAGCTGTTATATCGTGGAAAATACGACTATTGCCTCGAAACAACCCCAAATACGTGATTAGTAGCCTACATCCGATAGTTTCTATGGGAACCAGTTGTTTTAGAAGAAGCCAAAACAAGATGTTACCTGAAGGCAAACGTAGTACATAAATACGTTAACAATTTAGCTATTTTTTCATGAGCCAGAATAGCTCGGACGGAATAAAGCGATGGACTTTTGTAAACGTGTTTTTGCTCTAGTGCGATCGAATCCCACTTCATGCGAGCCTGTAAAAGTTTTATTTGTCTCCATTTATTTTGTTGTGAATGGATGTAATGTAGTGCGCACGTAGCCTATACTTTCATACTTTCATATTCGCCGCAGCAAATATGAGATCTGACTTGAAAATCGCCAGTAATATGTTTGTGTTTGTGAATTTGTGACCAATCTGGTGATGAAGGAAGACTGATACTTGAACGCACAGCTGGGGAACCAGTTAGCGTGGTAACCAGCTAGGCACTTTCAGGACCGCAGTTTCAGGTCCGCAGTTCTAGAACCCTCGATTTTTTTCTGACAGCGCCACCTACTGAATTGGATAACCATGGACCGGAACAAGATAATCAATATTTTCCTGCAGTAGTGAATGTAGGTTACGGCTCGACATTAAATTATAAAAAGGAGGGAGTAATGTAGACTAGCTTGTTTCATAACGAGATGGACGACAATCGGAGTGTAATTAGTACATTTGAATCACGTGGTTATGTATAAAACGATTCTGGTGTCTTGAATTGGACAATAAAGTTAACGGTAGCTAGCTAACTTCAACTTTGCCATCAAAAGTCCTTCAAAATGTTTCTCTCAAGAGTAGTTGATGGGGTCCTTGAACCGCAGTCCTGAAACTGCGGTCCTGAAACTGCAGCTCTCCGGCTCTGCAGGTTCATACTATTGGCTGATTTTTCTGACTGTCTGTCCGTCATTTTATGGATACCCCTTGTCTGTGATTGGTCCGTATTAAGAACCGCTTGCATCAGGGTCGGGGTTGCCGTGACCAACCTAGCTAGCATGGCAGTGCAGCGCTACCTACTCTTCTGGCAGTGAATTGTTTTCAGCACCCACAGCCTTTGGAGTAGGCTACTATAAATTCAACAAATCCGTCTGACTCCGTCCGTCCGTTCGTAACGGAGTCGGAGTAATATTAATCGGCCTTTAAACGGCCTTTACCCTAGGGACACACTGGCAGCGATCTGCTGCGAAGCGCCTGGAAGCGCCGCCTTTTTTTTTCGGCTCCCATGTTATCAAATGAGACCGACCACACTGGCTGCGAAGCGCCTGCGATTGCATGCGATCTGCAGCGATCGTTTCGGCAGCTGATCGAATTTTTTGCAAGGCGTCTGAGAAAACGGCTGCAGGATGATAAAATACACCATATTAGGTGATATATTTGAATAAAAAACCATGTTAAGATTTAACTACATTAGTTGTAGATTACGGTAAACATTTGTAAAGTGGTAGACTTTATAATTATTTTTGTAATACTTTGGAGGCCTACGTACAATATTCACTCTGTAAAACCCAACTACACAATGTTGGTAACGAACGGCCTTTCCATGTGGTTAGCCTGATAAAAACAAATGAAAATAAACGGATTGATCTGTTAAGATAGCATACCCTTAGTTGTTTTGTTTGTTTTAGAGAAACGAGTTGTCACGCGTTGCACACAACACACGCGTGCAGTCTCTTTTTAGTCTAGTCAAGTCTCAGTAGACTAAAAGTCTGTGCATTTGTCTTATGTAGTCATCAGAATCAGAAAGGGTTTTAACGCCATGAAAGTTTGCACAGACTTTGGCAGGAGGGTGCATACATTCAACATATAGGAGTAAATCTTAAATAAGTGGTGTAGTTATAAAACACGTCTAACTATACTATACAAAAGGTGCAAAATATAATTAACTAATACTAAGGGGACAGGTATGTACAATAAAATTAATATAAAGTCAGATGGCTGAGCGGTTAGGGAATTGGGCTATTAATCAGAAGGTTGCTGGTTCGATTCCTGGCCGTGAAAAATAGCATTTTGTCCTTGGGCAAGGCACATTACACTACTTGTCTTGGGGGGGAATGTCCCTGTACTTTTACTGTAAGTTGCCCTGGATAAGAGTGACTGCTTAATGACTAAATGTAAATTTGGGGAGTGGCTGGAACAGTGTGTCCAGGGTGGGAGTCGGCAGCCACAATCTTCCTTGCTCGCTCCAGGGTCCTCGAGGGTATGCAGATTACAGCCAATCACCTTTTCAGCAGTGCGTATGATACGCTGCAGTCTACTCTTGTCCTTGGCAGTGGCATAATTATCCATGACTATTTTTGTCTAGTTTTAGTCAATGAAAACTGATGACATTTAGTCAAGTTTTATTCAATGACAATTTTATTTTAGTCTCTTTTTAATCAAAACAGAAGTAGTCTAAGCAGTGGTCTTGGGAGGCATGTTAATGCCAATAGCGTACCATGTGTTTAAATGTATGTATTGGTCTAGAATAAGGTATTCAAAGTCATGTTGTTGATGCCAAATTCAGTTCAGTGTGATTGCTATGTGAATAACAAAAGTAGCTACAGTATTTGGCGAACATGGGATGCTTAGTACACATAGTCAGGTAGAAACTAAGAACCCACTTTACACTCTCTCACACAAACAAATACACACACACACAATACACGTCACACATGTTAACCCACTTTACACTCTCACAAACAAATATACACACACGCTAGTCACACACGTTTGTCTCAGTCTTTTTTAACTCCAGTGGCTAATGTTTAAACTAACGTCTAAAGCTAACGTTAAAATGAGACACATTAACCACAGCCTCATGAGTTGGCTAATAATAATAACGCGACTAAACAAGATGAAATAACGTTATAACATTTCATCTCGTCTCGTTTTGGTCAACGAAAATGAAGACATTTTAGCATTGTTTTTATTGTGTAAATCACATTTAGTCTCGTTTTTATTCGTCAACAATATTTCATTATACATTTAGTTATAGTCATCGTCACATGACCAGCATATGTTGCGTCTCATCTCATTTGTCACGTGATAAAGGTTTGTTGACAGTTCGTTTAGTCCAAATTTTTGTTGACGAAAACAACACTAGTGATCACCCCACCCCCCCAGACGCTGCAATCCTGCGTGTGCCCATCTTGTTTGGGGAGGTGGAGCGCGTGGACGAGAGTGCTGTGACGGTGCTGTGGGACAAGGTCCAGGAGGGGGCGGAGAGCTGCACCCTGGACCACTGCCAGCAGCGCTACCCCACATATGTTAACGACGTGGCCCGCGTCTGCAGAAACATGGCCGAGAGGAGGATGCAGGTGTGTGTGTGTGTGGAGGTGTGTGTTGGGTTTGGAGCATAGGAGAATGATGCCATCCATTGAAATGAAAAAAACAATAATATATTTGTGCTGAACTGTTGTGTAGTCCTATTCTGTTGTGTTGTGGCCTTGGTCTTGGTCTAAATCCGTTCTGTCCTATTCTGTTGTCATGTTCTTCCCCAGGACCCGTCCATACGAGGGATCTTCCACTACTCAGCCAAGGAACAGATGACCAAGTATGAGATGGCGTGTTCCATCGCTGAGGCCTTCATCCTGCCAAGTGGACACCTCATCCCGGTGGGTTCACATGACACGTTGTCACACAGTCTGACACTTCCCTTTGCCTCCCAACTCAACCTAACTTTCTTCTTTCTTCCTTCCCCTCCGTCATTTCTCTCCTCCCCCCCCCCCCCCCCCCTCCTCTCCAGCTAACAGAGCAGCCTGCAGGTTCGGGGGCCCAGAGGCCCCAGAATGCTCAGCTGGATTGCTCTCGTCTGGAGCTATTAGGCCTCAGCACCGAGCCCCACCCCTTCAAGATGGCCGTCCGAGACTGCCTCTGGCCTTTCCTGTACGACAAGCGCTGGAGGCAGACTGTCTTCCACTGATCACGCCCCCTGAACCCAACCAAGCACCCCACACCAGTGACCACGCCCCCTGATCCCAGCCATGCCACACACCCCATACCAGTGAACACACCCCTGATCGTACCTAACCACACCCACACCACTGACCTAGCTGTAAAAACAACATACAAATACACCTGTGTTCTGAACATCACATTCCATGTCATCTGGAATAATCTGTGTCGTGTCACCTACTAGACCATCTTCTGGAAGATGGCGAGTTAATTGTTTTGTCTTGGTGGCTTCTGTGTGCAAAAATTGTTATTGCTTGCCACATCAACTTCTGGTTATTTCCTTCTAACATTCCCCTGTTCTGCTGTTTCAGTGGTAAGATTAGTAGTCCAGTAGTCTGATTGCTATGACAGTGAGTGAGGTTGCCATGACAGCAAAATTGCATCATTTAATTTCAGTCCGGAACATGTAAACTTCATTTGACCTCTTTTTCTCTGGACTGTGTCCACAGAGGAGGGAATTCCCATTTATTTCTGTCTGAAATGATTGTGTAAGAAATTGAATTTGATTGTGATAAAAGTAATTAATAAGATAAATATTTTTTCCTGGTATTTCAATTACTCTACTACTGAAAGCACAGGAAAATTTGTTTATAGGTTAGGTAGGCCTATGTGTGCTCATTTGGGAACTTAAACCTTTTATGCATATGAAAGATAAATTAAGAAGCACCTAATTCAACAATTTACATAAATTATCCAGAATTAAAACCTGCACTATAGGCCTATAGAGACTGTTGTAAAGTATTTTTTTTGATTATCTGTTTTACCTAGTTACTTTTGTGAAAATCAATGAAAGTATTGCTGGCATAACAATGTTGGACATGTTAATCAGTGACTGTAAAGTTAGAAGAAGATTGAATGCCGTAAACTAGTCTGCAACTGCACTTTGCAACTGCACTTAAATAAAACCTCTGGTCTCCTATCCCTCTGGAAAACTTTGAAACATTTTATGTGATTCCTCATGTGACATTGTGATGTTGTAGTAACTCAACTTTATTACTAAGAACGTGTTGTAGCGACGGAAAACCTTCCAATGAAGTTAATGCTGCTGCTGATCTGCATTAGTTATTCTTTGTCTACGTCCTACAGACCGGGAAATGATCTGGAACGCTGCGTTATTTTGTTACAAAACATACATTTTTACAAAACATTGCGTTTTTCCTCACGCAAAGATAGGCATTTAACCTTAAAAAGGGATTTAACCACTAATTATGAAACGATTAACAATAACATCAATCTGCTTACATATGGTTTAATCATTCGTGAAGGATGAGGGCGTGAGGTAGGCTAACGGGAGTCAGAGGGCCACGAGGTGCACATTTAAAACAGTCAGGTGACAGAACCACGGCGTCCAGTACATTCACTTCGGTTTTCTCTTCCGTTGAGTTGAGCTAGTCCTCATTATCGTTTGTTTAATTAAAAGATAAACTTAACTGTTACTGTAGACCAGTAGGCTGAGCTATAATTTACACCTGACCGGTTGAAACGGAAAGAGCAGCGGAAGAAACTTCTTTCCCACCGCCGCGGATCAGCTGTCTCTCCGTCGTCGAGTTACCGATCAGCAAGTTACGGCAACGGAACTCCCCTGAGCGACTGGGATTAGAAACGCAGTCAGTCAGCTGTCCATGGAAATTTTTATATAATTCAAATCAAGAAGAGTAAAAAAGGTTGTCTTCAGTCGGAACGAGGGGACACCCCAATTCACTTTTCCAGCCCCAAAAGGTAAATTGTGATTTATTTATTTAATGCATTAGGCCTATGTAGTTTTCCAAACAACTAAACTAAGTTGTTTCCAACCTATCGGCCGTGTAGGCTATGTGTTTGGTTTTGTGTGGTGTTTTAACAATTGGGAAATGGGGTTAAAGTAATAGGCAATCTCCATCCATAATGATAAATTCTAATTTATGGCAGTGAACATGAGAACCAGATGCCATTGGAGAGCTACTGAAACGCTAAATTACCAGCGGAGCCGCTGTTGTAATTTTACACATGTTCCATGTAGCCTATGTTCTCTGCCAACGGTCAAATTAGAAGCAGGAATGTGTTCTGTTCATTCTCCTCTCTCTCTTGTCCTTTCTCACACATACACTCAGTGTTGGTCACAAGGCAGAGCAGGCAGTCTCTGTCTTGGCTTCTACAAGGCGTCCATTCAGACCGTTTGCAGCCGTCAGCACAGGCGCTCAGACGCTCTGTACAGCTTATACACATCCAGCCCAACGACTCCTAGTGACAATAAACCATACAGATTCACTCCTGAACGACTGTGGTGAGCAGATAGAAGATTCCGTCAAGCTCCAGTAGTTATCTCTGTCACCAGATGGAGTAATTCCATTTAAAGGCCTGGTTGTGACCAGTGTTCCAGTCTCATGGTGTTTCTGACACACGACAGATGATGGACACTGTGCCTTGACTCATCACATTTATGTCAGCTGTCTGTCTGTATGCCTGCTTGCCTGTCTGTCTGCATATCTCTGGTGCCTGGAACAATATGTTGATGCAAGACTCCTGACGGTGACTCCATGAATGAGAGAGAGAGAGAAGAGGGCCAGAGAAAGAGGGAGTGAAGGATGCAAACAAAATATTTACCTGCCTGTTTTATAAATGAAGGCTGAGAAATTCCCCCTTGTTTCAACTACTCTTCCTCCACATCTCTCCCTCCCCAGATGAACTACGAGCAGCCCCCCCCCTACGGGGGTGTGCCGCCCCCCACCGCCCCGGGCTACCCTGGCCCCATGGCCCCAGCCTACCAAACCCAGCCAGGGTACCCAGACCCAGCCTACGCCCCCCAGCCACAGGCCTACCCCACCCAGGGATACCAGACCCAGGCCTATCCAGCTGGCTCCTTTCCCCCCGGGCCCCCAGAAGTCTACCAGGCCCAGCCGGGGTACCAGGGGTACCAGGTGCCCCCCCCAGGGCCCCCCCACCCCCAGTACGGCTGGCAGGATGGCCCCCCTGGGGCTCCCATGTACGGAGACCCTGCTAAGAACACAGGTGAGCAGGATGCTGGAGGATGAACGAATGAACAGATGCGAAGAGAGATGGCGAAAAAAGAGAGATGGAGTATTAGGAATAAAAAAGACAGGGTAGAGAGAGGGAGAGGAGGGAGGGCAGAGAGAGGAACAGGTAGAGGGAGGGGATAGTTGAGCCAGGGGCTGGGGAGACAAACAAATGAGAGGACAAGATGTACTGAAGAGAATAAATTAGAGGGGAGGAGAGAGGAGAGAGATGGAGTGATAGAAGTAAACAGGAAAGAGGGCAGCAGAGAGAGAGAGAGAGCAGGAGCCAGGGAAGAGAGAGGAGAGGAGGAAGAGAGGAGTACCAGATGTGTGAGGTAGGAAGCGGAAGAATATTCCTGTCCTCCTTTGTGTTCCCCAGTGTACGTGGTGGAGGACAGGCGGTCAGAGGGAAGAGGAGGAGGAGGAGGGGAGGCGTGTCTCACCGCCTGCTGGACAGCCCTCTGCTGCTGCTGTCTCTGGGATATGATGACCTGAGATACCACGACCCCTGACCCCCAACAAGACCCTACCATGACCCCTGAAACCTGACCCCCACCAAGACCCCAAGATTTTACCATGACCCCTGACCTGACCCCCACCAAGACCCTAGACTCTTATCATGAACCCTGGCCCCTACCATGACCCCTGAACCTAGACTTGATCCACGAACCATCACCCTTGAACCCTGACACCATCATGATGCACCATCATGCACCTTGAGGAGTTTACGAGATGGATTTCCTCAGTGGTCCATGAACCTGACCCCTGACTCCAACCCTCAACAAGCCATCCGTTCTCAAGTGTCCGTTCTTTCCTTTTTATTGTGATTCACATAGAGACCTGTTGACCTGTCAGCCCTGTTGAACATGTGAGATCTTACATGCGATAAGGTTAACAAATTGTCCATCTAGATATTAACACCTCATATTGATGTATTTCTGTTTTCATGTTAGAAGTGTGTTTGAATTATAATGGTTTGAGATGTTTTATGGTTTTCTGCCGGTAATAAAAAACATTGTTTCTCCCTCCATGGAATCTAGTTTACAGTTGTAAGTATAGAGAACTTAACAGTACATAGGCATGTTAAAAGAGTGGGGTCAGTACTAACAGTGTATTAGGCATATCAGTTAGACTGGGAGGTTTGTGCTGAGTTTGTCCAACAGCTAATTTTGGTCTGTAAATTCTGCCCCCCTCTTCCTCTCCCTCAGAGCCTTACACATGAGGGGCCCAGGGAGGGGGGGGGGGGGGGGTAGAGAAGGGCGGATAGGGGAGTTAAATGTAGGAGTTCGGGTGTTTGGTGGTGGGAGGGCCCGGTTTCTATTTCTGAAAGGTCAGATGTGTGTAGCAGCAGCAGATCTACTAGTGGGAAACAGCTGCTGTTCTACCATACCGACAACCAGGCTCTGCTAACACAAGTTTGGACAGACAGACAGACAGACAGGTAGACAAACACACAGGTAGACAGAGACAAGCCCTGCCAACACACAGGTAGACAGTTAGGTCCTGTAGACACAGGTTCTGCTAACACAGGTCCTGCTCACACACAGGTAGGCAGACAGCAAGACATGTCTGTCTGTCTACCTGTCTAACACAGGTAGAGACAGGTAGACAGAAATACAGGTCCTGCTAAGAACAGAGGTAGAAAGAGACCTGTGCTGCTAGAACAGGTAGACAGGAACCTTTTTCCTCTCCACCTCCTCTCCCTTTTTCTACTGACACCAGATAAACACATGCTAATATGTTCCTCCAGTCCTGGACCTTGTTATCCAGGCTGGTTCAAGGTCCTAGGTGGGTACAGTTCTGTGTTAGAACATTTAACTGCAGATCAAGAGGTTGTACGTTCAAATTTCCCTCTGTACGTCTCTTTGGATAAAAGCTAAATGAACACATTATGAATATATTATTACCCTGCCTCACTTCACACCTCCCCGAGGAACAGGTGTCATAGCTGCCCAGCCTGCCGTGTGTCTACAGGGGTTGGAGGTCAGAGATGTCGCTAGCAGATGCTAATTACGCTAGTAAAAATAAACCTGGCTGCCATGACGACCGAGTGCATTTATCACAGCTGGGATCCGCTGAGCAGAGAGGACAGCACCTCTCACAGTCTCTCAAGCCCACCCGCAACACGATCACCACTTGTTTAGGTCAAAATAACAATAACAATTATTCCCATTAGCTACATAGGTGGTTCGGTTTCATATTTCAGCTGCAGGGGGGAGGGAGAGAGTAGAGGTTATGATAGAGTAGAGGGCAGGGTGAGAGTAGAGGGCAGGAGGAGAGAGTATAGGGCAGGAGGAGAGAGGGCAGGAGGAGAGAGTAGAGGGCAAAAGAGGAGAGACTAGAGGGCAGAAGAGGAGAGAGGGCAGGAGGAGAGAGTAGATGGCAAACAAGAGTAGAGGGCAGAAGAGGAGAGAGGGCAGGAGGAGAGAGGGCAGGGGGAGAGTGTAGAGGGCAAAAGAGTAGAGGGCAGAAGAGGAGAGAGGGCAGAAGAGGAGAGAGGGCAGGGGGAGAGAGTAGAGGGCAAAAGAGTAGAGGGCAGAAGAGGAGAGAGGGCAGGAGGAGAGAGGGAGGGGGAGAGTGTAGAGGGCAAAAGAGAGTAGAGGACAGGAGAGGAGAGAGGGCAGGAGGAGAGAGGGCAGGGGGAGAGAGTAGAGGGCAAAAGAGTAGAGGGCAGAAGAGGAGAGAGGGCAGGAGAAGAGAGGGCAGGGGAGAGAGTAGAGAGGCAGAAGAGAGTAGAGGGCAGAGGAGGTGAGAGGGCAGGAGGAGATAGTAGAGGGCCAAAGAGAGTAGAGGGCAGAAGAAGAGAGAAAGCAGGGTGAGAGAGTAGAGGACAGGGGGAGAGAGAATAGGGCAGGACGAGAGGAGAGAGTAGAGGGCAGGAGGAGAGAGTAGAAGGCAGGAAGAGAGAGTAGAGGGCAGGAAAAGAAGAGAGAGGGCAGGAGGAGAGAAGAGAGGGAAGGGGGAGAGAGTAGAGGGCAAGAGGAGAGAGGAGAGTGCAGAAAGAGAAGAGAGGGCAGGGGGAGAGAGAGCAGGAAGAGAGAGGAAAGAGTAGAGGGCAGGAGGAGAAAGGAGAGAATAAAGGGCAGGAGGAGAGAGGAGGGCATGGGCAGAGAGGAGAGAGTAGAGGGCAGAGAGGAGAGAGGAGAGGGCAAAAGAGGAGAGGGCAAGCGGAGAGAGTAGAGGGCAAGGGGGAGAGTATCGGGAGGAGGAAAGAGTGGAGGGAGGAGGAAAGCGTAGAGGGCAGAAGAGGAGAGAGGGCAGTGGAAAAAAAACACAACCAGAGCATCATGGAAAAAAGGTTTATTCAGAATAAATTTCCCACAAAGTCCTCTTCACCCTAGACTGAAGAATTGTCATGACAACAGTAGGTATCATCATCATTATCATAATGTACATATGGATGCATGGACCGACCGAGGACACTGGACAGACTTTTTACACAGATGAGCAGTTACACTCATACACCACTAGAGGGAGCAAGAGGATCAAACAACGTCCCCTTCACAAGGTGATGAATGAGTGAAGAACGAGTGGACAGTTGCGGGTGCCTGATTACAGACGCCCTGGGACCACACAGGTCACACAGGAGAAAGGTTGAATCTTTTGAGAAAATTGGACAGTGTTTTACATTTGTAGACAGTGCTTCATGTTTCTGAGTTATGTATGGTGAAGGTTGAAGCCCACATTAGAACTTGGTCTTGAAAGGACCAGGAAATATATAAACAAAATGAAAGCACGACTTACATTGGTTTTACATTGGTTTTCAATACCTGTACAGTAAATTAAAGTTAATAAAAAAAACATTGAGATCACTTTTAGAAGAGAGTGTTTTACAAAAAGAAAAGTCGTCTTATATACAAACTGTTCATGATTGTCGTTTAGTGCAAACTAAGAGAACAACTACAATAACCTTGGAGTCCATTCATTCGTTTTTTTCTTCCTTCTAATTAGTCAGAGTTTTTAGGAGTCTTCTGCAGGAACATTATGTACATACTATCCCCACCTTCGCCCACCTGGACAGACACCAGCAGGTCTCCAAAGGAGTTCTAGAACCTTCCAAGGTTCTTTCTGAAGTCATTTGGATTTGAAGGGGAGGGGGCCGCCAAGTTTAAGTTAGGAGGGTGGGTGGCACTTACCTTCACCGTTTTCCAGAATAATCCCTCCAGAACAAAACAGAAAAAACGAGTGAAAAATGATTTGGAAATTTTGATGAAACATCATCGTCATATAGTTATTAGTAAATTCAGTCAGAGGAATCCCCCCCCCCCCCCCAAAGAGTTTCCATCTGTCAGGATAGTCGTCCAACATTACATCACGTCTCTGACACGCTCAGCCCTCCCAGGATCCCCTATTCCCCTACAGGTGTCCCAGTGCTGAGCCCAGAGCCAGCCAGGCCTCAGGGGGTGCTGTGGGCCCTGGCCCTGTTACCTCCTGCCCATCTCGTTCTGCCTGAGGAACTGGATGTTGCTGCTGCTGTCTGCCAGCTCAGGGTACTGTTCCACCGGCAGGATGTAGTAGCCATCGTACCCCGGCACCCTGCCTGTGGCTAGCAGCTGCTGCCTCTCCCCCTCCTCCCACAACCTCCCCCCCTCCCTCCCCTCCCGTGCCTGCGTCTGCTCCCTCCCCCATGCCCCCGCCAGCGCCCTCTGGTGGGCAGCCTCCAGGAGGCGTGCACGCTCCTTCTCCAGCACCTCCCCTGCCAGCCCATAACGCACGCTTAGTGACATGGCCGGCGTGTGGATCTCCACGGTGACGCCACGTCGGGAGCGGCCGCTCACCGTCACGTTGACGCCATTGTCCAGCGTCTTGCGGCCGCCGCTCAGCCCCAGCGCTTGCAAGTCTCCCTCTGACGCGCCCAACTTCACCAAATGGTGGCAGTCACGTCCATCCAGTGTGTAGTGTAGCCCTTGCAGGTAGAGGGCGCCGTTGAGCACCTGCGCCAGCTTGCGGCCGTCCTCCCCCGCCAGTGCCGACACAGCCGCATTCACGTGACCCTCTCGGATGGCCAGCTGCTGGCCCTGCCCTATGATGGCGGGGGCCCGGGAGCCGAAGCTGAACCCAGGCTTGTCTCTGCCGGAGGAGAGCTGCTTCTCCAGAACACGGCCCTCCAACGCCATGAAGGCCTGGTTGAGACGCTCTGCAGCATACTGGACCCCCGTCTGGGCCTGCACACACACACACAAACACACACACACCACCCGGGTCAAGACGAGTGTGGGACGTGTGTGTTGTGTGTATGTGTGGTGTGTGTGTATGAGTGTGTGGTGTATGTGTGCATGTGTGTGTATGTGGTGTGCGTGTGTGTGACCTACCTGTATGGTCTCATGCTGGGTGGCCAGCAGCTCGTAGGGAGGGTCGGAGAAGTAGAGCGGTTGCCGTGGGAACCCTGGGATGATGTTGCTCAGCTGAAACCCGAACATCACCAGCCAGCTCTTCACATCTGCAACACACAAACACACACACAAAATCATGTACATTAACTATGCACAGACAAGCTATGTGATGATGATATGCAATATTGCTTTTTGCTTTATATGCTTTATGTGCTTTTCATTTCAACATTTGATAATGTTGATTTGCTGTTTAAACCAGCTCATGTAACTGACAGAGCAGTTAACGGGAAAAGGCTGGCACAACAGGAAACAGGAAGAGCTACGAAAAAGGAAACAAAAAGAGCTGCGAAACAGTAGTGCTGGGAAACAGGAAAAAGGGAAACAGGAAACAGGAAGTGCTGTGAAACAGGAAACAGAACATACCCGTGACGTAGCTGTGCATGTCCGCTGGGTCACTGAGCGGGTTTTTGTTCTTAAACATGTACAGGTTGAAGGGGGCAGGGTCTCGGCCAACCTTGGGCAGAAGGGCGTGGTCGGGGGCGGTCCAGCGGCCCGCCAGCACATCGTAGTCCCGGTGGGAGAAGTGGACCAGCTTGGTGAGTGGGTCGTACAGGCCGCCATGGAAACCGATGACCAGGGGGAAGTCCGGGTTGGAATCGTGGAACAGCTCCCCGTATGCCGTGTACTGCAGCTGCTTTACCATCTGGCCGTTACTGCTGAAGATGGCGAGCGGCGTGCCCGTGTTGTCTGAGGCGATATAGTACTCCTCGCCACCCGTCACCTCCATGGCAAACAGGTGACCCTGGAGGGGGGGGGGGGGTGAGTGTGTTAGTTTATACATCTGGATGGGTGGATGGAGAGAGAGAGGGAGAGAGAGAGAGAAATGAAGATAAATAACCAACCAGCTAACCAGCCAGCCACTTGTTTAGGTCAAAATAACAATAACAATTATTCCCATTAGCTACATAGGTGGTTCGGTTTCATATTTCAGCTGCAGGGGGGAGGGAGAGAGTAGAGGTTATGATAGAGTAGAGGGCAGGGTGAGAGTAGAGGGCAGGAGGATAGAGTATAGGGCAGGAGGAGAGAGGGCAGGAGGAGAGAGTAGAGGGCAAAAGAGGAGAGACTAGAGGGCAGAAGAGGAGAGAGGGCAGGAGGAGAGAGTAGATGGCAAACAAGAGTAGAGGGCAGAAGAGGAGAGAGGGCAGGAGGAGAGAGGGCAGGGGGAGAGTGTAGAGGGCAAAAGAGTAGAGGGCAGAAGAGGAGAGAGGGCAGAAGAGGAGAGAGGGCAGGGGGAGAGAGTAGAGGGCAAAAGAGTAGAGGGCAGAAGAGGAGAGAGGGCAGGAGGAGAGAGGGAGGGGGAGAGTGTAGAGGGCAAAAGAGAGTAGAGGACAGGAGAGGAGAGAGGGCAGGAGGAGAGAGGGCAGGGGGAGAGAGTAGAGGGCAAAAGAGTAGAGGGCAGAAGAGGAGAGAGGGCAGGAGAAGAGAGGGCAGGGGAGAGAGTAGAGAGGCAGAAGAGAGTAGAGGGCAGAGGAGGTGAGAGGGCAGGAGGAGATAGTAGAGGGCCAAAGAGAGTAGAGGGCAGAAGAAGAGAGAAAGCAGGGTGAGAGAGTAGAGGACAGGGGGAGAGAGAATAGGGCAGGACGAGAGGAGAGAGTAGAGGGCAGGAGGAGAGAGTAGAAGGCAGGAAGAGAGAGTAGAGGGCAGGAAAAGAAGAGAGAGGGCAGGAGGAGAGAGGAGAGGGAAGGGGGAGAGAGTAGAGGGCAAGAGGAGAGAGGAGAGTGCAGAAAGAGAAGAGAGGGCAGGGGGAGAGAGAGCAGGAAGAGAGAGGAGAGAGTAGAGGGCAGGAGGAGAGAGGAGAGAATAAAGGGCAGGAGGAGAGAGGAGGGCATGGGCATAGAGGAGAGAGTAGAGGGCAGGAGGAGAGAGGAGAGGGCAAAAGAGGAGAGGGCAAGCGGAGAGAGTAGAGGGCAAGGGGGAGAGTATCGGGAGGAGGAAAGAGTGGAGGGAGGAGGAAAGCGTAGAGGGCAGAAGAGGAGAGAGGGCAGTGGAAAAAAAACACAACCAGAGCATCATGGAAAAAAGGTTTATTCAGAATAAATTTCCCACAAAGTCCTCTTCACCCTAGACTGAAGAATCGTCATGACAACAGTAGGTATCATCATCATTATCATAATGTACATGTGGATGCATGGACCGACCGAGGACACTGGACAGACTTTTTACACAGATGAGCAGTTACACTCATACACCGCTAGAGGGAGCAAGAGGATCAAACAACGTCCCCTTCACAAGGTGATGAATGAGTGAAGAACGAGTGGACAGTTGCGGGTGCCTGATTACAGACGCCCTGGGACCACACAGGTCACACAGGAGAAAGGTTGAATCTTTTGAGAAAATTGGACAGTGTTTTACATTTGTAGACAGTGCTTCATGTTTCTGAGTTATGTATGGTGAAGGTTGAAGCCCACATTAGAACTTGGTCTTGAAAGGACCAGGAAATATATAAACAAAATGAAAGCACGACTTACATTGGTTTTACATTGGTTTTCAATACCTGTACAGTAAATTAAAGTTAATAAAAAAAACATTGAGATCACTTTTAGAAGAGAGTGTTTTACAAAAAGAAAAGTCGTCTTATATACAAACTGTTCATGATTGTCGTTTAGTGCAAACTAAGAGAACAACTACAATAACCTTGGAGTCCATTCATTCGTTTTTTTCTTCCTTCTAATTAGTCAGAGTTTGAAGTAGTCTTCTGCAGGAACATTATGTACATACTATCCCCACCTTCGCCCACCTGGACAGACACCAGCAGGTCTCCAAAGGAGTTCTAGAACCTTCCAAGGTTCTTTCTGAAGTCATTTGGATTTGAAGGGGAGGGGGCCGCCAAGTTTAAGTTAGGAGGGTGGGTGGCACTTACTTTCACCGTTTTCCAGAATAATCCCTCCAGAACAAAACAGAAAAAACGAGTGAAAAATGATTTGGAAATTTTGATGAAACATCATCGTCATATAGTTATTAGTAAATTCAGTCAGAGGAATCCCCCCCCCCCCCCAAAGAGTTTCCATCTGTCAGGATAGTCGTCCAACATTACATCACGTCTCTGACACGCTCAGCCCTCCCAGGATCCCCTATTCCCCTACAGGTGTCCCAGTGCTGAGCCCAGAGCCAGCCAGGCCTCAGGGGGTGCTGTGGGCCCTGGCCCTGTTACCTCCTGCCCATCTCGTTCTGCCTGAGGAACTGGATGTTGCTGCTGCTGTCTGCCAGCTCAGGGTACTGTTCCACCGGCAGGATGTAGTAGCCATCGTACCCCGGCACCCTGCCTGTGGCTAGCAGCTGCTGCCTCTCCCCCTCCTCCCACAACCTCCCCCCCTCCCTCCCCTCCCGTGCCTGCGTCTGCTCCCTCCCCCATGCCCCCGCCAGCGCCCTCTGGTGGGCAGCCTCCAGGAGGCGTGCACGCTCCTTCTCCAGCACCTCCCCTGCCAGCCCATAACGCACGCTTAGTGACATGGCCGGCGTGTGGATCTCCACGGTGACGCCACGTCGGGAGCGGCCGCTCACCGTCACGTTGACGCCATTGTCCAGCGTCTTGCGGCCGCCGCTCAGCCCCAGCGCTTGCAAGTCTCCCTCTGACGCGCCCAACTTCACCAAATGGTGGCAGTCACGTCCATCCAGTGTGTAGTGTAGCCCTTGCAGGTAGAGGGCGCCGTTGAGCACCTGCGCCAGCTTGCGGCCGTCCTCCCCCGCCAGTGCCGACACAGCCGCATTCACGTGACCCTCTCGGATGGCCAGCTGCTGGCCCTGCCCTATGATGGCGGGGGCCCGGGAGCCGAAGCTGAACCCAGGCTTGTCTCTGCCGGAGGAGAGCTGCTTCTCCAGAACACGGCCCTCCAACGCCATGAAGGCCTGGTTGAGACGCTCTGCAGCATACTGGACCCCCGTCTGGGCCTGCACACACACACACAAACACACACACACCACCCGGGTCAAGACGAGTGTGGGACGTGTGTGTTGTGTGTATGTGTGGTGTGTGTATGAGTGTGTGGTGTATGTGTATGTGTGCATGTGTGTGTATGTGGTGTGCGTGTGTGTGACCTACCTGTATGGTCTCATGCTGGGTGGCCAGCAGCTCGTAGGGAGGGTCGGAGAAGTAGAGCGGTTGCCGTGGGAACCCTGGGATGATGTTGCTCAGCTGAAACCCGAACATCACCAGCCAGCTCTTCACATCTGCAACACACAAACACACACACAAAATCATGTACATTAACTATGCACAGACAAGCTATGTGATGATGATATGCAATATTGCTTTTTGCTTTATATGCTTTATGTGCTTTTCATTTCAACATTTGATAATGTTGATTTGCTGTTTAAACCAGCTCATGTAACTGACAGAGCAGTTAACGGGAAAAGGCTGGCACAACAGGAAACAGGAAGAGCTACGAAAAAGGAAACAAAAAGAGCTGCGAAACAGTAGTGCTGGGAAACAGGAAAAAGGGAAACAGGAAACAGGAAGTGCTGTGAAACAGGAAACAGAACATACCCGTGACGTAGCTGTGCATGTCCGCTGGGTCACTGAGCGGGTTGTTGTTCTTAAACATGTACAGGTTGAAGGGGGCAGGGTCTCGGCCAACCTTGGGCAGAAGGGCGTGGTCGGGGGCGGTCCAGCGGCCCGCCAGCACATCGTAGTCCCGGTGGGAGAAGTGGACCAGCTTGGTGAGTGGGTCGTACAGGCCGCCATGGAAACCGATGACCAGGGGGAAGTCCGGGTTGGAATCGTGGAACAGCTCCCCGTATGCCGTGTACTGCAGCTGCTTTACCATCTGGCCGTTACTGCTGAAGATGGCGAGCGGCGTGCCCGTGTTGTCTGAGGCGATATAGTACTCCTCGCCACCCGTCACCTCCATGGCAAACAGGTGACCCTGGAGGGGGGGGGGGTGAGCGTGTTAGTTTATACATCTGGATGGGTGGATGGAGAGAGAGAGGGAGAGAGAGAGAGAAATGAAGATAAATAACCAACCAGCTAACCAGCCAGCCAGCCTGTCCTACCTGCAAGTCGTAATAGAAGGCCGTGATCTCCCCTCCAGAGTGGTTGTACAGGTGAGTGATGCATGTAGGATAGTTGAGGTCGGCGTAGAAGAACTGCATGTGCTCCCCGTCTGCGGTCCTCCGCGCCACCCTCCTCCCAAGGCCATCGTAGCGGTAGCGGACGCTCCACCCCCCTGCTGCCCGACTGTATGCCCGCTCCAGCAGGCCGTTAGAGTTGTACTCAAACACGTCTGCGCCACGTTGACTCAGCACGCCGTCCTCATCCAATCGGTACTGGATGTCGCCCAGCCGCGTGATGCGGTCACGCAGGTCGTAGCGGAGGGGGAGGAGCCTGGCACTGTTGCCGGGGTTGAGCAGGTGCAGGTTGCCGTTGAGGTCGTAGCTGTAGCGCCAGGTGGACCAATCGTTGACCTTGACGCTGACCAGCTGTCCATCTCCGTCGTACTCGTAGCGGTACTGTGTGGTGTTGGCATACGGGCCAATCTTCAGCTCCCTCTTGATGACCCGGCCCATGCTGTCGTACTGCACCGTCATCCAGTACATCAGAGAACGGAAAATCTCGTACTGCACCTTTAACGAGGAAGGAGACCATGCAGAAGGGGTTACAGAGCAAACCAGGCAACCGGCCTTGATATTTTTTTCTTGCCTGAAGTAAATTTAATTTGTTATTTGTATAGACTGTTGTTTTGTTTTGTACTCTCCAGTGGGGGTTGACATTTATTGATTCATGGATGGGTTGCTAGGCTACCTACATACTCGTCTATCAGTCATCTTTAATTTCCTTCTGGATTAATAAACTGAATTTAATTGAACATTGAACTGATCTGTCATTGAGACCAGCAGTTGTAGAACACATGGCGTGTGGTAAAGCTCCCATCTAAAGGGAGAGTCTATCAATAATTACACCATATATAAACCAAGAGGGACAGCAACACCATGTGGCCAATGATGTAAAGTTTCAAATACAAGGAGCGCTAAAAATGTCTATGGTAACAGTGTCTTATATTGTCCTCCTCTCCAGCCACGTCTGTCCTTCCTCTTCACCTTCTTCTTCATATTCATGTTTATCCTTCCTCTCCTCCATATCTATCCTTCTTTTCTTCTCTCCTCCATATCTATCATTCCTTCCTTCCTCCATATCTATCCTTCTGCTCATTTCTCTCCTGGCTGAGCGGTTAGGGAATCGGGCTATTAATCAGAAGGTTGCCGGTTAGATTCCCGAAGATGTAAAATGATGTTGTGTCCTTGGCAAGGCACTTTACCCTACTTGCCCCAGGGGGATGTCCCTGTTCCTGAAAGTCGCTCTGGATAAGAGCATCTGCTAAATGACTAAATGTAAATGTAATGTAAATATCTATCCTTCTTCTAATTTTTCTCCTCCATGTCTATCCTTCCTCTCCTCCATGTCTGTCCTTCCTCTACTTTTCTTCTCCCCTCACCTCCTTGATCCTCCCGTGGGCGTCAAAGTGTTTGGACAGCGTCATGACGGCCGTGGTGATGATCTGATTGACGTCGTAGTAGATGATTCCGAACTTCCCAAAGTGCTCCACTTTCCCGGAGATGTCATCGTAGCGATAGAGGTCGACAGGAAGTGAGGTCTCTCCAATGACGGGCTTCAGGCTGGCCACGCGGAAGCTGCTGTCATGGTAGGTGTAGTCAAAACGAGCGTTCACCATACCCTCCTCTGAGAAGCGATACATCTGTTTGTCCACCAGTGGACCCACCTGACGAGGAGAGCAGGACCTGTTAGTGGTCGGCCAGCCAGCCAGCAAGCCAGTCAGCCATCCAGACTGAAAATCAGCAGCTAGACAGACAGCCAAACAGCCAGCTAGCCAGCCAGCCAGCTTTGTGGTGTCTACAGTAACAGTGTGTTAACCACGGGGGATATCCATGGTGATGGGTATCCATGGTGACGTACCTTACGATAGCGGATGGTGCAGGAGAAACCCCCGCTCTGCAAGTTGACCATCTTTAGCAAGCCTGACGTCTCATCGTAACCAAGGGTGACCGCTGTCCCATCATATAATATCTCTGTAAGCTTCGACAGTTTGCCATACCTGGAGGACAGGAAAGGAAGATGAGAGGAAGATAGGAGAGGATGGAGGGAAAAGAGAGGAGAAGAGAGGGGAGGGATGAGGAAAGGTGGGAGGACGGGAGGAGAAGAGTGAAGGAGAGGAGGAGGGATAGGAGATAAGGAGGAAAAGAGGAGTTGAGGAGAGGAGGAGGGAGAGGAGATAAGGAGGAAAAGAGGAGTTGAGGAGAGGGGAAAACAGGACAGGAGAGGAGATGTAGTGTCATACATACACAATTTAATAATATAATTGGATGGATTTTATCATCCAGATAATCCAAGCATCTCACCTGTAGAGGACCCGTCGACCGGTGCCCAGGTAGAGGGTGGCACAAGGCCGTCCATCCTGGATGAAGTCATGGATGATGGTGGCGTTGCTCTCGGGGGGGTTGTAGGTGTTGCGGATGAAGCCCAGAGACACGTGTGTGGACATGGTGTGACGCGCCATGCTGGGGACGGTTACCGAGGTGACGCGCCCCAACGGGTCAAACTCAAACACGTACTGCCTCTGACTCTGCTGGAGGAGCAGGACCACGGACTGGAGAGAGGGGGGGCAAAGGGGGAGAGAAAGAAAGATACATTCTGTCACAGTGTTTGGTATTGTTTGTAGCTGGCGTTGCTGGACATTACAGTTTATTTGTTTCGTATTTTAGCCAAAGCATAAACCAATAGTGCATTTAGATAGTACAGCTTATAATCAAACATCAAAACTTAGTTCTAAAAGTAGTTCAGGGGTCAGAGTCAGGGAACAGTCTGTTTTTACTAGGCACAGTGCAGAATGACCACATCTCAGCTACCAGGCAGAGTACACAATATCTCAGCTACAATTGACGACTAAAGGATGGATTTCCATTCTTGACCCCAGGTGGTTCAGGGTTTGATTGACAGATGAGGCGACCAGTCACAGACTCTATCTCACCTTGTCCAGGTAGCTGAATTTCCAGACCTTGCCGTCTACGAAGGAGCGTGAGACGATGCGTCCGAACGTATCAAACTCGCTTCTTTGGCTCATACTGCCGCGCTGTAAACCAATCAGACGGCCTGTAGAGGAGTATGACACATTCACCACCGCCAGGCTGCTGCTAGGCAACCAGGTGACGGGGCGCCCCTGGGCATCGTAGATGATCCTGAGGGTGAACTTCCTGTGATCGTCGTAGAGCTTCTCTGTCCTGGTGGTCCGGTCAAAGTCCACTGACAGAAGGTTCCTCCCATGGGCCTTGGGGGGAGGAATGGGAAAGGGGTAGCAATGACAGAAATGATTAACAAACTGCAGATGAGCACAGTCTTAGTCTATATATCTCTCCATCCCATCCCTCCCTCCATCCATCCATCCATACACCCACCTCCCCCTCTAAACCCCTCCCCCCTTTCCCACTACCCATCCTCCCCCCTTCCCCCAGCCTCACCCTGAGCTTGCGTCCGAACACGGTGACCTTGTTCTGGACCAGCTCTTTCCGCGTGCGCCACTCCAGGGCGTTGAGGCCACTGTCCGTGGGCAGCGAGATGTTCCGGCGGCCCACACTGGAGCCCAGCGGCCCTGCCACCACGTGGGGCTCCATGTGGAAGCTCAGACCCATCCCACTGGCGTACGACACACGCACGCTGCCGTTAGAGAACATCTGGTAGGTGTTCCTCACCTGGTCTAGGGGGGGAGAGGGTGATAGGAGGCAGAGGGGAGAAAGAGGAAAACAAAATAGTAAAAAAGGAGAAGAAATAAGGTGTATGGGAGAAATTGTTATAGGTAAAGAAAGGGAGATTAATAAAGAAAGATTAAGAGAGAAGAGAGAGATTGAAATAAATTGAATGAGATAAGAAGGAAGTGAAAGTGTGCGGGAGAGATTATTATAAACACAGAGTAATAAAGAGAGATTAAGAGCAAGATCAATAAAGAAATAGAGAATGAAAGTGATGGAAGGAGAGGGAGGGGGAGAGAGAAGGAGAGCGATATTGGACAGTTTTCTACACAAGAGAACAACTACAAAGAGATTACATTTGAACATTCGACCTGATGGAATGTAGCAGTGCATTAGGCGAGAAGAGATGGATATATGTATTTTGAGACAGTACCAGTTTCCTCGGACAGACTGGGAGAATTAGAGGGCTTTAAACACCGAACAAGAACTTCATATCACATTAGCATCCCATAATGAGATCAGGTACTCCATTCTGAGGGAGAAAGGTATCTCCCAACCAAATAATCAACCAATCTGAATCTCCGTATAAGGTTCCGGAAGAAATCTAACAAGAGGGGAGTAGTCAGCTCCCCGTTCCTACGTTTCTCAAACTGGTTTATCTGTATGAAACTGGAGAGCCCAGTCCTGCCAGACAGATTTACTTATAGGGGGGGGGGCTTTCTGAGTCAAACCCCCCACATTAGAGGAAATAAAGTGCTCATTTGGAGCAAGCCAAGCTCATTCAGGAGACCCCAGGGCAGCTTTCTAGATAAATCTACCCAATATTCACTTTCACTCCATCCTCTATTCTACATCCTCCACTGCTTTTCATCCTCTCCTCTCCTGCTTTTCATCCTCCCCTCCCCTCCCCTGTATTTCAGATCAGAGGGTGGTTGCTACAGACACATTCTTGACCAGTCACCGTTGGGCGTGGTTGTCACGGCTATCACACGGCCACCGTAGTTACCTTGCACCAGGGTGTAGGAAGACTCGGTGGAGGAGAGGTTGGTAATGAGCGTGATATCGTCGTCGCGGCCCGAGCTCTCCATGTCGATACTGGTTGCCGTGTCAACCTGACGTCGCAGGCTGGTGACCACGCCCGTAGGGTAGGAGACATTGGTCACACGCCCCTCGCCATCGTACCTGGGGGAAGGGACATTTACTGGCTGGTTACTGGCTGCTTATACCCTGGTTACTAACTGGTTATACCATGGTTATAAGATGGATAAACTCTGTTTACTGACTGGTTATACCCTGGTTACTGACTGGTTATACCCTGGTTACTGGTTGGTTACTGGCTGGTTATACCCTGATTATTTACTGGTTCCTGACTGGTTATACCCTGGTTACTTGTGAGTTATACCCTGGTTTCTGACTGGGTATACTAGTTATTACTGGCTGGTTACTAACTAGTTTCCAGGGTTAGGCTATGTTATGGTAAGACATACTACTGACTGGCTGGATATACCATGATTACTGGCAGGCTACAGGATGTTTGAGGGACAGTAACTAAGTACACCCTAAGGGGCGTTAGTGGAGCGTGAATATTATCATCTCTCTAAAATGAGTAATTCCTCCATTCATTCTGAATGAGTCATTAACCATTCTTTCCTTTATGACCCAGAATCACACTTCGTTTCCAACCTGTCATCTCTTAGACTCTCTCTTTCTCTCTCTCTCTCTCTCTCTCTCTCTCTCTCTCTCTCTCTCTCTCTCTCTCTCTCTCTCTCTCTCTCTCTTTTCACAAGCACACACACACTCTCTCTTCTCTTTCTTTCACACACACACACACACACACACATACATACACACACACTTACTGGTAGAAGTTGGTCCAGCCTGTCTCGTCAGCCTTGGAGGCCAGCAGGCCTGAAGAGGCGTGGTAACTCATGAGCGCCACCTGCTGGTTGAGGGCTGAGACAGAGCGGAGCCAGCCTGCAGGGTCCAGCCCCAGAGACAACACCTGGTTCTCAGGTAGAACCACCAGACGCACCTGGCCCGAACCGTCCCTGCGCACCTTCAGCGGAGCACACAGCGCAGTCTACACTGAACACACCACACTTTACACTTTCTTCTCTATCACCTAACCATCCCTTCCCTTTACTCATCCCCCATCTTCCCCTCCTCTGTCCTCCTCCATGCCCCCCTCCTCCCCTCCCCCCTCCTCACCCTCAGGCTGTTGTTACAGTTGTCGGTGACGGAGGCCAACTCAGTGTCAGGTCCGTATGTGAAGTTGAGCAGCGTGTCCCCGGTGATGAGGCTGACCGTGTGCCGGTGACGCCCCTCGCCGTCGAACACGTAAAGCTCCTGATCCCGCGGCGACCCTGCCTCGTACCCGCCCCCCGCGGCCGTCAGGGGCCGCTGGGGTCGGACGGCGCGCACGCGGATGTTGTTGAGGTCGGAGATGAACAGCGTGCCGTCAGGCGAGGTAGCGAGGGAGGACGGGGCATTGAGGAGGGCGTCGGCCGCATAGCCATCGTCACCATAGTAACAGTTGCAGTTGACGTCGTTCTTGCAGTCGCAGTCGGAGGGGGCGCCGGCGAGTAGAGAGATCTCTCCAAACGCACTCACCTGGAGAATCAGGGCACCAGTCAATCAATTTTGTTATCAATCAAGTTATTAAATTAGTTAATCAACAAACCAATCAACCAATCCATCAATGGATCCATCAATTTGTCAATCAATCATCCAATCCAAAACCAATCACTCAATCAACTAATGACATTGATTATCTGCTGCCTCTTTAACAGTTTTGTTGAGGGATCCATGATGGCTGACAGTCCTGACCCCCGGCACCCGACCCTTACCTGTCGCACGCGGTTGATCTTCTTCTCATCGGTCTCGGCGATGAACAGCGTGCCGTGGTGGTCGAGGGCGATGGCGGTGGCGCCCTCCAGGGCAGCGTGGATGGCGAGGGGGCTGAGGGAGTAGTCAATCCCTGGGACCAGGCAGTGCATGGGCCGGCCGGCCACGATGCTGACCTGCAGGGTCTGGCTCACCCTCAGGACCACGTTGTTCTCCAGCACGTACAGGGAGCTGTCACTGGGGTCCACCGCCAGGTCTGTGGGCCACTCCAGGCGCACCTGCACACACACACACACACACACACACAGACACACAAGTTAACACACACACACATACACACCCACACACAGGTACACACAAAGATAAACACACACTGACAGACACACAGGTGTACACAAACACACATCTGTGTACACACACACACAAGTAAACACACACATACACACCCGCACACAGATACACACAAGTACACACAGATATACACAAACACAGGTCGCGCACATACACAGGGAGGTACACACATACAAACACATGGTTGACAACAGGTCTGGCTTCAGATGTTTAAGACGACCCCTCCCACCCCCCACCTGGCTGGCGTCCATGCTGGTGTCACAGCTGAGGGGTCGTACTGCGGTGAGGTCGTTGGTCCTGATCACTGTGGAGATTATGCCATTCCGGTCCACCTTGCGGATCATGGTTGCGTCTACAAAGTAGAGCAGCCCCTCCTGGTCCACCGCTACGCCTGCTCACAAGGAGGACAGGGAGGGAGGAAGGGAGAGAGGGAGGGAGATGTCAGATTATATTTCTCCTCTCTCTACAGTACCCTAGCCTAAGCCTCCTCTCTTACCTCTCCCCTTTCTCTCTTACCCCTCCCCAACCTCTCTTACCCCTCCCCCCCTCTCTTACCCCTTCCCCTCCTGTCTTACCCCCTCCCCCTCCTCTCTTAACCCTCCCCCTCCTCTCTTACCCCCTGCCCCTCTTTTCTTACCCCCTCCTCTCTTACCCCTCCCCCTCACCCCATCCTCTCTTACCCTCTCCTCCTCTCACCCCCTTCCCCTGCTCTTAACCCCCCCTTCTTTCTAACACCCCCGCCACTCTTACCCTTCCCCCATTCTAACCCTGGTTCTCTTGCCCCCCTACCCCCTCACCCCGGGGGCTCATCAGGGCGGCCTGGGTGGCCTGGCCCCCGTCCCCACAGTGGGCGTCGTTGAAGGGCACACACTGCTCGCCCGTCCCTGCCACCACCGGGGCGTCCTTCAGACGCTGGCGACCGCCCGCCGCCCCGCCCGCTGCGCCCACGCGGTAGATTTGCCGGGAGTTGGTGTCAGACAGCAGCAAGTACCCCGTCACTGGACACACTGCCAGGTAATACTTATGGCTGGGATTGTTGCTACGGAGACCGGAGGAGAGGGGAGGGGGGGTTACAAGTTTGCAAACCATAATGTCCATGATGAGGATGATGGTGATGAGGATTTTTATGATAATGAGGATTTTTATGAAGACAATGAGGATGATGATGAAGATTATGACGTTACCTACCCATGTCTTAGGTCCTTGTTCCTAAAAGAAAGAAATCCAACGCTGTGAGTTTTAGGTTAAACTTAAATTATTATTAGTATTTTTTTTGGGAGGACAACTTTGTTGTTATTACATTTATTTAAGGAAAAAAAAAATAATATCTGATATGTGAAATAAACAAAAAATTACCCATAATAACATAAATATATCAATATACTAGGAGTGTGCAACAATATATCGCGGTACAATATATTGCAATGCAATATGATACGATGTCCATTGTATCATATTAGTTGAGCCACCAACATGCTCTGCACCTGCATCCGGCGTGCATTCACCACATTCACAGATATCTACGTTGTATGTACAACACAGAAAGTAAAGATACAAAATCGAAAAACACTTTCGATGTTCATCCGAACAAATGAGACTGAATACATTTTACCAAACAATTAGGCTACATTTTTTATGACCCAATCAAATAGCACAGTGTGGAGTGAGGCGCTCGATTTATAAATATAACAAACATAAGGCCTGGGACACACTGGCTAATAAGTGGCTGGTAAGTGTTTCATTTTGTTCGGTTTCAGTTTCGGCCAAAACATTTAATTTCAGTGCATCCCCAAAAGAAAGTTATTGAAAGCTGTTAATGTTTTGGATGTTATTTGAATTTTGGTTAAATGTTTTCATTTTGTTCAAAATATCAAGATACGTATCGTATCATGAACCCAGCAGTGTGATGTTTGGAATTAAATTGTGAGCTGAGTGTATCATTACACCCATATTATATACTTTACAAATACGTACACATACATACATACATACATACACATATTTATCCATATGTTTACAAATACACACACACATAAACATACACACATATATATATATGATAATACAAAGCTGGACAACAGTGAACAGAGACAAGTAACTGGGGGAGGGGAGGATGGTGCAGAGTGGTTGTGGGAGAGAGGGGAGGAAGGGGTAGTTAAAAACAAACACACACACACCTCAGCTCCAGGATGGCGGAGGTGTTATTCATGGTGGGGTAGATGCGTCGTACGAAGTTCAGGTCGCCCACGTACAGACTCCCGTCGCCGCCGCAAGCCAACGCCACTGGCGCTAGCAGCTTGTTGCCCTCGGCAACGCCGCTGCAGCTGGGGCAGGAGATGCTCCGCCTCCGGCCATTGCCCATAATGCTGCTGATGAGCGGGGGCTGCTGGGACAGGAAGATGTTCTCTCCACTTCCTTTATGAAGGATGCCTGAGGAGAACACCACAGTCACTGTCTACAGGTGTTCAACAAGATCAACACTGTCTACAGGTGTTCAATATGATCAACACTGTCCACAGGTGATCAACATGATTATCACTGTCTACAGGGGGGTATTCCAGAAAGCGGTTTCAACAAACTGTGAACCTAACACTGAACTCTGAGTTGATTTACTCTGAAATGGGAAACCCCGATTTTTCGGTTCCATAAAAGCTAAATCAATTTGGAGTACGTCCACCCTGAGTTAAGCATGATAACTATTAAAAGCCAACATCTATGGATGTTGGCTTAATAAGTGTTAATAAGTGTTTATGGCAAATCTGAGCACATATTCCTCTAAAACGCCATACGGCTGTAGCAGCGTATGGCGTGGGAGACAATTGCTGGCTGAGTCAATGCATACATTTGAATTCAGTAGGCAGTTCATACATTGAACATTTAACCACACTGTCTGTTAATATTAAAGGTGAAATAGTGGTGGACTTTAAAATATCATGTTAAATGTTATAGGCCTATTACTGTAAATATAAAAACATACTACGAACAGGTAAGGCATATTTTGTTTAGGCCTATTAGCTCGTGATTGTAGCCTATCTTGGTTTTAATCATATTTGACATGAGACAAAGTAAATATCAGTTGGTGCCTATTTCAACTTGTAGTAGCAGTAACCCCCACAGAATGCTTTTTATCACAGGATGATGATGATGATTAAGATGACGAAAATACGTTTACTGCTGCCGCTGAGATGGATGCAGAGAATGTAAGGTAGCTACTGGTAGTTATCTCCCCATGTACTTTTATTTACCTTCTTGTGTGGAATTTTCTGTCACACAGAAATTATGAAGAAAAAATATTTGCACATTCTGATCCTGTTGAATTGAGCATGGATGCTGTACATAGTGAGATGCTCATTTAATGACAGGTGAATTCTGCATGAGGAACTGTGGAATTTGCTGTAATTTCATGTATTCCCAGTTACCAGGAAAGGAGCTAACCCAAGTGCCAAAAACTGACCAAGAGATGTGTATTTATGGCAGAAAAATAAAGGCTGATCTTTAAATTGATTTTCTGGAACACCAGTCACAGGAGGGTGCATGGTCACAGGTGAATAATGTTAATTGTAGGAACAATAGCATATATAAACACTCATTGTTGGAGTTATATTTGTAGGCAATGAAGAAGACCAAATAACATTCTATGATTTGTCTTTATTTCAGTGCCAAAACGCATTTGGTCTGTACTGAGTGCACGTCCACGGTGTGTAACATTAGCGATGTAAGGGCTGAGAATGTTGCTAAAATAAATTATGGAGTGTGATGGGAAACGGTAACGTTAACTTGGGTATTAATCAGGGAATTAAAGCACATCGAATCATTGTCTTATAACCCTCTTTAGATGTATAACTAAATGAATAAAATGTTGTTCGAGATCGGTGGGCCAAACTAGGAAAGGACACCCCATGTCTGCCAACTATATCAGGCTCAGAAAGTGGGAGGGGATAGGTAGAAATGCAGAGTTTGTTAGAGAAATCCTGCTAGCAAGCAGGTTAGGTTCACAGAGTAAGTTACCATGGAAACTTACCAAATGTTTTCGTTACCTTTCTTTCTGGAACGGAAAACCCAGAGTTCCCCTTATTTTACGATTACTTAACTCAAGGGTTTTCACTAAACCTGGTTTCAGGAATACCCACAGGTGTTCAACATGATCAACACTGTCTACAGGTGATCAACATGATCATCACTGTCTACAGGTGATCAACATGATCATCACTGTATACAGGTGGTCAACATGATCAACACTGTCTACAGGTGATCAACATGATCATCACTGTCTACAGGTGATCAACATGATCATCACTGTATACAGGTGGTCAACATGATCAACAATGTCTACAGGTGATCAACATGATCATCACTGTCTACAGGTGATCAACATGATCATCACCGTCTACAGATGATCAATATGATCATGACTGTCTACAGATGATCAATATGTTCACTGGTTATAAGTGATCGCCCTCCCTTTCTCTATCTCTCCCTTACTCTCTCTAGCTACCTCTCTCTATCTCCCTCTCTCCCTGGGACACAGAACTGTTATGTTATCCAATCCTGCTATTCCTCCTGTTGCTATAGGAACGGCGTGGTGGTGTTATTAACTGCTGTGCAGCAGCTGTCTGTCACTGCTTTACCAGGGGTATTAGTAAACCCTCAACCTGTTGAACAGGAAAGTGTGTGTGGACTGTGTATGTGTGTGTGTGAGGCTGCTTGTGGTGTGAGTGTGCGTGTGTGTGTGAGTGTAATGTGTGTGCGTACCGCTGCGGGTGTTGAGGGCGTGGTGTTTGTCCAGGGACCAGCCCCCCAGGTTGGAGGGCAGGAGCTCATACCCCTGCAGCACCACCACCCTCCTCTCCCATAGCACCCTGGGACAACCGTCATACTCGTACCCCACCGACACTGAGGAGGAAGAGAGAGGAGGAAGAGTATGTCAGTCCCAGTAGGAGGCATTATTAAAGAAAGAGAGACAGAGAGAGAGAAAGAGTGAGAAAGAAACACGTGAGCCACCTCAGGGTGCAGATAGATTTAATCTATCATACATTCCCACCAGTAATGCATCAAATATATGCTACATTGTCATGCATTGTAACCCCCCTAACCCAGCTCCTCTGTTCTTTCTCTTAATCCCACTTGTCTGTGCTGCCCACAAACCCCTCCCCTCTGTGCTGCCCTCTTAAACCCTCACCTCTGTGATGCCCTCTTAACCCCTCCTCTCTGTGCTGCCCTCCTAACCCATCCTCTCTGTGCTGCCCTCTTAACCCCTCCCCTATGTGCTTCCCTCTTAACCCCTCCCCTCTGTGCTATACCCCTAACACATCCCCTCACTGCTGTCCCTTAACACCTCCCCTCTGTGCTACACCCCAATTGCCTCTTATTTGTGCTACACCCTGAACCCCTCCCCTCTGTGCTGCCACTCACCCACAGCGTCCGTCAGCCCATACACCCTCTGGCGGTACGCGTCAGTTTTGTCCCAGACATAGGAGAAGGCCAAGTTGGGCGAGGCGTGGAAGCCCTTCTGGAGCAGCTGGCCCTCCACAGCCACCATCAGGTGCACCCTGGCCAGGGAGAGGGGCACCTGGGCCGGGGTCAGGGTGACCCGGAGCAGGGCCTGGTAGCCCTGGGTCCTAGAGCTCAGGTAGCTCAGCTTCAGGCTGGAGCCTGGGAGATCCAGCTGCTCATGGACCACCTGGAGGACACAGAGACGGATCTCAGGTTTGTGTGTGTGTGCGTTACCTGGGTCTCAGGTGTGTGTGTTACTTGGGTCTCAGGTGTGTGTGTGTTACCTGGGTCTCAGGTGTGTGTATGTGTTACCTGGGTCTCAGGTGTGTGTGTCACCTGGGTCTCAGGTGTGTGTGTTAACTGGGGATCTGGTGTGTGTGTGTTACCTGGGTCTCAGGTGTGTGTGTGTTACCTGAGTCTCAGGTGTGTGTGTGTTACCTGGGTCTCAGGTATGATGTGTTACCTGAGTCTCAGGTGTGTGTTACCTGGGTCTCAGGTGTGTGTGTGTGATACCTGGGTCTCAGGTGTGTGTTACCTGGGTTTCAGGTGAGTGTGTGTTACCTGGGGATCAGGTGTGTGTGTGTTACCTGGGTCTCAGGTGTGTGTGTGTGTTACGTGAGTCTCAGGTGTGTGTGTGTGTTACCTGAGTCTCATGTGTGTGTGTGTTACCTGGGTCTCAGGTGTGTGTGTTACCTGGGTCTCAGATGTGTGTGTGTTACCTGGGTCTCAGGTGTGTGTGTGTTACCTGAGTCTCAGGCATGTGTGTGTGTTACCTGGGTCTCAGGTGTGTGTGTGTTACCTGAGTCTCAGGCGTGTGTGTGTTACCTGGGTCTCAGGTGTGTGTGTTACCTGGGTCTCAGGTGTGTGTGTTACCTAAGTCTCAGGTGTGTGTTACCTGGGTCTCAGGTGTGTGTTACCTGGGTCTCAGGTAGGATGTGTCTCAATGCAGGCTTGGAGCTGAAGAAGGAGGAGAGTGGTGATGTCACCACCAGGGGGTCGGGTCGGGTGGAGCTGCTAAGGTCACATCCTGTTACGCTGGTCTCCTCCGTCCGCAGCACCACTGTCTCCACGGCGACAAACCGGTTCCACGGCAACCACATTGTGCGTTCCTGGCCGATGAACGGAGCACGCTCAAAGCGGAGTGTCAAAGACATGCCGCCATTGGCTACCAGGTCAAACCTGCACAAATAAGGAGGTTGGGGTTAGCCTCTGATTGGCTGATTGGATTAATTGATAACTTGATGGGGCCTATCAGCATGACTCATTGTAACTACACTGAGGCTGGGCCCCAGTGATACAGCTGGCTGGTGTTGTAATGGCATCCCAGTGGAACAGCTCTTCACTGTCCTAACAGGAACATCCATCCTCATCAGCATCTCTCTGGGATCCATTGCTTTTGAGATCAGATACAGCTGTGCTCATTAAGGCTGCTCAATCAAACGCTGTGATGAGCTGAGTGCTGACATGTTGATTTGGGACTACTTATGGAAAAAACCCGTGTGTGGGTGTTAGTGTTTGTGTGTTGTCATGTTGACTGCAGTAGGAAAAGGCTGACGGGCTTGTTAACATCTGTCATCATTAGCAGATGTAATCAGCTGTTTAGCACGTAAATAACTCCTCCAAAATCAGTTGTTTCAATTGAGCTCCTCATAATTCATGTTAATAATTGATTATTTTCTTATGTGACGACAGTATCGTTAGCATTGTGTGTCTGTGCACATGTGTGTGTGTTTGTATGTGTGTAGGTGAGAGTGTGCATGTGTGTCTGTGCGTGAGCAGGTGTGTCCGTGTCTTTGTGTGTGTGTGTGCATGTGTGTAAGTGTGTGTGTGCGTGTGCAGGTGTGTGTGTACATACATGCCGTCGGGCCTTGTGAGTGTGTATCCGTAATGAGGGGATCGGAGGAACGTCACGTTGACCCCCACCAGGGGCGTTCCATCTGATGTCACCACCTGACCTCGGATCAGACACACCAGGCTGGGGGCAGGGCAGGGTAGAGGGCGTAGAGTAGAGGAGAGTATAGTAGAGTGTAGAGTATAGTAGAATACAGGAGAGCAGAACACAGTACAGTAGAGTAGAATACAGTAAAGCAGAGCCCAGTAGAATCAAGCTGTTACCTGGCGTTAAAGGGGTTGTTTCCAGGAATTATATGAGTGGCGTCCTTCCCCACCAATGACCCGACACGTTCATAGAATGACCTCACTTTCTGGCCCCCTGATTGGCCCTGCTGGATGATCTGGAGGGGGTCCCGGGCACCTTGGCACAGTGGATTGGTCAAACAGGGGGTCTGGGTGCAGCAGTCAGGGTCCATGCAGTCTGTCAGGCCATCTGGGAGAGGAGGACATTATTAGCACACACATACACAGACACACACACAAACATGCACACACACTTGCAGACATTCACACACAAGTTTGTTTTTATATCCTAGTGGGGCCCAACCTTTCACTTCCATTCAAAATTATGTCTAACATTAACCCTTAACCCCTAACCTTAACCTTTAATAATTCAAACACATAAAACCCTGTGAAACAAAGTTACTGGGCACAGCAAAATATCCCACAAGGTCATGTTTTCATGTTTCACTAAACTTCTGAGGACATTTGATCCCCACAGGGGTAGTTAAGTAAGACCACACAAACACACACACATGCAGAAACAAACCTCCTTCGTTGTCCTTATTGTCGGAGCAGGAGATCTCCATTGCGACGCTACAGCCAGATCCCCTCCAGCCTGTGTGACAGTCACAGCGCCACATGTTCTGTCCCAGAATGCACTGGCCATTCCCACTACACAAGCCTGGACACCCGTCTGGGGGGGAGACAAGGGGAGGAGGAAGAAGAGAGGGAGGCAGGAAGGCAAGGGGAGTGGAGAAGGAAGGGTTTTCAGAGGACAAGAAGGAGGAGATGAGGGGAGGTGGGCAAGGGAAGTAGAGAGTGGGAGAGACAGATGAGGAGAAGGAAGACAGAGAGATAGATACGTCTTTAATGAGCGTGAAGCGAGGGTGTGGGATACAATGAACCTTAGTAACAGTCTTAGTAACCTGTGTAGAGTATTCTCTAACAGCCCATAATAACCATGCTAATGAGCAGAGTATTGATTCTACAGTGGAGCTGTAGTTGTTGCTGTGGGCTACAGATCCAGGAGAACTCTCCTCTGGGACACCAGCCTGCTATCTTCAATATCCACTCACTTTGAAAGAGTATTCAATAAACAACATACATCCACTCACTGTTACAGTGTTCGATAAAAATATTTATATCCACTCACTGTTAAAGAGTACTTTTGGGTGGATATAATGTATTTCACACAATTCATTAGTGCTGGATGATGTTCCTTCTGGGGCTGGGGTGTTTGAGCAGTAAGTGTGTGTGTCTGTGTAAGTATAGTTTGTGTAGCGTGAGTAAGTAAAGCTTGTTGGTGTGTTTGTGTTAAAAACACAAAAATGCTGCAAGAAGAAAAATAATCCTATCGAGGAAATGGGAGCAGAACCTCATAGCTTGTGGCAACACATTTTCAAGGCTTTCAAGCCTTGCTCACGCTTTCAAGGTGGAAGATTTTGGGACAATTATTAGAGCTAAAATAACTCAAAAGGTTCCTGATCGGAGGCACATGAAACCGGCGTATTTGGCCGACATTTTTAGGTGTCTGCTTGTGCATCACAACGAACTGAATGCTAAAATGCAAGGTCAATTAGAAAATCTTCTCACCTCGTCTGACATATTGCATGACCCAAGCTCACACTCTAACAGGGCAGGCTTGAGATGTTTCCCTTCATTCAAACAGCAGCAAACATCTCTCCGCATGTGAACATTCTCAATGACAGATTTAGTCGCTACTTTCAATCTGAGTTATTTTGCACAGTTTGACTGGGTCTGTGACAGTCCTTGTGCACTGGAAAGCTCAATATCCCTGTTTCACTGCTGGCTCGGGATCAACTGGCATACATCATAGTAGATCATACATTAAAAATAAAACTTCCAAGACATGGCTTTGGACAGGTTTTGATTATCATCGGAAAAGGACAACCCAATGGTTTTGAGTAGCACCATCGCAATCCTGCTAGCCTTCTCTATAACATACTTGTGGGAACTGAGTTTTTCGAGCCAAACTTACATCAACATCCCTGACAAGACAGTTGTGTGCATTGTTCCAGGATCATGTTTCCCATTGCTAACAAGTCACATTTGTCCCCCCTCTCTTTCATAAACCACTAATGGTATGTGTGTGTATGTGTGTGTGCGTATGAGTGTGTGTGTGTTGGCCATCTGAAGGGTATAGAGTGCACCCTTTTTAATATATTTTTGACTGTTGTGACTTTGCCTACTTTTACATGGTTCCATGGCTGAAATAGCGTTGAGAAATGCTAGTCTAGAGCTCCCTTGGGTATAGACCAATTATCACCCTACGTCACACAACTGTCAAGCAGTCTCAACTGCGCATGTGGGTTGCAAAAGTGCGAACTTCTCCCCGTTCTATTACTCTTGAAGTGTCGTTCAGGTCATCATATATCTCTGGCCACTGGATTGCAGGGCTTGATATTAAGTTTTTGAGGCTCTTGGCCTTTGGACAAATACATTTACGTTCACTTGTCTATGCACAAAAGTCACTTGACCCCGATACCCTCAAATAGCCTGTCCAAGTGATCGGGCAAAACTAGCCTGGCTAACGGAGGTCGCTTTCTCAGACAAATGACGAATGAAACAGACAGGTTAAAGAAATCTGAGATTCTGGCTATCTTCACCAGACTCATATCTACATTAGGCAGTCCTCCCTGACGTTTCTGGTGTAGAATGGAGTGAAATACAACATTGTGCACACTGCCAGTGAGCGAGTCTGACTGAGGCTAACGTCAAAACAGTGTGACTGGGATGTAGTCTCACTCAGATTGCCAGTTTAAACAAATCAGAAAAATAATCGGACCAGCTGACTAAAAGCAGAATTCCCATATCTCTTGAAAGCTGCCCTGCCGACTTTTTAAATGTAGAATTGACTGTAAAAGTGTAAGATTATGAACTTTGTGACATGACGTGAAGACATGGTTGCCGCTCGACTATGCGGTCTGTACCGGGCGACATTCTCACTCAAATTTCAAGACTTTTGTGACCCAATCTGCGACAGATCATTAGGTAATCACTTTCTCTCCTAGAGGCATGTCCTCCTCGACGCTTTTGGTCTTTTTAAATCTAACTATTTGTATTATCCGTGTGGTCCTTTTGCCATTTAAAATGCTATCCTTTCCCAGTTTTCTGCAGCCACGTTGTGCACGCATCCTGATTGTTTACAAACAAATAATTGGTCTATAGGATCAGAGGATGTCGATGAAATTACCAGCCTGACGAGATCAACTCTGAGATGAAGACAGAAGAAGGTGTTGGTAGCACAGAGAGGTGACGCACACACGCACCAACAAGCTTTACTGACACACACACACTGCTAACTGACCGCTAACTCACACACCAGCACACCCCTGTCTCACACACACTGACACACATACACACCCTGACACACACAGACATACTGACACAAACACTTACATACACACACTGAGACACACACACAAACTCACACACTCACACACAGCAGTGTGTCCCAGTCTCATCAGTATTCTGGGAGTCAGTGGGAGTGTATTAGCAGTGCGATCGTGGCCTGCTCTGGTTAGTTAGCATGCTGCCCAGCTGGCTAGCCTCTCAAAGGCCAGGGACATTCAAATTCCTCAGGGGTCAGATACACACCACTAAAACTCCCCGCTTCATCTCGGCCTGTTTAACATGGTGGAACACACATACACTCATGCTCGCACACTCACAGACACACATTTGCAGGCAGCTTGCTGAAAACACAGAGAGATAGACAGACAACACGATGTGCAACGCTATGCTAGCTTTGACGAGAGGAAACATTTACACATGGCGGACTTTGTAAAGTCAAAGGGAGACACTTCAACATGGACTGCTGACACTAGCACAGACGCTACCAATCTCTAACAGCGCTATACAGTGCAAACAACACTAAGTTTGCCAACAACTCTACAAATGCTACGAGTGACGATGGTGATGCTGTTCATAAAGCTAACAATTCTAAGAGTGTTAATAATGAATAATAGTACTAAAAGCAAATGAGAAATCTGTTCCCATTACAATGTAGTACAAAGATGACTAATGCTCTTTCCACAACACTAGATGGCCCAGTGTTGTGGCTTAGACAGAACGTAGGGGGGCTTTACTGGGAGAGGAATACGTTTACCTGGCTCAAGGTTATCCCAGTGGTCTGCAGTAAACACACAAACACAGAGCATGCTGAGAGGGTGTGTGTTTGTTAAGATGGGTAATACAGAGCCCTGGAAAGAACAAAAGGAAGTTGGAAGCAAATTCTCTCTCAACGAATGGGCGCAGAGCAGAAGAAAAAGATGGAGCCCTTCAGCTGAAGAGAGCCCTCGTGGATGACGAGGGGGTGGGGATGGTGTATGTGTGATTTTAATTGTGTGTGTGAGAGTGTGTGTGTGTGTGGGTTTGCCTCAGAGGAGATGGACAGGTTGACAGGCTGAGTGACAGTTTAGTAGAGTGAAGAGCCTCTCAATGAAGTGTGTGTGTTAGCTCACTGTCTATGTGTGTGTTTTAGTCCAGTGTGTGCGTGTTAACTCAGTGTGTGTGTTAGCTCACCAGGGCTCTCAAGTTTTGTCAAAAGTTTGGCGTGAGATTACCATATCTGTGAACGTTTGAGTACTAAAATCCTGGAGACAGGAGGGGGGGTTTTTCTGATTGTCTGATAGGTGGCATTTAACTCTCTATAACTCGATACAGCTCTCAACTCGGCAGAAAACTTACGTCTGTATGCCTGCGCCTCGTCCATTAATTGTATATAGCGGGACAAGTTATTCCTTACTACTGGGGAGTTAGGTGGCTGAACGGTGAGGGAATCGGGCTGGTAATCTGAAGGTCGCCAGTTCGATTCCCGGCCGAGCCAAATGACGTTGTGTCCTTGGGCAAAGCACTTCACCCTACTTGTCTCGGGGGGAATGTCCCTGTACTTACTGTAAGTCGCTCTGGATAAGAGCGTCTGCTAAATGACTAATTGTCTAATTGTACTTCTCAGTGTGAGAAATACAAGGTGTTGCGTAAGAAATGGTTGAAATGCATCTCACGGCGAATGCGTGAGGCTTAACAACTGGGGCTCACTGTCCGTGTGTGTTAGCCTGCTGCGTGTGTATGTATATTTGTCTGATGTGTGCGTTTTAACCAGGTGTGTGTGCGTTAGCCCAGTGTGTGTGCATTAGCCCACTGTGTGTGTGCTGAAGCGAGGGTTTACTTGTTAGCCTACTGTATGTGTATCGGGGCGTGTGTGTGTGTGATAACCCGGTGTGTGTATGTGTTAACCCAGTGTGTGTGTGTGTTCATACCGATAGAGCAGTGCTCTCCGTTCCAACCCTGCTGACAGAGACACTTCCCGTCGCGGCATGTGCCGTGCTGCACACACAGAGGGTTACACACACGCTGGTCACAGCCTGTGCCCGTCCAGCCCTCCTCGCAGCGACACACTCCATCCACACACATCCCGTGGGCGCCGCAGTCCGATGAACACACCTCTGGGGAGAGAAGGAGGACACACATACACACAGGCATGAGCGTCTGGGTACACTGTATAGTGTGTGTGTGTGTGTGACCTACCCATGGAGCAGTCGGGGCCTGTCCAGTTGGGGTCACAGCTGCAAATGCCCGTGTCGGGTACGTAGGCTCCATGACCGTGGCACTGGTCAGGGCACTGGGCCCGCGCATGCTCACACTTCAGCCCTGCCCAGCCCGGCTTACAGTGGCACTGCCCGCTCACACATGTCCCATGGCCAGAACAACCCGGGTCCACACAGTCCACTGAGGGGGGGAGAGATAGAAATGGAGTGAAAGACATAAAGAGAGAGGGCGACAGACAGAGTCAGAAAGAGAGGGAAAGAAAGAGAGAGGGTGACAGAGAGATAGAAATGGAGAGAGAAAGAGAGAGAGAAACAGAGAGGGAGATAGAAATGGAGAGAGAAATGGAGAGAGAAATGGAGAGATAGAGAGATTGAAGGGTGGGAAAGAGATTAACACACTGGCACAAACAGAGAGAGACAGATTAGCACATGCTCATTTGTGCATGGATGTGTTAGACGCACTGGGACACACCAATGCAGATGCATACACAAACACACACACACACACACGTACATACACACACAGACGCACACACACACAAACAGATGATAATGGGTTCTATTGGATAAGAGCCTTGTAAGAGGGCAGAATAAAATAAGAGAAACGAGGTAGTATGAAGTCCATTATATCCTCTGTTCTTCCTCTCATCACCTCTCCTTCCCCCCACCTCCCCTCTCTTTACTCCCTACATCCCTGCCTCCCATCTCTCCTCCTTCTCCTCCCTCCATCCCTGCTACCCCTCTCCTCTTCCCTCCATTGACACCTCTTGTCTCTCCTCCTCCTTTTCCTCCCTCCATCCCTTCCTCCCAGCAGAGTAGAGGGTATAAGAAGGTAAGTGAATGATTTAGCTGCAGAGCTATTCTTTAACTGGCAGATCAATACTGCCTCTACATCTCCTTAATATCACTTCTGCTGTATGCTGTGTGTACTGATGGATGACTGTTTGGATGACTGGATAACTGACTGGCTGACTGACTGGCTGGATATCTGGGGAACTGACTGACTGGCTGGATGAATGGCTGACTGACAGGTTGGCTAGCTGGGGAACTGACTAACTGGCTGGATGAATGCTGGCAAAACTGACTGGCTGACTGGTGGCTAACTGACTAGCTGGCTGGTTTGCTAACTGGCTGGCTGGCCGGCTAGTTGGCCGGCTAACTGACTGACTGATTTACTGGATAACTGACTGGCTGGATGACTGACTGGCTGGCTAATTGACTGACTGGCTGGCTAGCTGGGGAACTGACTAACTAGCTGGCTGAATGGCTGGCTAACTGATTGGCTGACTGGATGGCTAACCGACTAGCTGGCTGGTTTGGTAACTGGCTGACTGGTTGGCTGGCTGGCTAATTGACTGACTGGCTGGCTGGCTCACACTTCCTCTAAATTAATCTGGCTCCCAGGAGGAGAAAGCTGAGATCCTCCCTGAAGACATATTCACAAGCACGAGTGAGAGAGGAAGAAGTAAATGTGTGTGAGAACAATAAGTTCTGTTAAAAAGAGATAGGGGGTAACGAGTGAGTGAGAGACAGAGAAGAGTGCTCGTTTGTATGAGTGTGTGTGCACAGGATTGTATGTGTGTGTACGTGGACATCAGCTGTGATCCCTGACCAGTCTCACCCTCCTCGCAGCTGTTGCCGCGGTAACCCGCAGAGCATGTGCAGGAGCCCTTGGAGCAGGTCCCGTGCCCGTTGCATTCTGGGTTGATGCACTGGCCGACAGGAACGTCACATTCAGGCCCCTTCCAGCCGCTGTAGCAGATACAGGTGCCCTTGTCATACTGTCCGTTTCCCCCACACAGCACCGGACACGCCGCTGGGGGGGCAGGGCGTTGGGGGGGGCGGGGGTAGAAATACAGAGACAGTTACAATTTGGGTATACTCTGTGACTTCCTGTTTAGGAGGCGGGTGGAGCAGGAAGTACGAAGTACCTTTGGAGCAGTCGATCCCGTGGAACCCTGGGAAACAGTGGCACACACCAGACGTGCACTCACCGTTGCTGTGGCAATTCTGTGGGCACTCCTGAACGGAATCTGCAACCACATGGAGTAATCATGATCAGGCTGTCATCCAATCAACAGAGACATGAAGAGAGTTAGAGAAAGAAAGACAGAAAGAACCAGAGAGATAATTTCTGAACCAGAATCAGAATGGGCTTTAATGGGTGTGCTTGCCTTTGGAAAGGTGCAACCTTTGGTCTCTTTCATATACAGTATATGTATTATTAATTATTTGTACTAAAATAATAAACCCCTATTTTTCTGAATACTTGCACTACAAAGACAATGTTGGTGTCAAAATGTTCTTATTGGTCCCGATTGCGAACTTTCCATTTGACTGTTTACGTATAGTTTACGTTTTTGTGGAGAAAAGTGAAGCTAACGGTTGCTTACAAGCTAGCCACAGTCAAACTTCACTAACTAACATTACGAACACACGCCTGACCAACTAAGAACATTAGTTTAGCAGCTTGTTAACTTCTGGGAGATAGCTAACTACCTAAAATGGCAAGACAGCTGCAGAAAACACCACAGGTAAAGAGGCCAGGGTGATAACTATTTACTAATTTAACATTGTGATAAAAACACAATTGTGAAATGTAATGTACAATATGATATACGTTTATATTATTAAGGTAGTACATTTACTTTCAGAAACAGTAGTCTGCTATTTCACTGAGGCATTAGCATCATGACATTAGCCTCTGTTGCCCGACACATACGACAGTGAAGAGGAAAACGTTTATTTTAACGTTTTCAATCGTTAAAATAAAAATGTCTTCACAAATAAATGTTTGTTTTAGGATGTATTATGACATTAGAAATTTAGAATACAAGTAAAGGTTTTGTTAGTGAAAGTATCATTACCTGTGGTTTAAAATCATTGTAGCTTACTGCAATGCTGTACGCGAGACACTTCACTTGGTAAGAAAAGCTATTCCACCGTGGTTTAGCGTAAACTTTAGGAAGCCAAATGGGGACAGAATTTTTGGCACCCCCTTTACTTAAATCAAAAGTCCCAGATTAGTTTTTCAATTGGTGAAACTATCTGACGTTTTCATGCAACTGTTCCAACTATGTGAGGCCACATAGACCATCCCCTCTTGCAGGTTATGAGAAGAATCACATGGAAATTAGAAGAGAACACTTTCATTATATACTTCACACTTATTATTTTGAAGTGTAAATGAGCAGCAACTAATTTAAACTTTAAAATGTAATCCATGTAATTTTTATAAATAATAAGTATGCATTTATTTAAATTACCAAAATATTACTTTTTCAGTTAAAAACAGCACACATCTGCAACTGGTGCAAGCACACCTCACAATTTCCCCCGAAATTGAACCTAAGTTCACAAAACTATAAAAACTTTAACACAAATTTTATGTGGCAGGAAGGTGCATACGATAAACAAACTTACTTAAATGTAAAAAGAGGTAGAGAAAAAACCAGAGAGAGAGAGCCAGAGAGCCAGAGAGCCAGAGAGACAGAGAGACAGAGAGACAGAGAGAGAGATAGAACCAGACACAGAACCAGAGAGATAGACACAGTGAAAGAGATAGATAGATACATTAAATATATATATACAGAGAGAGAGAAAGAGGACCCACCCAGAACCACAGTGCTGAAGGAGACAGTCTCTTTTTCCCTGCCGTCGTTGTAGAAGGCCAGGTGCCAGGTGCCAGGGTCCAGGTACTGGACAAACACGGCCTCATTCAGAACCACCGTCTGGATGCTCCTCCTCTCCCGGGGAGACTCCACCACGCTCCACTTCTCCTTCCCATCCAGACGCTCCATGAAGTCATACTGGGAAAACAAGAGCATATTATACTACTAGACACTACCCCATATGAAGTCATAGTCTACTACTACACTCCACCCCATATGAAGTAATACTACAGTACTACACACTACCCCATATTAAGTCATATTATACTACTGTACTCTACCCCATATGAAGTCATACTATGCTACTACTCTCTACCCCATATGATGTCATACTATACTACTGTACTCCATCACATATGATGTCATTCTGGGTGAGCAAGAGCCCCTAGTTACCTGTGCATGTGACAGGGATAGGCCCTAGTTATCTATGTGTGTGAGGGGGGCAATCCCTAGTTACCTGTGCATGTGAAGGGGGCAGGCCCTTGCGTATGTAGACCCCAAACAGGGCGTCTTTCCCCAGGGAGATGTTGAACTTGAGGAAGAGGGGCTGGCGCAGGTGCAGCAGGGTCCTCCAGAACACCCCCGAGGGAACTTCCTGACCCACCCTCCTCCCCACCTCCAGCTCCCCAGACACAATACTGCTGTTCCTGTACACCCAGGGCCCTGAGGGGGTGGGGGTGGGGGGGTGGGGGAGGGAGGGAAGGTGGGATGAGGGGAAGGAGGGAGGCAGGGTTGGGGGAAAGGGGGGAGGGAAGGTGAGATGAGGGAGGGGTTGGTGAAAGAGGGGGTGAGGGGGAGGAGGGTGAAGAGAAAGAAAGAGCGGGTAATTAGAGTACTTATCCCACAGCAACACTCAGTCCTGTATTCTTCCCAAATCTAAAATCATCAGAAGCCAAGAACATTTAATTTCTTAATTTCATGGTCTAAATATAGTAAACCGTCTTAGCCTGGACAAGTTGAGCATGTGGGTGTTAATATTTATCATGTTCATGCCTCTGTATGTCTGTGACTGAGTGTGTGTATGTGTTTATGTTTGTGTGTGTGTGTGTATAGAGAAGAGGTTAGCACCTCCTCGAAGATCCAAATCACAGACGTTGCGCTGTTGGAACAGCACTTCAGAGGACAACATCCCAGATCCCTGCTCCTTCCACCCACCCCCCACCTCCCCACATTCTCCCCACATCCTCCTCCACCTATGCACATCTTCTTCCACCACCCCACATCCTCCTCCCCACATCCTCCTCCACCTTCCCACATCCTCCCCTGCCTCCCTACTAGGGGTGCAACAATTCAACAAGCCCACGGCTCGGTTTGTATTGCGGTTTATGCGTTTCGGTTTCGGTTGGATTTGTTGACAGGTGACTTAAAAGACTTGTTCGCCAGGGTAAGACGCAACGTGTAACAGCCTATCGAAAAGTCAAATGTTTTTGTGTCGCTTCAGATTCCTCAATACATTACTTAAGTCTACAGTTTACTTAAGTCTTCTTAAGTAAATAAACCTCATAAGGTCTGCGAAAAAGTTGTATTGCCAGGCAGTACTTGTTTCAAAAGTAGTATTGTCATGGCAATATTGACAGGGGCGGCAATGGTACATCCTCAAACGCTAACCTTTCGCCTCCACATGCCATCTCCATTCTCCACACATTCTTATCTCGCCTAGCTTCGTATAA
Source organism: Hypomesus transpacificus (assembly GCF_021917145.1). Classification (NCBI taxonomy): domain Eukaryota; kingdom Metazoa; phylum Chordata; class Actinopteri; order Osmeriformes; family Osmeridae; genus Hypomesus; species Hypomesus transpacificus. The sequence goes on from NC_061079.1 coordinate 1,903,067, forward strand.
TTTGCCTCTCTCCAGTTCCTTCCAGTACGTGACTCGTCATTGATATACCGACAGTTCATTGGACAGGTACTCTCCGGGAAAGGTTACGGAAAAGGGGATGGACAAAGGGTGTTAGGTTGTGTTTTCTCGATCCGAAAAACCGCGGCTTACATATAAAAACCGAACCGTGGTTTGTGTGTTGAACAATTTGTTTACTGTGGTTCGGTTGGGCACCCTTACTCCCTACATCCTCCCCTACCTCCCCACATCCTCCCTTAACTCTGTACATCCTCCCAAACATCCCTACCTCCCTATATGCCCCTTTAACTCCCCCCTAACTTCCTACACCCTCCCCTAACTCCCTACATTATCCCTACATCCTCCCCTACCTCCCTAAATCCTTCCCTAACTCCCTACATCCTCCCCTACTTCCCTAAATCCTCCCCTAACTCCCTACATCCTCCCCTACCTCCCTACATCCTCCCTTAACTTTCTAGAACCTCCCTTACCTCCCTATATCCTCCCCTACCCCCCAACCTTTCGCCTCCACATGCCATCTCCATTCTCCACACATTCTTATCTCGCCTAGCTTCGTATAATTTGCCTCTCTCCAGTTCCTTCCAGTACGTGACTCGTCATTGATATACCGACAGTTCATTGGACAGGTACTCTCCGGGAAAGGTTACGGAAAAGGGGATGGACAAAGGGTGTTAGGTTGTGTTTTCTCGATCCGAAAAACCGCGGCTTACATATAAAAACCGAACCGTGGTTTGTGTGTTGAACAATTTGTTTACTGTGGTTCGCTTGGGCACCCTTACTCCCTACATCCTCCCCTACCTCCCCACATCCTCCCTTAACTCTGTACATCCTCCCAAACATCCCTACCTCCCTATATGCCCCTTTAACTCCCCCCTAACTTCCTACACCCTCCCCTAACTCCCTACATTATCCCTACATCCTCCCCTACCTCCCTAAATCCTTCCCTAACTCCCTACATCCTCCCCTACTTCCCTAAATCCTCCCCTAACTCCCTACATCCTCCCCTACCTCCCTACATCCTCCCTTAACTTCCTAGAACCTCCCTTACCTCCCTATATCCTCCCCTACCCCCCAACATCATCCCCTACCTTCCTACATCCTCCCCTAAGGCTGAATCCCAATACTCCCCCTTACCCTTAGCCCTTAGTTTACCTTTAGCCCTTGGCCCTCGAAACTGAGGGGTAAGGGCTATATATCCCTGAGAAATGGGACCCCACTTGGTTACGGGTAGGTCATCTAACACGTATCGATATCTCCAAAGCAAGTAGTGTTATGCACTGATATTAAACGAAATTCGCTGCTAATGGAGTTTACTTAAAATTGTAGACATGCTATTCAGAGAAATGCGGGATTGTTGTGCAAATCAGCACTGTAACATTAGTGTACCAAAGTACTGATTTTTTGAAACTTTTCAATCAGGACAATGGTTGCAAATATATATGTACAGGACTTTGTATACCACAAAACAAGACTGTCTTAATTTTTTTATCATTGAATTAAGCCGAAAATATTACATTTATCTGACTCTCTGGATGATCTGGCCGCCATTGTTGCCGGTCACATAGCCCTAGGTTTCAAGTAAGGTTTTAAGGGGTGTATACCCCTTCGTCTTAGCCCTACCCCTAGCTCAAAAAGAGTATTGGGACACCACTAGCTCTCACGGGAACGCGCAAAACTAAGGGGAAGGGGTAAGGGGTAAGGGGGAGTATTGGGATTCGGGCTAACTCTCTACATCCTCCCCTACCTCCCTACATTCTCCCCTAACTCTCTACACCCTCCCCTACCTCCCTACATTCTCCCCTAACTCTCTACACCCTCCCTTAACTCTTTACATCCTCCCCTAACTCCCTAAATCCTCCCCTACCTCCCTACATCCTCCCCTAACTCCCTATCTCCTCCCCTACCTCCCCACATCTGAGCAGATGTGACAGAAATCAGGCCGGCCCCCAGCCCCAGACGGGCTGAGCTGCATTGTCATGTGATGCTACACACAGCACATCTCTTGATGGGACAGGAGTTTCAAACCAGTCTGTCATGTTCACTGTGTATGCTGTCAGTTCCTACCTCTGCCTGTTGAGGGCACTGTCGCCACATCGTTGTTGACAGGGAGACCGGTGCTCAGCGCCGTGGTGACCAGGTGGCTGTCGGCTGGACGGAGCTTCCAGGTTAACCCCAGCACATTCAGAGCTGGGGGGGGGAGAGCATGAGAGAGGAAGAGAGAGAGAGAGGGTAGAAGGGAGGAAGAGAGCGAGAGAGAAGAAGATGTAGCGAAGGGAGAAAGAGTGAGAGAAGAAGGGAGACGGCAGAAGGGAGGCAGAGAGAGAGAGTAGGAGGGAGCCAGAGAGAAAAAGGGAGATGAGAAGGAATAGAGAGAGAAGGTAAAGAGAATGACCCAGCAGTAACAGTATTTAGTTATTCAGAGGCACAGCAAAATCTAAGGGACAAGCTCTAGATGCACTAACTGTGCATTGAGTGTGTGTGAGTGCAAGTGTCTGAGAGTGTGTATGTCTGTCTGTGAGTGTACGTGTGTGTATGTGTAGGATATTAATATTCTGCCCAGTTACTCATAGCTGACTCCACATGGATACACTCCAGCACACACACTCTGACATTGCCATGTGTCCTCACATAAAGTATGCATATGCACACACACACACACATACACACTTGCACACACAGAGCAACAGACGTGGCCAGTCCCCTTCCTCTAAGATGTGCTATGTGCTGCTAGGACTCCTTAATCTCAACCCAGAAAATCAATGGTCTCTCAGTCCCCTGCTTCTCTCTCTCACTCTCTCTCCTCTCTCTCTCTCTCTCTCTCTCTCTCTCTCTCTCTCTCTCTCTCTCTCTCTCTCTCTCTCTCTCTCTCTCTTTCTCTCTCTCTCCCCCTTCTTTTTCCCCTCTGTGTCTCTCTCTCTGCTTTGCTTTCGTATCTGTCCTCTCCTACTCCTTCCCTCGGTGTCTTCTTGTCTTCTGTTACTCGTCTCTTCCCCTCTCCTCTTCATCTCTATCTCCACCTCCCCCCTCGACACATCTCCTCCTCTCCTCTTCATCCCCCTCTCCATCTCCCCCTCTACATATCTCCCCCTCTCCTCTTTCTCCCCTGTAGACTCTCAAGGCCTAGTCAGATTATCAACTGCTGATTGGTGAAAAAGGCTGCCCAATGAGGCTAGGTGACAGGAGGAATGAAAACCAAACGGGCCCCTTGATTGATTCTGACCAATGAGGCTCCGTCTCCGGGGGGAGCCTGTGAAGGGTGACTATGAGTCAATGAAGTCAATAGCCTTACCCATCACATACACACTGGTGTAGTACAATTTGCTTGATTATCCCCTACAGCATGTAATCACCAATATGGGATTAGAAGCTAACCAATAGGACACCTACAAATGACCAACAAACGTTTCTGGTAAAGTAGAGACTAACTATATTCATTACCTGGCTTCAGCTGGGAGGCAGCAGAGGGAAAAGCCCAAACATAAATCACCTTGTAGAACAGCTGTGAGTGAGTGTGACTGAAAACTGTGTTCTGCTGGATTTTTCAGAGTCAGCGGTAGGGTTAGAGGCCAGGGCTAACACGGGGTAGCTGCTGCTCCTGAGGTCAGCACAGCTGTGTGCTCATTAACTCTGTTACAGCTGTCAGGAAGCCTCTGCACAGTGCCAGCCACCTGCCACAAGCAGCTGGTTCTAGATAGGGTTCCACACCACCAACCCCAGCATCAGCAGGTTCTGATGGTTCTAAACAGGGTTCTGATGGTTCTAGACAGGGTTCTGATGGTTCTAGGCAGGGTTCCACACCACCCACCCCAGCAAGACAGGGTTCCACACTACCCAGCCCAGTATCAACAGGTTCTTATGGTTCTAAACAGGGTTCTGATGGTTCTAGACAGGGTTCCACACCACCCACACCAGCATTAGCAGGTTCTGATGGTTCTAGACAGGGTTCTGAATGTTCTAGACAGGGTTCCACACCAGCAGGGTTTAACAGAAGGGGCCCTGGCATGTCGCTAGGCCCAGAGGGTCAGGGGTTAACCAGCCTCGGACACTCCCAAGCTCATTGATGTCTTGATCAAATTAGGAAGAGATCTTCCGCAAACCGCTCCGCCCGGCGCAACAAGTATGAATAATTTAAGAAGGAAATGCGTTGGATGAGAAATTCATGAGCACTTTATGTAATCTGAATGTATAATTCACTTATTCAAACTGCTGTATAATGTTATCTATGAGCGGGGAGGGGGGCAGTGGAGATTGATGGGGAGGGGTGGTGAGGGACAGGGGGGGGGGGATGGGAGGCAGATAGAGACTCGAGGATCCACAGGTCTACTGCAGAGAACATCTGGTTTACACCACTACCCTAGCTCAACTACAGAACCCTGTCTGGTTACACCACTACCCTAGCTCAACTACAGAACCATGTCTGGTTTACACCACTACACTACCTCACCTACAAAACAGACTAGTTGCAGGATGGAGAAAGTGGGGAGGGAGGGGATGGGTGTGTGTGTGTGTGTGGGGGGGGGGGGTAGATGGGCAGGTTGGGGGACTGAACTGTCCAGATATCAACAGCTCCTCCATCTGAAGGCTTTGAAGCTCAACTGCAAAGAGGGGTGTGGTGGGGCAGTGAGGCCAGGGGCCACACTAGAGGCTAGGGTGAGGCTGGGGCTAGAATGGAGCTGGGATGAGGTTGGGATATGGCTGGGATAAGGCTGGGATATGGCTGGGGTAAGGTTGGGGCTAGAAAGAGGCTGGGAAGAGGGTGGGATACGACTGGGTCAAGGCTGGGCACGGCTGGGGTGTGGCTGGGACGAGGCTGGAATGAGGCTGGGATATGGCTGGGGAAAGGCTGGGACGAGGCTGGAATGAGGTTGGGATGAGGCTAGGATACTGCTGGGGTGAGGCTGGGGCTAGAATGAGGCTGCTATGAGGCTGTGACACGGCTGGGATGAGGCTGGGGCTAGAATGAGGGCGGGATGAGACAGGGATGCAGCCTCTAACAGCTAATTAGTCATCAGGTGGAAGCACCCACTCCACATCACCTGGAGAGAGAAAACAAGCTGTGTGTGTGTGTGCTCCACAGGGAATCTCCTGTGTCCTTGCAGACTGATGCAAGTCTGCTTCTCTTCACACCAATCTCAGGCCAAGATTGCAACAGTCAGACAACAGGTGGAACAACCCCCCCTGTCTCTCTGTGCCATTTAATACCCCCCAGGGACCAGGCGCCTGTGCAAACACTGATGTTCTGTTCAACACACGTGCACACACACACAGACCCAGACATTCACACACACGCACGCATACAAGTTTAAAAAGAGAAAATGTTCCTTTTACAACCCTTGGACATGACTCTTTATGAAGCAGTTCACCTCTGCTCTCCTCTCCTTTCCCCTTCTTGCCCCTCCCCTTCTCCTTGGACCTTTCCTCCCCAATCTTCTCTACCACCTCTTTCTCTTCTCCTTCCCTCTCCTCTGCTCTTCCACTCTCCCGTCCTCTCCTCCCTTGCTCCCACATTCTCCTCTGCCCTCCTCCTCTCCTCTCCTCTAACCTCTCTCTCCCTCTGTCTCTCCTTCGTTCTTTTCCTCTCACTTTTTGTCTTTCTTCACTCCTCTCCTCTCTTCATCACATCATTATGATGCCACCCTGGCTTCTCTTGCATCAGGACTGCTTAGTGCAGTGGTGTCCTAGCAACGACTTCCCCCCAGCCCCAGGCTGCTCCAGGATGACTGAAGTAAACGAACAGATGGGGGTGAGAAAAGAGGAGAAGTGAGAGAGGAGAGAAGAGGAGGGGATGGGAGAGGAGGGGTTAGGAGAGGACTGAAGGGGAGGTGAAAGGAAAAGGAGGGAGAGGAGTCTTTCACACACAGATTGTCAGAAAATCTTAGCATGTGTGTGTAGGAGCGTGTGAGCTTATCAAAGGCATGTAGATGTGTGCTGGTAGCAGTGTCTCCCAAGGCATAGCTACTGGGGGCGGGGCTTCTACCTGTGACCACAACACCCCTCAGCCTGCTCAACCCAGACCCAAACCCACAGACCAGGTGAACAAACATTTATAAGCAAGTTCATGTCTGATTCACACTCTATATATTATATATCGAACAAGCTCTTACTTCAGTATGAGGACCATGAGAGGGAAGCAGGGAATACAGTGCAGATAGTGTGTTTTATAGTGTATTCATTGTGTATACAGAGTCTATAGTTTGTCTATAGTGTATTCAGTGTGTATAGTGTGTGTTCAGTGTGTATATACTACTGTATATAGTATGCAGAGGGAGTGAGCACCACAGTACCAGCTAAGGGTCTGGGGTACAAGCTGTCATGACTAAAACCTCACGCCACAGCTGTCCTCGTAAGGCCAGGACACCCGCTGATACTGACATAACGTTATGGTCACGTGAAATCAATAGACTTGTCTAATGTGTTAAATTAACACACTTCTTCTAGTTACTATCTTGAACATTGCTTCTTCTTTCAACCTCATACTGTGACTTTGTGCATATCCCTGCACAAACGGTACTATGCATCATTTATTTAAATAACAGTGACATTGTACACATTTGTTAGAATTCTTCATTATTTTTCTTGTGTATCTTATTGTCAATGTTTCTATTTTATATTATGCCTTTTCTTTACAGTGCTTGTTTTGTCTTGTATAAATATGTCTACTTACTATGTTTATGCACCTACCTATCAAAGCAAATTCCTCATATGCGAGTTGCCTAAACTTACTTGGCAATAAACCAGATTCAGATTCAGATTCTAATGCTAAAGCACTGATGTAACCCTCACAAAATTACAATAATTTATTATTTTGCTCTCGCAAAACCATGGAATTCGGTGAGACCAGCTCCATCATGTGGGTGGAACATTTTCATAAATGAGTGGCTGGTGCCTACAACCAAGCAGTTGTCCGACAGTATAAAGCGTGGGGTTGTGTGAAACCATGTGAGGGACTTGTTGCACTTGTTGATTAGTTGTAACTGATTTAACTGCTTATACTAGCTGTGAATTATATTATTGTTGCTTGCTTTCTTCCAGGTACACTCTAGCACTTTCGTTTTTCGCATGTTGTTTAAATGTAATTTGTTTAACTACATGCTCTTCTGGTTCTACCCATTGGCACTTATTTGCTTTTCACAATGTATGCTTCATGTTCTGGCTACCTGTCATGAAAATCTTTTCTCAATAGTGCACAGAGTCGCTGACGTCAAGGCAGTTTATTACTTGCTCATGAAGCAAGGAGTAATAGTGGTACAAAGTGTCTGCTATCTTGTCTCCAATACTTTTTGTACCACACAGCTCTCAATAGTCATTGGTCCATACTCAATCATGCAACTGTCCCATGTCTCTTCTTTCATTGGCTATAGATCACGCGCGTGTGTTTATGTGTGCTTGCGTGTGTCTTAACAGTGGAAAACTACTTCAGTTTGGAGTGGAAAGTACAATGTGGAGTTTGACCCTGTTTCCAACACAATATAGAGTTTGACATCTGTTTAGCTTACTTGCTAAGTGAGAAATCTTTGCATGCTAAGTAAAGGTAACAGTCAGTCTGTTTAACTAATGGTCAGCATGTCTAACTTCATTTAGGGGGATCTTTCTGCACTCTAAAATATATTGTACAACAGTATTCTTTTAGCTTGCATAACACGCACATAGAAATATTTCTAACACTACCCACAATGTTTTTGGGGCTATCTCGTTGTGTATGATCATTGACCTATGCACTTTTTGTAAAGCTCTGTCTTGTAAGTCACTTTGGATAAACGCGTCTGCTAAATGAATACATGTAAATGTAATTAGTAGGCTAACTATGCAGGGATTTAAGACAACCTAAATTCACAAGGCCAAGATAGAAGTTAGCCGATGTAGTGATCCCCAATAGGAAAGGTATTTTCAAGCAGCCAAATATTCCCAATATGACAACTTGGGACGTTGACAGCGTTGATTGAATGCGTATTGTGTCAGAGGGGACTGTGTACAGTACAGTGTGATGCGCCAGGTCTCCTATCAGCACCCCTCCAGAGGTTCGCTCTGGTGAATTTTGACTTTCATAACATAAATGAATCCTGTGCTGATCCAAGGTACCATATTTCTTTGAACAATTAGTAAGACAGATTTTGTGAATTGTAGCTGCAGTGCAGCCATAGACAACTTTGTTGCTGGCATTGTGACAAATGAATCATGCAGCTAAAAACGTAGGTTTCATTTACTACCGCTGACCTCCTTGGCTATTCTTTGTTTGTCTATGAGTGCGGCAACTCCCTTTCTCATTGGCTATCAATTAGCTGTGCATTGGTAGTATAAAATACAAGTGTTCTACATTGCGTAGAAATCTGAGGCAGCATGCCGAAACGTTCATACACGTTAGCTTTCAAACAGAAAGCTGTGCAGAAAAGTTATGTACATATATATATATATATATATATATATATATATGTATATATATAACCCCAATACTGGGGTTGAATTTAACCAATTAAATAACCGTTTTCAGATTTTTTGGTATGGCATTTATTCGAGGGTGGCGTTAATTTGAAGAAATACGGTAATACAGTACACAATGATTTAACCTCTTGTGTCGCAAACAACCTGAACATTTACGCAACGGGAGCCCTTAAGATTTACATGGCTGATGGCCTTTAATCAAATGCTACACTTCCTCCAGACACACCCTTTCCACCCTACACTTCCTCCAGACACAGCCTCGCCACCCTAAATTTTAGATGTCCACTACATCGCATGTTTTGCGGAATCAACGCAAAAGGCGGTATTAAAAATATCAATTGTTCGGCTCATAACTAATTTGACAGTTGCAATAGACAAAAGCGTCAAAAGAAATTTGCCCATAGTGTATTTAGTATTGAGTATGGACTGTGATGTACTGTATATATTTTGTATATAGTCTGTCTTTAGTGTATTCTGCGTTTATACAATATGTATATAATGGCTCTATAGTGTATTTAGTGTGTATACAGTGTGTATATAATGTGTGTTCATGGTATATTCAGTGTGTATACATGTGATCCAATATGAGGTGAATACCTATGAAGTAGGCCAGCAGCAGCCCCAGCAGCAGAGCGGCAGTGATGGCAGACACAGCAGCACACTTCCAGCTGCAGTACTTGGAGGGCTTGTTCAGCTTGAAGGAGCCCCTGGAAAAGGTGCTCCTGGGGAGGAGGCGCGGAGGGGGGGAATACACCGTACCGGGGGCTAACGGGTACCCTGGGGATGCACTGCTGAACAGGGGTGTGGAGCCGGACGGAGTTTTGAACAGGAAGTGCCTGGAGAGAGAGAAAGGGAGAGCGAGAGAAGGATAGAGAGAGGGAGAGAGACCAAGATACAGAAAGAGATCTTTAAGTTAAGAACATAAATATTCCAAATCACACACACTCACACATTCTCTCTCTCTCTCTCTCTCTCTCTCTCTCTCTCTCTCTCTCTCTCTCTCTCTCTCTCACAAAACTTCATTCCTTCCCAGAGTTGCAAGTGCAGATTAACAGAGAGGGTTGGAGAGAGAGAGACATAGACAGAGAGCAGAAGATGTCTCTCTGTCTCTTTCGTTCTCTCTCTGTGTTTGTCTTTTCCTGCCTCTATGTTGCTCTCTCTCTCTCTCTCTCTCTCTCTCTCTCTCTCTCTCTCTCTCTCTCTCTCTCTCTCTCTCTCTCTCTCTCCCTCTATCACTGATTTTCTCTGTTTGTCTCCTCTCTCTCTCTCTCTCTCTCTCTCCTCTCTCTCTCTCTCTCTCTCTCTCTCTCTCTCTCTCTCTCTCTCTCTCTCACTCTCCCTCTATCACTGATTTTCTCTGTTTGTCTCCTCTCTCTGTCTCTCTCTCTCTCTCTCTCTCCTCTCTCTCTCTCTCTCTCTCTCTCTCTCTCTCTCTCTCTCTCTGTCTTTCTCTCTCTGTAGATGCATTCGAGGCTTGGTAAAGTAATTTTCCTCTCTCTATCTCTGCCTGTCTTGCTCTCACCCCCTTTCTCTCCCTCTATATATATGTACTGTATACATGTCTGTCTCTGTCTCTCAGTCTCTTTCGTTCTCTCTCTGTGTTTGTCTTTTCCTGCCTCTATGTTGCTCTCTCTCTCTCTGTCTCTCCCTCTCTCTCTCTGTCTCTCTCTGTCTCTCTCTTTCTCTCTCTCTAAGCCTTTTTACACAGAGATTCTGCAACATTGTCGTAAAGAAGATCCCTCTTTATAGCGGTTTTTATAGCTTTGTGTATTTACTGTACACTGAACCAAACAAAGGCAGCATAATGCCCCTGTGTTTACTGCCGGCAGTCAGAGGTGTAATGCCAGTGTCTACCTTCCTGTGACTACCTTAATGCCGGTGCAACAATCACCACCCATTCCGTGTCCGTACCTTTTATACAGAACTGCAAGGCGGCATAAAGGTGCAACATTCTGTCTCCATCTCCCTCTATGTTGCTCTCTCTGTCTCCCTCTTGGAAAAGTCTATATAGTAACCCCTGTGTCCTGACCTGCCCTCCCTGTCCCAGTGCCAGAGGGCAGATGGAAGAGCAGGGGGAGGAGGGGATGGGCAAGGGGGAGGCAGCATGAGAGGAGGACCAGGGGGCAGATGGAAGAGCAGGGGGAGTAAGGGGGGCAGAAGGCATGGACAGATGACAGTTGAGCGTGTGGTGAAGCTTTGATGCTGTCAGACGAGCTCACAAGCTGCCTCCCTGCACGCCATTACCCAGAAACCCCTGCTCCCCTCAGATCTCTGTCCATCACTGCTGCCCTGACGATCAGGTCCAACACACACTCTCACACACACACACACACACACACACACTGGCACACACTGACACACACTAACACACTCAAACTCCCAATTCTCTCCTCTGCCACCCAGTCCCTCAGGAGTCAAGCTCTAACATGCCCTGACTGACCTCTCTTTTGTCCTTTTTCAACACCTCTCTTTCACTCTCCCTCTCTCACTGATTTTCTCTGTTTGTCTCCTCTCTCTCTCTCTCTCTTTCTCTCTCTCTCTCTCTCTCTCTCTCTCTCTCTCTCTCTGTAGATGCATTCGAGGCTTGGTAAAGTAGGTAAAGTAATATTCTCTGTTTGCCTCTCTCTCTCTCTTTCTCTCTCTTTCTCTTTCTCTCTCTCTCTCTCTCTCTCTCTCTCTCTCTCTCTCTCTCTCTCTCTCTCTCTCTCTCTCTCAGGAGCAGCAGACCAAATCAGAAGGTGAATGGTGGGTGATGACCAATTGAGCTGCACTCCTGAGGGTATTCCTGGAGTCTAAACAACCAATAACAAGAGAGAACTGACAGAGGACTGTCTGTCTGTCTGTCTGTCGGTGCCTGTGTCTGTCAGTGTCTGCCTGCCTGCCTGTATCTGTCTATCTGTTTGTGTCTGTCTGTATCTGTTTCCACGGATTATGAGATGGATCGGGAATGTGGAGATAAGGGAGGCAGGGGAAGTCAGGAGTAGAGGAGAAAGGCAGGGGAAGTCAAGTGTAGAGGGGAGAGGCAGGGGAAGTCTGAAGTAGAGGGGAGAGACAGGGGAAGTCAGGAGTAAAGGGGGGAAGCGGAGGAAGTCAAGAGTAGAGGAGGGATGCAGGGTAAGTCAGGTATAGAGGGTAAGTCAGGAGTAGAGGGGAGAGGCAGGGGAGGTCAGGAGCAGAGGAGGGACGCAGGAGAAGTCAGGAGAAGAGGAGAGAGGCAGGGGACGTCAGGTGTAGAGGGGAAAGGTAAGGGAAGTCAGGAGTAGAGGGAGAGATGGATAGATAGAGGGAAGGAGGGAGAGAAGACAGGAGCATATTTGACTGTCAATCTTCCTGTCAACTCTCAATCACAGGTTGGTCTATGTGTGTGTGTGTGTGTGTGTGTGTGTATGAGTATGTCTCTATGTATGTGTTTGTGAGTGTCTATAAGTGTGTCTCTATAAGTCTGTGTGTGTGTATGTGTGTGTATGTCTGTGTGTGTACCTTTGTGTGTGTGTGGGCCTGTGCCCGTGTGTGTGTGCATGTGTGTTTGTGTGTGTGTGTGTGTGTGTGTGTGTGAGAGAGAGCTTCAGTCAGCTCAGATAAATTCAGATGGAAAATAAATCAGATGTTGATGGCAGGATAGATTGAGGAGAGAGAACAATAGAAACAGATGGGATGCAGAAATTATAAAGAGGGGATAAAGAAGGGATGAGAGGGAGCAGATTGAAGTAATAGGTTGATCATAGAAACATACTAAAACCCAAGGCCAAAGCGTGTGTGTGTAATACATAATCACATGTTTGGTAGCAATTGTGCTTTTTCAGGAAAAACATATTCATAAACACTATGAAAAATACATTTGCTGTGTTAATTGGTATAAAAGAACGAGATGATATGGAGTCAGGACTGATTTGCACAATTACTGGCACACAATTACATGTGTGCCAGGCCCGGTTCTAGCCCACTTTAGTAGGGGGGGCAATGAGACATTTTGTGGGGGCAATGAAATGGTTTTTTTTTTGCAGCTTAAAGCTTCAATTTGGTGCAATCTGAGAGAAACTTTTAGTACAATTTCATTGATCTTTGTATGGTTAGTCTGCCAGGCCTTTTGTTCTGAGCGGCTTGCGCCACAGTGGTAGCAGAACATGGAGGGTTTGAACTGGAGCGGGATGGTTGCGACCTGGGAGCTGTGTCTGAGCTGGCAGCGGCATTGGGGATAACTGGGCTGGGCGTGTGCTTAGCCACCCGCAAGTGTGACACTGGTGAGATTGCCCCCAGACTCGAAATACCACAACCACTATCAGACTCACTGGTGCTTCCACTTTTTGGGTCGAGGACGAATCAAAACCTATGCATGTCTAAAACCAGCAAGGTGAACAGAGCAAGCTAGCGAACCTGACACGAGTGCAGGCTAACTGCATCTGTGTGCGTTAGCCAGATGTAATACAGAAGCAAATTGCTTCTGCTTTTATGAATGGCTGAACCAAAATAGACAAAATACATTGGAGAAAAAACGAAAAGAAGGAAACTGTAGCAGAGCCAACAGACAAACCACGTACCATCACACCTTTCCTCTAGCCCCGACAAGGAGAAAGGTGGTTTCCCCCTTGTCCTTATCTCCAGAGCAGGAGCTTCAAAGTTTATGGCCCAGCATGGGGTCAGAAGGTAGATCAAAATGGCCTTACAGTATGGAGACAAAGGATTTTAAGGAAAGACTAACTTTTCTGGATTTACAAACATATTTTAAAGCACTACATGGCTCATGCTTTCCCTTTTATGCTGTGTTGATATAATTTTATGTTTTAATGTAACTTCCTTTCCTGTTTTGATAAATCAGTTAATCTTGATATCAAAATGATTTTAATCTACAAACTAAACCACTTATTAATGTTGTATTGTTATATTTTGAAGTTTAAGAAATACATGGACATTTGAAATAGCTGAACTCTGAAAAGTTATCAACTACTTCACACCCATACGTCAATCTCAGGATGGACGCCCAGGTGGGAGTAACTAACCAAAGAGTTCACCTCCAAAAGGATACCCCCCTTTCGCAAGGATTATAAAACCCTGACGCACAAGCAAACCTTGCTTTTAAACAAGGATTCACCGGATATGTTCGCGACACATCTGACCTATCCTTCTCAATCAGCAACTCACTGGACCACCAGGAACTTTAACGAAAGATTCCTTTGCTCTAACTGTTTGACAACGACGAACGGAACTTTGATTCTTCTTCTACATTTCTTACTTGTGAACATTGGCATACTGTGATTTAATTTGTTACGTTAGATTTTTAGTTTGCAAATGATTTAACCTAACTTTCGTTAGGATTCGTTAACATAGACTCCCTCCATTGTTCTCCTGAAGCCTATCTCTCTCTCTCTTCCCCTCCCCACGCGCTCTCAACCCACCATAGTATTCCGCTCTCATCATAGTTTAGGACCTACTGTATAATGTTTAACTCAACTCACTCTTAACTAGCCTATAACTTCTCTGGTATTTGTTCATCATAATTACATTTTCTTAAATAAATCATTGTTTATAATACTCGCGTTATCCCTCACGTTATCTGATCTGCTCTACTTTCATGGAATTCACAACTTAAGATTAGACTGATTATTACGAGTGCTATTATTTAATATTATTCAATAAGATTTCCTCGGTCTCTTAAATAAATCAGAGGTGGTGCCCCCAAGTACTAGATACTTTATTATAAATTAAGTATTGCTAATCTTAACCGTGCAAACCATGCTACAAAAAAAAATGTAGCATCCTTCATTTTGGTAGGGGGCAGGGCCCCCCTCAGCCCCCCCTTAGAACCGGGCCCGATGTGTGGTCTGTTAGGCCCTTTATGAACTACATAGCACAACTGGGGTGAAAGAACTGTAGAACAACTAGGCCGTTTCACTCACGAGGAATACAACGTGATATAAAGCCAGATGTGGAAGTTATTCTGCAGACAGAACAGTGTCAGCACTAGGGTCCTGTGATTGTGAGAATGTTCGGCCAAACAGACTGAGTTAAACCAGTCCCTATTGAGGGACTATTAAGGATGTCAAAACTGTGTCATGAACTGTTGTAACATGGAGGAGACTTCACTTCTTGGCTTCTGCCCTCCTTGCTGCTATGCACTGTGCTACTGTATACTCTGCAAGCTAAAACCATTGATTTTTTTTTTTACAATTCCTGAACCTGTGTAAAAACTGCAAGTCTGAACACTCAATCTGACACATACAAACATGGACCCCCCACTCCATACACTCGATACACTTACAAATGCACACATACATACACCTGTGTTGTGTTGAAACGGTGAGTGATTAGTACTGGAGTGAACAGCTATCATTCAATCATATGTGATAACACATACCGAAGCATACCATCACACACACACACACACACACACAAACACACACACACACACAGAGTCAGAGGTAAGGACATCAAAGGGATAGCATCAAAGGGACTGTTTGAAGTGAGTTAGCTAGTTCTCTGTCCTCTGGTGTGATAAACAGGATTGTGTCCAGCAGGGAGGGGGGGGGGGGGGGCGGTCCACTGCCTGATGTTCAAGGCTGTGTGTGTTTGAGGGTGTATGGTTATTAAGGTTGGGTATCGTTTGGGTTTATACAACACCGGTGCCAAATCAATACTTTAAAAACGTTTCCGGTACCCAAACGATGCCTGACCCAGAAAAAAAGAGCCACAAAACAACATTGGATGACATTAAAGAACAGCTTTTTTATTGAAAGAAAACTTGCATTCACTTGAATATTCTCAATCGGGAAATTATTTTTCTAATTATTCTGACACCACATGAATGCAGTAGGCTATAATTTAACTAGTGATCATGTACGGTGATCTTGCTTCTTACCAAGCACACGGACGTGTGGTTAGTGCATGCGTGTGTGTGAGGGCATGTGGTTAGTACATGCGTGTGTGTGAGGGGGCAGACAAGATTGAGGCCTCACCTCTCAATCCTAGTGACACACACACCACACACAGATACACCACACAAACACAGACCACAGAAACACACACAGCCAGACACACACACACTCACAAACACAAAGCTAAGCAGGTGAATAGTTAAAGCAGAGAGCTCTGTGCTTAACACTAAAGCCCTCCGCAGGGAGAAGCAGATGAAGCCAGAGCAATTAACCAAGAAATGGACATTCAACTGACACAAGAGACCCCAGACAGTCTGAATCCATTAATACTGTGAATATGCCAGGGCAGAGAACAGTGTGATAGTGTTTATGTGTTTGTGGGTGTGTATGTGGTTGTGTGTGGGTATTTGTGTGTGTGAGTGTTTGTTTTGAAGCTGGTATCAGGATTAAAACAGGATTGTTGAAACTGTACTGTTTTGAGGACCCAGAGGTGGAGACGGAAAGAGAAGAGATGAGTGAGGAGAAGGGGATGAGAAAGCCCAGGGCAGTACAGTATAGTGCTGTCACTGCAACATGCTTCTTCCAGCACCAGGTGAAAAACAAAGAAATGCAGTACGTGTTTGTGAGTGTGTGAGCATGTGTGTGTGTGATTATGTGTGTGAATATGTGAGTCTGTGTACTTGAGTATGTGTGTGTTTGTGCATGAGTATGTGTGTGTTTTTAAGAATGCAGGTCTGTGAGGTATGTGTGTGTGGGTGTGTGTTTGAGAGAGTATGTGCGTGTGTTTGATTATGCACGTGTTCGTGTGTACTGCATGTGTATGTGTATGTTAGGTCAGGTCCATATGCCCTGACAGAAGCTTGATTAATCTGCCTGGTGGGACCAGACAGGAGAGGGGAGGGGGGGAGAGGATGAGGCAGGGGTGGTGAGGGGAGGGGGCATAGAAGGGAGGGCTTCCTGACCCAAGCCCAATGGGACAAAAGGAACGCATCATCTTGAAAATAGGAATGTTGGAGATGGTGTTTGAGTTTGGTCATGTCGGCAGAGCAGGCCTACTTGACATGGTGCTTCGACTTCTGTTTAGAGAAAATATAGTAATGATAAAGATGGTTCAATGCTTCAGCTTACATTAACTGGGTTGGGGTCAGGTTGGGCTCGGTTAGAATCCCACTCATATTTGGCTTTGGTCAGAAATATGCGGCACTACATTCCAGTATAACAAATATTTGGGTAACACTTTCGAATAATGGTCCCTTGTTCCTTGGTAGGTATTTGATTATTACTAAATAAATATGTCCTCATTGAGAATTACTTGTGAACTATGACCAATTAAGAAAGAATAACCAACTAATTACTAATCACAAAAGTAACATGTCTAAAAGAGACATTGATGCGGCCGCCATTTTGAATTACTAAAATAACGAAAGTGTGTCCAATCTTCACCATATTTGCCAGATATTATCTACAGACTCGTAAAAGCCATCACATGTTTTTTTTATTTTTTAAACCGTTTGCCCGGTACAGCCAATCAAAATGTGCAATTAAGCCAGCAAACAGGAAGTTGGGTCGTATCTCAGCAAGTTGGGTCGTATCTATTGATGGATTCACACCAAACTTGCTTCGTGTGTAACGGAGTTAGAACCGTGAAACTCGCTCCTCATGTATTTAACAGGCCACCCGTGTCAACGAAGAGCTAGCTTTTCTTTGGCGTAGCTGGTAGTGGTCACGCTTGGCAAGTCGGAGGTCGTGCGCTCAAGCCCAGTGAGTGGTGAACGAGCGTTGGCGTGACGGAGCGTGGCTACAGCTGTTACATACCCGTCACACGTGTACTCGTGACCCTCTTCTGAGGATGTATAAAATGTTTTATGGGTCATTTGACTGCTTGGCCACCTCATTGCTGCGTGCAGCTATATTTGCATATTTTATTTTAATTCTAAATCCCCTTAGTATTTGCTTTTATATACCTTTAATATAGTTAGACAACATATTTAAGTTTTTAAGATTCCTATATGTTTAATGTATGCACCTTCCTGTCAAAGTAGCCTACATTTCTTGTCTGTGCAAACTTTCATGGCGATTAAAACCCTTTCTGATTCTGATTCAAATATTGGGGGGGACGTGTTATAATGTTAATATTCATAAACTGGTTTCCACAAAGAACTCCAGTGTTTCCCACACAGACTGATTTGTGCCACAGAATCAACACCGGCCACCACATATTGCGTTTTGTTATAATTATTTTTTTAACAATATTAAAAAAATGCTGCATATTCGTTCAGCTGCATTTCCTGTCCCTGCTCCATCTCTTTGTCACTCATGCGTCTCTCACACACACACACACACGCACACACACACACACACACAGTCACAACGTCAGCACACGTTAGCAATGACAGTATGCAATATCAGCGAGCCTTCAACATTAAGTCAGGTGGCTGTAGAGTATCGGGCTAGTAATCTGAAGGTTGCCAGTCCGATTCCCGGCCGCTGCACATGATGTTGTGTCCTTGGGCAAGGCACTTCACCCTACTTGCCTCGGGGAGAATGTCCTTGTACTTACTGTAGGTCGCTCTGGATAAGAGCGTCTGGTAAATGACTAAATGTAAATGCAAATGTAGTACCGTAGGAAAAAGTCTAGGAAAGTTGAGGTTACTTTTCGCTAGGTAGCTACGAACATGTCTGAATCTGCTAGACAAGTGGGTTCCCCATTGTTCTTTTGGTGAGCTGTCTCACAAGCTCTACTTACCCGGCGTCATGGAGCCGACCAGCTAAATAGGTTTTTAACACTAGCGTTGCTACCTGCATGCAGAAATTGTTTACAATATTTTCAGGCTTCAACCAGAAAGAGTAGGAGAAAAGGATAGCATCCAACATTATACAAATATATATTTAAAAAAAATCTGTGTAACGAACACCCCCTTGTTGACCATGTTAAGAGTAAAAAAAACACAATTGTTCACTTTTTAGACATGTTACTTTTGTGATTAGTAAGTAATTGGTTATTCTTTCTTAATTGGTCATAGTTCACAAGTTGTTCTTAATGAGGATATATTTAGTAATCATCAAATAACTTCCAAGGAACTACCTTTGTACAAAATTTGCTATTACTTACTGCTTAGTTAATCGTGGTTCCATATTAGTTAATAGTATTAAGTTCGTTGTTAATGTAGTACTACCCATTACTTCCTGCATAGCTACTCGTTAACAACGGACCATTATTCTAAAGTGTTACCAATATTTGTAAAACATATGTATACTTTTAACCATTGCAGCTAAACAATAGGGAAAAAGCAGAGGGTGGCCATCACTTCCCACATCCCTAGGAAGAAGGAGAGGAGGATATGGAAAAAGAGGAGGAGGGAGGGAGGGACTGGAGGAGGGGGAGGGAGAGGATGAGGAGGTAGAGCAGGAAAAGGCAAAGGAGGAGGAAGAGGAGGGAGAGAAGGATGAGGAGGAAGAGGAGGAGGGAGAAGAAGAGGGAGGGAGAGGAGGTAGAGGAGGAGGGAGAGGAGGGAGTGTGTGTGTCTGTTGGTGTGTGGGTGAGTCTGTTTGTGTGTGTGACAACTATGTGTGAGTGTGTGGGTGGGTGAGTGACTCCTGCAAGCGTGTGTGAGTCTGTTTGTGTGTGTGTGTGACTCCTGTGAGTGTGTACATGGGTGATTATGTGTGTGCGTGACTCCTATGTGTGTGTGTGTCTAACCTGGTCTCCAGGGGAACACTGCTGTTCAGGGCCCAGCTGTCCTGGAGCTGGACCGACTCTGGAGTGGACGGGCCCTCCCCAGGGGCGGGGCCGGACGGGGCATGGGCGAGGTTGCGCCGGCTCGCCAGGGTGTTCCGGTTGAGGCTATTGGCTGAGGACTGTGGTGGTTGAGGGTGGGCGGGAGAGGGGGGCGTAGGCTGGTCTGGCTTTGGTGGTTGGGAGGACCTGAAAGAGACCACAGGAAGTTAGACAGCCAGACAGATGAGCCGAGGAAGCAGAAGACACAAAGCCACCGTGCGGCGACGGGGACAAACTAAGCAGGGAGATAAACATATTTAAAGGCATGACAGCAGTAGGATAGGCTAGTGGAGGAGGCAAGTCACTGTGCTAATTGTATAGAAGGGAGCAGCTTATCGAACGTAGAAACCCTGACAACAGCCCAGGTATTGAGGTAGAGGAAAAGAGGAGAGTGCGCGAGAAGTTACTTGTGCTAAGCTTTACATGTGCGGTAGTTTAAAAGTGCAATGTTGAGAAAATGTTTTGTGCTTTTATTACA
Source organism: Hypomesus transpacificus (assembly GCF_021917145.1). Classification (NCBI taxonomy): domain Eukaryota; kingdom Metazoa; phylum Chordata; class Actinopteri; order Osmeriformes; family Osmeridae; genus Hypomesus; species Hypomesus transpacificus. The sequence continues at coordinate 1,922,649 of NC_061079.1, forward strand.
TTTATTCCTAAAGCGTTTTATTTTTCCTGTTATTAAAAAAATAATTGTGCCAAAGACATTTGCACACTATGCTAATGTACATACTAACACACATAGACGCATACAAAGTTCATGCTATTTTTTGTTTACTACGTGAAAAACTCTGATCCAAAACCCCTGTTCAGAGAAATTTTAAATGAAAAATCACAAGATTGAATTAATAACTTGTACTGAAAAAGTTTTTTACATAACATTACAAACAATATGTAATATCGGTAAAAAAATGTTTTTTGTTAATAATTGAAATAGTAATTTCAAATCATAATATAATAACTAAATACGTATTTAAATGTTTTTTTCAAGCTCTGTATGGTGTAAGATATCCTATTTCCACCTCTCATGTGTTAAAGACTGGAGTTTCATTTGAATGACGGTTCTCTTGAGTGACTGTCGCATTGCTAGTCATATGTTGATAAGTAAGGGTCAAGATGTGGTGTGATTGGTTGTTCTTGTGTATAAAGGGAATTGTGATGCATTGAAGCTACTCCTTCTCCTTCATCACCTCTTGCTTTCTCTGATTTACTATAATCATGATAGAGTAGGTAAGATCTTAATTTTGTAAACAAGTTTGCCTTTTCATTGATTGAATGTGTTTTGTCATTTAACTTTGTGACCATTCTTAACTTTGTGACCATTCTTTTCAAATAACTGCAATTTCAGCACATTTGGTTAATATTAAAACACTGTCCAGTTTACCCCTCTTCCATTAGATCTAGGTTATAGTTTTGGTTCTTTGGCCAATATAACAACCATTACATCTAATTCCAGGTTCAATAGTTCTAACAAAGCAAACCAAAGAGTAAAATCCTCAATGAACCCGTAACCCTAACCCTAAACCTGTTAACTTGATAATCTGTTTACTTGAATGTTAATAATACGACTACAATGTGTCATATAGATATGGTCCAAGTTATATTATACTAATCATATAATGTAGCAAATGTAGCACATACTCGTCTATGCAATTCTGAAATCATGTTTTATATATAAAAAATAAGCAATTTAAACACACATACACCATTTAGACATATTTAATAAAATACTATGGTTTTGACGTTCTGCGTTGCTTATTATTGTGTCAGGTATTTACAGTATGTTCTATGTGATATGTTATATTTGATATTGCTTAGCCACACACTAGCGTAGCCTTGCAAGGTTAAGCCTGCAGTAAATACAGACAACAGCTAAATCCAAATGCTAGGTTAAGACTATTAGAAAAGTAGAACTTTAAATTGCTTGTTATGGATGAAAGTAAAAGTTGTAATCACAGGCAAATTATCAAAATGATCCAATCTTAATATTTTCTCACCGGTTAATCCTTATATCAAATGATGTAATTAACCATATTTTTGTATCTGCATATTTGTAGCAGCCGTGGATTTTATCCTCCAGTTAAAAGATTAAATAGTTTAGGTAAATTATGTACTTTCCAGTAAATTATGTTTTATCTAAATTAATTGTTATTATGGAGACACTAGACACATTCATTGAACTTAAACTTCACTTTCTGCAAATAATAGCATCAATAATAGAATATAATGTACAAAAACCATTTAATTGACTAAAATATACAGTGCCCTCCAAAAGTATTGGAACAGTGAGGCGAATTCCTTTTTTTTTCCCGGTGTGATTTTGAACAAATTTAAATACTGGGTGATAAAACACATCTATGAAAAGTCAAGAAAGCAGGTTCCTGAAATTCTTTTCACTGGGGTCAAATGACCCATGCTTAGCGCTAGTTTTAAACCTGACTCTCATGCCAACCTCATCCTCATCCCAACCTCATCCTGGTTTTCTAAACAGCTGTGGTCATAGGGACCCAGAGCGAGGAGAGAGGTGAGAAGAGAATAGATGTATATTATATCTACATGAAATGGAAACTCATAGGTTTAATGACATGAATAAGTTATCTCAATCCATGTGTGTGTGTGTTAAAGTGATGTTCTCCAGAGGTAGGTTAATGCTACTGGGCTATCTATGCAATCCGAAATCACTGCAGCAGTGTGTGTTACCCTGGTGAATGTGTGCGTGTCCACTTGGTGTGTGTGTGTGACAGCAGATAAACACAGCTACATACACTAATATATACAGTGCCCTCTAAAAGTATTGGAACAGTGAGGCCAATTCCTTTATTTTTGCTGTAGACTGAAAACATTTGGGCTTGACATCAAACGATGAATGTGAAACCAGAGATCAACGTTTCAGCTTTTATTTCCAGGTATTTACATCAGGATCTGATGCACAAATTAGAAAATATCACCTTTTTGTTCGAACCCACCCATTTGTCACGTGAGCAAAAGTATTGGAACATGTGACTGACAGGTGTGTTTTGTTGCCCAGGTGTGTCCTATTACATACATTATTCAATCAATAAATACCACTGAATGTCTACACTCAGGTTCAGATTGGGTAAGATAGGTTTTGTCTATGCAGACTGTATTCAGAGGTGAAAACAACATGAAAACCAGAGCGCTGTCTTTGGGTGAAAAACAAGCAATTGTGAGTCTTAGAGAAGATGGAAAATCAATCAGAGCCATTGCAGAAACATTGGCCATAGCCAGTACAACCATTTGGAATGTCCTGAAGAAGAAGAAAACTACTGGTGTACTAAGTAACAGACGTCGAACAGGTAGACCAAGGAAAACATCAGCAGTTGATGACAGAAACATTGTGAGAGCTGTAAAGAAAGACCCTAAAACAACTGTTAGTGAGATCAGCAACAACCTCCAGATGGCAGGAGTGAAGGTATCACTATCTACTGTTCGCAGAAGACTTCATGAACAAAAGTACAAGGGCTACACCAGAAGATGCAAACCACTCATTAGCAAGAAGAATAGGAAGGCCAGGCTGGAAATTGCCAAAAAGTACAGAGATGAACCTCAAAAATTCTGGGACAAAGTTTTATGGACTGATGAGACAAAGATTAACTTTTACCAAAGTGATGGAAAGGCTAAAGTTTGGAGAAAGAAAGGAACTGCTCATGATCCCAAACACACAAGCTCATCTGTGAAACACGGTGGAGGTAATGTCATGGCTTGGGCTTGCATGGCTTCTTCTGGGACGGGCTCATTAATCTTCATTGAGGATGTAACACATGATGGCAGCAGCAAAATGACCTCGGAAGTCTACAGAAACATTTTGTCTGCCAATTTAAGGAAAGATGCAACCAAACTGATTGGCAGAGCCTTCATCATGCAGCAAGATAATGACCCAAAACACACTGCCAAAACAACAAAGGAGTTCATCAGGGGCAAGAAATGGAAGGTATTAGACTGGCCAAGTCAATCTCCAGACTTAAACCCTATAGAGCATGCATTTTACCTGCTTAAGAGGAGACTGAAGGGAGGAACCCCACAAAACAAACAACAACTGAAAGAGGCTGCAGTGAAAGCCTGGGAAAGCATCAAAAAGGAAGAATGCAAAAGTTTGGTGACGTCAATGGGTCACAGACTTGCTGCAGTTATTGAAAGCAAAGGATTTGCAACTAAATATTAAGTCTTATTCACTTAAATATGTTTTAAGTATATCTGTTCCAATACTTTTGCTCACATGACAAATGGGTGGATTCAAACAAAATGCGATATTTTCTTAGTTGTGCATCAGATCCTGATGTAAATACCTGGAAATAAAAGCTGAAACGTTGATCTCTGGTCTCACGTTCATTATTTGATGTCAAGCCCAAATGTTTTCAGTCTACAGCAAAAATAAAGGAATTCGCCTCACTGTTCCAATACTTTTGGAGGGCACTGTATTTAATATCATAATTCAATTCCTTACAAATTCTCCTAAACACTTTTTTTTTCTTAGATTGTCAACATGACAGATGAAACAGTGGACAGCTTTTTACAGAGAGAAAAAGAAGAAATTATATTTTTTTTATCTTGTTTTGACAGACTCATTATTATCTGCTTTCACTGAAATAAAAATACACAGAGAGCTCACTGGTGCACGCACCACACACACACACACACACACACACACACACACACACACACACACACACACACACACACACACACACACACACACACACACAAGCATCCACAGACAGTACTTAGTGACCCAGATTCATCAAAAAATACGAGACAGACCGACTGAGGCTGAGAAAGGAAAAAATTATTCTAACCACCGCCAGTATTCTCCGACGAGAGAGATTGAGAGAAAGAGAGAGAAAGACAGGGAGAGCTAGGGAGAGAGAGAGACAGAGGGAGGGAAGGAGAGAGAGCGAAGGACAGACAGTTAGAGGTGCTGCTATGGATAAGAGGGCCAGATCATGTAATCTTCCCCCACACACTGACTCTGAACAACCAGCCAGTCAGCCAGCCTACCAGTCAACCAGAAAGTCAGCCAGCCAGCCAACCAGGGGCTGGGAAGAGGCCGGAGCAGGTGGGATTCCGAGGCAAGGGGGGGGGGGTGGGTGGGACAGAGCTAAAGTGAGAAAGGGTGAAAGAGAGAGAGGGAAAGAAAAAGAGGGAGAGAAAAGGAAGGAGAAAGAGGATTACTGGTCTTGAAGTGTCCATCTAAGCCTCTGCTCTTCACAGTCCTGCTAAACAACAATAGCCAGTCTCTCTGTTGCTTTCCAACAGTAAAGCTCCCCTCCCCTTCTTCTCCCCTCCCTCTTCCCCACCCTTCTGCCCTATCCTCTCCCTCCCCTCCTGCTCTCCTCTCCATGCTCCCTACTCCTCTTCTCAACTCCTCCTCCATAGCCCTTCAATCCTTTTCCCTCCCTCCCTTCGCTTCCCTCCCCTCTCATTTTCTCTCCATCCACTCTCCATTCTTCTCTCTTTCAGGCCCATGGTTAAACCCTCTAATCGCCGTGACAACTGTGGAGCATGTTTACCCTGCTCAGCTCCGAGCCAGATCGGACTTGACATCGCCACGGCGACACTCGACTCCTGTGGCTCTGACTAAGCATGCTCACTCTCTCCAGTGTGTGTTGTGTGTGTGTTCTTTAGCGCGTCCCTGCGTGT